>NC_050570.1:34659899-34977399 GCF_013265735.2 Oncorhynchus mykiss
CTCCACGTGTCCATGTGGTCTGGTCAACCATTTCTCTGTCTTACATCATTCTACTGTCTTGTGGGTGTCTGTCTACTCATTCATTCCCCGAGGGGAGAGTCCTGAGCATCAGTTCAGTCTTTTAGTGACGGGTAACTCGGGTAACTACTAGGACTGTTACCTGAGTCAAAGGGTGCTCTTATGTGCTTGTAGAACGTATGAACATGATGGTTAGACAGTGTGTCGATGTGGGTGTCACATAGGGTCAGAAGGACAGTGTGTCAACGTGGGTGTCACATAGGGTCAGAAGGACAGTGTGTCAATGTGGGTGTCACATAGGGTCAGAAGGACAGTGTGTCAACGTGGGTGTCACATAGGGTCAGAAGGACAGTGTGTCAATGTGGGTGTCACATAGGGTCAGAAGGACAGTCTGTCAACGTGGGTGTCACATAGGGTCAGAAGGACAGTGTGTCAATGTGGGTGTCACATAGGGTCAGAAGGACAGTGTGTCAACGTGGGTGTCACATAGGGTCAGAAGGACAGTGTGTCAATGTGGGTGTCACATAGGGTCAGAAGGACAGTGTGTCAATGTGGGTGTCACATAGGGTCAGAAGGACAGTGTGTCAATGTGGGTGTCACATAGGGTCAGAAGGACAGTGTGCTGGCTGGTTAGGCCTCAGGCTGAATGGTCGGTGTGTTTCCAGATTTAGATCACTGAGCTGTTACCTTCCAGTAATTAACTTGAGTGGCAGCAGAACTACCCTGTGCCACCCATATACAAATGAGTGGATTTGGCTATTTCAGCCACAACCGTGGGCAAACGGGTGTATAAAATCAAGCACACAGCCATGCAATCTCCCCAGACAAAGAATGGCCTTACTGAAGAGCTCAGTGACATTCAATGTGGTGCTTTCATAGGATGCCACCTTTCCAACAAGTCAGTTCATCATGTTTCTGCCCTGCTAGAGCTGCCCTGGTCAACTGTAAGTGATGTTATTGTGAAGTGGAAATGTCTAAGCGTTGCAACACTCACTACCGAGTTCCAAACTGCCTCTGAAAGCAACGTCAGCACAAGAACTGTTTGTCGGGAGCTTCATGAAATGGGTTTCCATGTCACAATGCCAAGCGTCGGCTGGAGGGGTGTAAAGCTGGCCGCCATTGAAATCTGGAGCAGTGGAATGAATCACGCTTCACCATCTGGCAGTCCGACAGACGAATCTGGGTTTGGCGGATGCCAATACATAGTGCCAACTGTAAAGTTTGGTGGATGAGGAATAATGGTCTGGGGCTGTTGGAACGCCGACTGCGAGCCAGGCCTAATCGCACCCTCATCAGTGCCCAACTTCACTAATGCTCTTGTGGCTGAATGGAAGCAAGTCCCCACATCAATGTCCCAACATCTAGAGGAAAGCCTTCCCAGAAGAGTGGAGGCTGGTATAGCAGCAGAGGGGGGACCAACTCCATATTAATGCCCATGATTTTGGAATGGGATGTTCAACGAGCAGGTGTCCACATACTTTTTGTCATGCAGTGTACATGCGTGTGTGTGTATTCTCTGTTCCCTCGCTATACCTGTGCTTTGAATCCGCTAATCTTCGTTAATTTCAACTCATTACTGTATGATCTAACAACTAACCTGTGTGTGTGTGTGTGTGTGTGTGTTTGTGTGTGTGTGTGTGTGCGTGTATGTTTTTCTCCAGGAGTGGCGATAAGCGGCTATGCCAAATACTGTTACCGTAAACTGCAGAAGGCTGCTCTGACCGGAGCTAAGAAGGTATAAGTGCTCTATTTCCGCTACTCTTCGTACATTGCAATCTAACAACTAACCTCTGTGTGTGTGTGTGTGTGTGTGTGTGTGTGTGTGTGTGTGTGTGTGTGTGTGTGTGTGTGTGTGTGTGTGTGTGTGTGTGTGTGTGTGTGTGTGTGTGTGTGCGTGCGTGCGTGCGTGCGTGCGTGTGTGTGAGTGCACTACAGCCTGACCCACAACCCACCATCCTTTACCATCCTTCATGAGAAGAAGAATTTCCTTCTTTCTAATTTCCTCTCCCGGTATGTCTGTCTGTCTGTTGTGTCTGTTCCTGGCGGGACTCCATCTGGGGGGGGAGGGGCAGTCTGCTTTCCTTCCTCCGCCTTTAGCTGTAGTCCAGGGTTAGTTAGTTGTAAGTTAGCTGAGCGCACGGAGATCGAGTGCAACGAGGTCTGTGCGCTAACTACTAACTATCCCCGCGGCAACCACACACCACTTAATGAACACCCCTCCTCACGCATACACAGACAGAGGCACACTATACACACACCCCTCCTCACACGGCATAGCCCACCGCCCTCTGATTAAGAATCCCATATCAGAATGCTCCCGAGGATGGGAATGGGTTGGGAATATGGGACACGATGCCCTACAGAAGCATGCAGTGCTATGTCACCACTGACTTGTATTGCTTTAAGCTCCTGTTTTCTAAGTAGGAAATCAATAAGTAGATGCTTGAGGGGATAAGCTGAACTCCAGATAGAATCATTATGTATCACGCACCTCGTTAGTTAACCTTTGTTTTGTTTCCGTTTGTGTCACAGAGCACTTCCTGTGTTTCCATTTCATTAGCCTCTCATTTGAATCATCTCCCTATAGCTGTGTGTGTGTGTGTGTGTGTGTGTGTGTGTGTGTGTGTGTGTGTGTGTGTGTGTGTGTGTGTCTGTGTGTGTCTGTGTGTGTGTGTGTCTGTGTCTGTGTCTGTGTCTGTGTCTGTGTGTGTGTGTGTGTGTGTGTGTGTGTGTGTGTGTGTGTGTGTGTGTGTGTCTGTGTCTGTGTCTGTGTGTGTGTGTCTGTGTCTGTGTCTGTGTCTGTGTCTGTGTCTGTGTCTGTGTCTGTGTCTGTGTGTGTGTGTGTGTGTGTGTGTGTGTGTGTCTTAATTGAGTTATTGTTTCAGCAAGCGGTGCACATAATGCAGTTTATTATTAATGTAATGTCTGGAGCAGAATTCCTGCTGAGAACGCTAGGACAACACACACACACAGACAAATAAACACATGCAGTCTCACTTTATCACCCCCCCCCCCCTCCACACACACACACACACACACACACACACACACACACACACGCTCATATTGATTTCTTAACCTGTCCACCAATTAAAGGGGCCCTTCAGGCAGATGTATCTTCTGAGTGTTTTTAAACCAGATCACATGACTTCACAGTCTGCAGGGTTGCGTGCGTGTGTGTCTGTGTGTGCTTGGGTATATATGCGTGAGTGAGTATGTATGTGCGCATGTGTGTTGGCATGCGTACGTAGAGTGATGGGGGGGGGGGTCTGGGTGTCATGGAAACAGCCTCCAGGGGGACATTCCATTCCGTTGTTCATCTATCCTTCCCCTGACCTATAAAACACTATCTGACTGACTGTCTCACTAAACCGGTTCTAGTCGATACTAGCCCAGTTAGCTGTCTGTTTTAGACCAGTGCCAATCATTATCAGGCAAGTCCACTGGTTTAAATGATTTGTAATAGAACAGCCTCTCTCTACTGTTGTCCATTGACGATCTCTTCTGTGACCTACTGACATCTGACCTTTTGATTGTCCTAGTTTTTCCCCCTAGTAACTCTCTCTATGTCCTAGTAACTCTTTCTATGTCCTAGTTCCTCCTCTCTCTGCCTATCTGTGTACCAAAGACTTCACCGTGGGTGTATAGTATCAGAGCCAGCAGCATTGCATCAAATGTTGCAGGAAAATAAATCAGAGTATCTGTTGTCCGTGTGTAAATCAGACTACTAGCCAGCATCTAGCTCCGTTTTTCCGAATGGAAAGAGAATCATATAATCATGAGGTGTATTCATGTGCAATATTAGGAACCTAGAAATAGAATGAATAGAGCTGACATGATCCCCTATTCTATCTGAAAAACGATCATATAAGTTCAACACCAAATCCTCCTGAGGAGTGTGACCATGGAGGAATAATTCTACTTCCTGTCATGAAATGGTGCTGTTCCCACTCCGGCCACAGGAGGGGGCCAGTGAGGCTGTCTATTATCTGCTGTCTACAACTCTATCTGGAGAGGCAGAAACAGAGGTCTGAACAGAAGGAAAGGATAGGCGAGGGAGAGACAGATGAAGAGAGAGAACAAGGGAAAGAGGAATGAACAGAGCAAAGGAGCAGTGGAGAGGAATTGATTGGGAGGAAGACGAATAGACAGGGAATGAAAGAGGAGAGAGCGAGGGATGGATTGATTGATAGTGGTGGGTAACGTAATTCATTGGTTGTGTGTGTGTGTGGCGTGTGTGTGTATGCTCCCATCTCCCATCACATGTGGTGATGCCAGTCTGTGCTAGCGGGCACTGGTGGTTGGCATTGTGTATGTGAGGCATGTAGAGTGTGCCAGCATCTCTACAGGGTGGTAATAGAGACAGTTTGTCACTTGGTGGACTAATACACACATACACCCTGACCGCATCCCATAGCCTGAGGCCCAGTGTTTGACTGGTATTAACCCCAGAGCAGAGCCTTTTCCAGGCGATTAATAGGACTGATTCTGCCCTAACTCAAATCCAATGACCTGTTGGGGGAAACATTCTCTCTCTCTCTCTCTCTCTCTCTCTCTCTCTCTCTCTCTCACGCTCTCTCTCTCACGCTCTCTCTCTCTCTCTCACGCTCTCTCTCTCACGCTCTCTCTCTCACGCTCTCTCTCTCACGCTCTCTCTCTCTCATATATACTTATTTTCGGTCTCTCAATAATTAATTTAGATACATTTATGAAGGTCATACCAGTATTTTTCAGTAAATGCACGGTTGCTAAATATGTAATGTGTTGCTTTAGCTACACCTCGAGAGCTGTAGAGTTGTGTTATGTTATCATGAAACTGCACATCCCCTCGTTGATTATCCCTCTACCACACGGTATGACACAACGCAACTTGTTTTGTTGGAGTGATGTATGTATTTTCTCATTTTCTAAATAGATGCGCAATGTTGTGTGTTGTTCGTGGGGCTCACTTTAAAAAGAGACTCGGGTCTCAATGTTGTGTGTTGTTCGTGGGGCTCACTTTAAAAAGAGACTCGGGTCTCAATGTTGTGTGTTGTTCGTGGGGCTCACTTTAAAAAGAGACTCGGGTCTCAATGTTGTGTGTTGTTCGTGGGGCTCACTTTAAAAAGAGACTCGGGTCTCAATGTTGTGTGTTGTTCGTGGGGCTCACTTTAAAAAGAGACTCGGGTCTCAATGTTGACTGTCCGTATAGATATAGTTACATAAACATGTGTGTCTGTGTGTATTGTTATCCGTGGGTTGCAGAAGCACATAGTAGTTGTGTCTTATCTAACAACCAAATACGTGTGTTCCTGTGTGTGTGTGTGTGTGTTGTTATCCAGGGGTTGCAGAAGCCGTGTCTGGAGGAGATCAAACATGCCAGGAACGCCATATTCAGCCCCTCCATGTTTGGCTCCTCCCTGGAGGATGTGATGTCACTGCAGAAGGAGCGTTACCCTGACAGCCAGCTGCCCTGGGTCCAGACACGCCTCTCAGAGGAGGTTCTGGGGCTCAACGGAGACCAGACAGAGGGCATCTTCAGGTCCGTACCTAACTCTCAGTCACTAGTACGAGGGAGGGAAAGAGGGAGGGAGGAGTTAGTTGTAGTAGACACGCCTGTCAGTGAATGTCCTGGTAGTCATCAGAGACCAGACAGAGGGAGAGCAATAAATGGAAGAGATAAAGGGATTGGTAAGGATGGACATGCTGTGAGGAATGATTTTTATATGTGAGGAGGAGGAGGAGGAGTCTAATGTGTCTCTGACCCCTGACCTCACAGGGTTCCAGGTGACATAGATGAGGTCAACGCCCTCAAGCTGCAGGTGGACCAATGGAAGATCCCCACGGATCTGGAGGACCCTCACATCCCAGGTAACACACACACACACACCGCACACACACATCTTAGGTCCTGATCCATCCACCCACTGTATACACTCCCTCTTCCCTCCCCTAGCCCCAGGCCCTCTGCAGTGCTCTAATTCTCTCTGAGTATTAATAGACCCAACACCAAAGCATGCTGGGAGCAATGTGCCTGCTGCAAAACTACAGTCATTTCAAAAAAGATTCCTTCTAGAAGGAAGAGAGCAGTCCTGGCTGTAGGTTGGAGAGAGCCAGTTCGTGCTTTACTAGGTCATAACTCTATTACCAGCACAGAGACACTTGGACGAACCACACACACACTCCTTCTCTCTCTTTCTCACACAAGAACACACACACACACTCTTTCTCTCTTTCTCAAACAAGAACACACACAAACTCGTTCTCTCCAAAAACAAATGTTCCCAGAGCTTTAGAGAACGTTCCCGTAGCCCTTTACACTCATACCCGTAAACGGGTTGAAAGGGGCAGATTTGGGCACTAATAAGCACCTAAATTGGAACATAGTGGCTGTACAGTAACATGCTATACATGACATCAGAGCTCTGGCTCTGCGCTTCACAGCGCTGTATGGGTTTTGACTGACAGCCATTCCAAACTTGAGCACCGCGCACGACAAGAAGTTGCCTCCCATCCCTCCCTATAATTGGGCAACTTTTGCAAATGTTTTGTTGTCCGATTGAGGGAAATGCTGTAAATTAAGATGACGTCGATGTATTTTGAAAGACGAGACGTTGAGGATTATAATTTCTCTTTGATGTCATACAAGCACGCCTAAGTCCAAATGTGCACTGTACATATCATAAAACTCATGTCATATACCGTGTCAACGTTTATGATCACTATGTTTGATGTACAGTTAGAAGATGACATTTTTTAAAAAAAATTACCAGGCAAGTCAGTTAAGAACAAATTCTTATTTACAATGACGGCCTAGGAACAGTGTGTTAACTGCCTTGTTCAGGGGCAGAACGACCGATTTTTACCATGTCAGCTCGGGGATTCGATCGAGCAACCTTTCGGTTACTGACCCAACGCTCTAACCACTAGGTTACCTGCAGCCCCATGGTGTCATACCCTGGGTTGTTCTGAACCAAATGAGCCTATGTTTGTTTGTTGTGAAGAAGACTTGCCGCGGCACACGCACCTGAAAGGCCTCGATCCTATTCTCAACACAATTGCGGTCCGTTTCTCTGAATTGCCTTGTGAAAGCCTAGCACTGTAAGATTGTATTTTATAACATGGCATGTTGGCAATAGAACAAGCTTTCAAATCGTGACCACCTGACCCAGATTGCGATTTATAATGGACCGTTTTTGGATTGGGTAAACAACAACAGTAATTGTGTGATGGCGGGGATGCAGGGTTGTGTTGAAACAACTACAAGTGTGCTTGTCCTAGTCCCTCAACGCGCAGCTCGGAGAGCTCCAAAAACTACCTTACAGTTGAAGGCTCTTCTTTGAGTCATAAAAGTGCATTGAAATTGCTTAAGATGTTTGCACTCTTTGGAGAGGTGTGTGGCCACTTGGAGACACCAGTTAGTCCTGTCACTCAAACCCTTGTCATTGTTTTTGTCTGATGTTGCACCTTCCCCACATTTTCCAGGAATAGAGTTATCATGTTACTTAATGGATCCAGAGTATTTTCAGTTTACGTTATCAACAAATGTGGCGAAAAGTACAGGCAAACATAAAATCAACAGTGCAATATTTGGATTCAGTCTTGTGTCAGGTGAACTGTTGTGTACACACCTTTGGTCTAATAATTGTCCCCTTCTCTCCAAACTCTTCCTCTTTCAATTGCTACCATGGATATGCTTTGCATATTTCTTCTGTAGCAAACATTTCAACTTAGGCCAATCCCCACGAGTGTAAAGGGTCAAGAGTCTCATTAGGTCAGAAACTAACGTTTTCATAGGAATTTTCCCACGATGCACCAGTAGTGTTTCCAAGAGACTATTCACTTAATGTCAAATAGAACTTACCCAGAACGTGGTTACCATGTTCTCAGATGTTAATGTCATAGACACGTTTCATGGGAATGTCGCATGAACATTCATGTGTCCAGTTTTCTGTGGGTTGGGAGAATATTCCATCAGTGTCCCACCAAACATACACAGAACATTGTTGCCATATTCTCAGAACATAAGCGGTGAATGTTCTAAACACGTTTCGTGGGAACGTTGCAAAAACATTGTGGCCAGTTTTCTGTCGGTTAGGACAATATTCCATCAACGTCCCACCCCAAAACATTTCTAGACACGTTTTATAATTATGCATTACACAACGTTGCCCAGACAATTAAGGCCCTGATTGGTGAACCACTGATCCATTCATAGCTCTTTGTCTGTTGGCAAGGTTAGGGATGCTCACACACACAGTGCTTTAAGCATACAGTGTTTTCAGCTTACAAATTTGACACACCTGATTATATTGTGTATGTTCATTTATACAGTAAGTATTATTCAACATGTCTTCACTTGGGATTTGAACTCACAACCTCTCGGTTCACTGTACTCCAATCTCCCTGTCTGGTATCAGTTAATCTGATTATTCGCCCATCGTTGATTTGATTGTTTTCAGCGATTTGAGGGCTTTCTGGATAGTTGTCTAATGTTGGTGGGGCATATTAACCTGTTTTAATGTTACTCCTGGGTCACTATGATCAATAAAATGTTTTCTTGAGTGTAATTTTAACAGAGCTGAGATTTACTTTGAAGTGCATTCACCTTATTGCTTATACCTATCAAGTTGTTTCAGATCTACACACGTGCCTAGGGAAAAGGGGTTAAGGTTCCTTCTAGACAGGACCTAACTATACTGGCCCAATAAGCACACGCCCTGGAGATGTCTCTTATTGGTGCGGTGGTTAGGGCGTTTGTCATTGGTGCAGGTGGCCGGGGTTTAGAGGCCCGCTAGGGGAGTGACCCTACTCTCACATTCTTATATGTTAATGCTCATTATTGCTGTTTTGAATTGCATTTATCAGATATTTTGATTGTTTATATGAACATTTCGTTAGAACAAATATTTTTTTATATATCTTTGTTTATTACCATAATGTGTATAGAGTTCTCCTCTTTCACGCATTTCTGGAACTTTGGCTACCAGCTTTGTGCCTTTATGCATGACCTCCATACGCTTTTTCAGGTTTGATATGGTGCTTCTGGATGAGGAGATCAATGCGGCCTTTGCCGAGTTTGCATTTGACTAAAATGTTGTTCTCTTTCTCCTCGATTAACTCAAAATAATGTGAGCATTTCCACAAGGAAAAGGTTAAGCGGGGTAACACAGCTGCCATCTTTCTTTGATTTTCAGCTTTACAAAACCTCCTTTTGGAAATGAGTTAGCCTACAGCTTGAAAAGGCTTTAAAAATATAGGCCTATATAACACGACAGTATAGATATACTTCTGAAAGTAATGTATGGGTCACTTGAAAAAGTAACTGTAATCATTCAAATATTTGAAGACTGTAACTCGTTATATTACTCTGTTACTCATAAAAGTAATACAACTGTAAGTAATATATTACCCCCAACATTGGTCCCAAGTTATTCTGTTGCAATTTGTCTATTTTTCCACATTAAAACGTGGAGATGGAGCTCTGTGTTGTGTATTGTTCTGGTATAACTGGCATCGTCATCACTGAAATGTCAAATGTTAGAAAGTACAGGCATGCTACTGTAAATATACACTTTTCTGATATTCTGAGAATGTGAAAACCATGTTCTGGGTATGTTTCGTTCAGAAGCAACACCACCACCTGGGGTAAGTTTTCGGGAACAAATTAGGATTGTTACAGATAGAAATGCAATGACGAGAGCTGATGCAGTTCCTTCTCAGAGAAACGTTTGTTCTACGGTATGTATGTGGTGTGGGTTTCAAAAAGACCATAGAGTTCTCTTTGAGATGCTCAGCTATCTAGAATTCTACCGATTCCCATCTTTCAATGAGAAACTCATTTTAATTAGATCAGATAGGTCTGTTGTAACTGTTTCCAAATAGTGACGTTAACCTATATTGCTGAAAATGTGAAAGTAGGATGACTCTCCTAGCGGGTCTTGAACCCAAGCCATCAGTGACTTACACCCTAACCACTGTCCCAATAAGGGTTATCGAGGGCATGTGCTTATTGGGCCAGTATAGTTAGGTCCTGTCTGGAAGAAACTCTAACCCCTTCTCCCTAGGTACTTGTGTAGAGCAGAAACAATTTGATTGGTGTAAGCAATAGGGTGAATGCACTTTGAAATAAATATCAGCTCTGTTAAAATTACACTCAGGAAGATATTCAGGAGTATCATTAAAACAGGTTAACATGCCCTCACCAAAATTAGACAACTATACAGAAAGCCCTTCAATTGCTGAAATCAATGAGAGAATAGACCGATTAAATGATAACTAAACACAGACATGGTGGTGTAGCAGTAAGATCTGAATACTATGAACCAAGAGGTTGTGAGTTCAAATCCCAGATGACGGCATGTTGAAGAATAATTACTGTATAAACGAACATGCACAATGTAATCTTGTGTCAAATATGTAATTTGAAAGCACTGTGTGTGTGAGTACCCCTAAATCTTGCCAACAGACAAGCGCTGTGAATGGATCAGTGGTTGACCAATCATGTTCTTGGAAACAGTAACATGGTGCGATGTGTTATGAAACCTCTTTTTTGGGGGGGAGAACGTTTCTTTGGGACCATCAGGCAACACGTCCTGACAACTGACATACAGTGGTGTTCATGCAACTTTCCCATGAAACGTGTCTGGAACATTAACATTTTATATTTCTCGAACATGGAAACCATTTTCTGTGTTATGTTTGGTGTAACGTTGATGAGATATTATCTCAACCTTCAGAAAACTCAACACATGAATGTTCTTGCAACGTCCCATGAAACGCGTCTAGTACATAGAATGTTGTATATTCTGAGAACATTGTAACCACATTCTGGATAAGTTCTGTTTGAAATGTTCTCCTAACTTTAACACCAAAACATGCTAAAAAAGATTCTCAGAAGGTTTTTTCTATTATACAGTGCGTCCTGAAAGTATTCAGACCCCTTAACCTTTTCCACATTTTGTTACGTTAGTCTTATTCGCAAAATTGATTAAATAGTTTTTTTTTTTACCCTGATCAATCTACACACAATACCCCATAATGACAAAGCAAAAACAGGTTTTTAGAAATTGTAGCACATTTATTGAAAAAAAAATACTGAAATACCTTATTTACATACAGTTGAAGTCGGAAGTTTACATACACTTAGGTTGGAGTCATTAAAACTTGTTTTTCAACCACTTCACAAATTTCTTGTTAACAAAGTATAGTTTTGGCAAGTCGGATAGGACATCTACTTTGTGCATGACACAAGTAATTTTTCCAACAATTGTTTACAGACAGATTATTTCAAGTCTGGTTCATCCTTGGGAGCAATTTCCAAATGCCTGAAGGTACCACGTTCATCTGTACAAACAATAGTATGCAAGTATAAACACCATGGGACCACACAGCCGTCATACCGCTCAGAAGGAAGACGCGTTCTGTCTCAGATGCTGGAGGAAACAGATACAGAAGTATCTATATCCACAGTAAAATGAGTCATATATCGACATAACCTGAAAGGCCGCTCAGCAAGGGAGAAGCCACTGCTCCAAAACCGCCATAAAAAAGACAGAATATGGATTGCAACTGCACATGGGTACAAAGATCGTATTTTTTGGAGAAATGTCCTCTGGTCTGATGAAACAAAAATAGAACTGTTTGGCCATAATGACCATCGTTATGTTTGGAGGAAAAAGGGGGAGGCTTGCAAGCAGAAGAACATCATCCCAACCGTGAAGCATGGGGGTGGCAGCATCATTTTGTGGGGCTGCTGCAGAAGGGACTGGTGCACTTCACAAAATAGATGGCAACATGAGGGTGGAAAATTATGTGGATATATTGAAGCTCAAGACATCAGTCAGGTTGGTCGCAAATGGGTCTTCCAAATGGACAATGACCCCGAGCATACTTCCAAGTTGTGGCAAAATGGCTTAAGGACAACAAAGTCAAGGTATTGGAGTGGCCATCATAAAGCCCTGACCTCAATCCTATAGAAAATTTGTGGGCAGAACTGAAAAAGTGTGTGCGAGCGAGGAGGCCTACAAACCTGACTCAGTTACACCAGCTCTGTCAGGAGGAATGGGCCAAAATTCACCCAACTTATTGTGGGAAGCTTGTGGAAGGCTATCTGAAATGTTTGACCCAAGTTAAACAATTTAAGGTAATGCCACCAAACACTAATGGAGTGCATGTAAACTTCTGACCCACTGGGAATGTGATGAAAGAAATAAAAGCTCAAATAAATCATTCTCTCTACTATTATTCTGACATTTCACATTCTTAAAATAAAAGTGGTGATCCTAACTGACCTAGGACAGGGCATTTTTACTAGGACTAAATGTCAGGAATTGTGAAAAACTGAGTTTAAATGTATTTGGCTATGGTGTATGTAAACTTCCGGCTTAAACTGTAAGTATTCAGACCCTTTGCTATGAGACTTGAAATTGAGCTCCTGTGCATCCTGTTTCCATTGATCATCCTTGAGATGTTTTTACAACTTGATTGGACTCCACCTGTGGTAAATTCAATTGACTGGACATGATTTAGAAAGGCACACACCTGTCTATATAAGGTCCCACAGTTGACGGTGTATGCCAGAGCAAGATCCAAGCCATGAGGTCAATGGAATTGTCCGTGAAGCTTCAAGACAGGATTGTGTCGAAGCACAGATCTGTGGAAGGATACAAAAAAATGTCTGCAGCATTGAAGGTCCCCAAGAGCACAGTGGCCTCCATCATTCTTGAATGGAAAAAGTTTGGAACTACCAAGACTCTTCCTACAGCTGACGATCCGGCAATTTGGGTGAGAAGGACCTTGGTCAGGGAGGTGACCGTTAACCCGATGGTCACTCTGACAGAGCTCCAGAGTTCCTCTGTGGAAATGGGAGAACCTTCTAGAAGGACAATCATCTGTGCAGCACTTCACCAATCAGGCCTTTATGTTAGAGTGGCCAGATGGAAGCCACTCCTCAGTAAAAGGCACATGACTGTAAGGCTGGGCGATATGGCCAAAATAACATATGATGGTAACATATGATGGTATTTTATGTTTTTGATGAATAGAAGTTCTACATTTGCTTTATGAGTAGTGTATGACCCTAGGGTTGCAACATATATTTTAAATGATTTCAATGGGTTGTTCTCCATTCAGATTGTTTTATATTCTTCAATTCAACTTCCTGCATTTCCATCTATTTCTGCATTTTCTGCACTCATTTTAGATCATTTCCACACTGCCACGATATGGGAAAAAATACTAGGCCTTATTTTTTTCTAAATGTTGCGATTCAGATCAAAACACTTGGGTGAACTTTTGGAATCATGGAAATAGAATGTGTATTATAATTCTATAGTTAGAATATAAATAATAGTGGGCACTTTGAATACAGTGTTGTTTGACATGACAACAAATGAAAATGCAATGGACGAGTTATTGTGACAGGGTAGGAACCAAAGTGATGGTCAGTGTTTCCTATGGGACCCTATAATCGTGTGCTACATTAAATCTTTATTCATATAGCCAACATATTCATGCTTCGATATTGTAATTCTAGAACGCTTGTGGATTTATATTAAGATCAAAGTGGAAACAACATCGTTGTCATCAACATTGTTGCATGTGCTGCATTGACCATGCAGACTGAACGAAAGTGTCTTGTGGTCAAGCAACAACAAAGGCGCTCTTTGAGTGACAGGGGGTGGGACTAGGTCTGTGTCGAAAGCGGCATGGAGAGAGAGAGAGAGCGGCAAGGGATGACTCAAGTAGGAGTAAACTATAAAAATGGATGTTACACACAGCGTATCACATACCGTTATAGAAGGTAAAGTAAAAACCCAAACCAGTCCATGCATAAATACTGGTACGTAGTAAAATACGGTATACAGCCCAGCCCTACATGACAGCCGCTTGGAGTTTGCCAAAAGGCACCTAAAGGACTCAGACCATGGAAACAAGATTCTCTGGTTTGATGAAATCGAGATTGAAGTCTTTGGCCTGAATGCCAAGCGTCATGTCCGGAAGAAACCTGGTACCGTCCCTACAGTGAAGCATGGTGGTGGCAGCATCATGCTGTGGGGATGTTTTTCAGCAGCAGGGACTGGTAGACTAGTCAGTATTGAGGGAAAGATGAACGGAGCAAAGTACAGATTGATCCTTGATGAAAACCTGCTCCAGAGCACTCAGGACCTGAGACTGGGGCAAAGGTTCACCTTCCAACAGGACAACTACCCTAAGCACACAGCCAAGACAATGCAAGAGTGGCTTCGGGACAAGTCTCTGAATGCCGGTGAGTGGCCCAGCCAGAGCCCAGACTTGAACCTGAACGAACATATCTGAGGAGACCTGAAAATAACTGTTCAGCGACGCTCCCCATTCAACCTGACAAAGCTTGAGAGGACCTGCAGAGAAGAATGGGAGAAACTCCCCAAATACATATGTGCCAAGCTTGTAGCGTCATACCCAGGAAGACTCAGGGCTGTAATCGCTGGAAAAGGTGATTCAACAAAGTACTGTGTAAAGGGTCTGAATACTTATGTAAATGTGATATTTCAGTTTATTTTATTTTTTTAAATGTTGCAAATAATTCCAGCGTGGGAATGAAATGAATGTAGACACACGATTCCTTGGAGAGAATAACCGGATGGTCCTGCTTGAATTGACCTTCTTAGATACAGATACAGCTACTCAACCGTTGCATTGACTGTTAAGAGGTTCCTTTGTCTTCTTCAACCTCGTTTTGAGGTCACGAAAAGTTGTGGACCTCAGCTGCAGCGAGCGGTCAACTTAGTCTGATATGTAAATTCTTAACTCACATGTTTAATACCCCTGGGTCACAAAGGGGCGTTGCCATCTTTAAAGTAAGTTCTCTGGGGGGTATCTAATTACAAGGAAAGGTATGGATTTTACTGTGATCTAGTTTAGACAAATAAATTCACAGTTCATCTTTACTAAAACATTATCTTTGATTGGGATGTATCTTTGACTGTACTTCCGGCGCCGACAGAGATGGCCGCCTCGCTTCGCGTTCCTAGGAAACTATGCAGTTTTTTGTTTTTTTACGTGTTATTTCTTACATTAGTACCCCAGGTCATCTTAGGTTTCATTACATACAGTCGAGAAGAACTACTGAATATAAGATCAGCATCAACTCACCATCAGTACGACCAAGAATATGTTTTTCGCGACGCGGATCCTGTGTTCTGCCTTACAAACAGGACAACGGAGTGGATCCTATGCAGCGACCCAAAAAAACGACTCCGAAAGAGAGGGAAACGAGGCGGTCTTCTGGTCAGACTCCGGAGACGGGCACAGCGCGCACCACTCCCTAGCATTCTTCTTGCCAATGTCCAGTCTCTTGACAACAAGGTTGATGAAATCCGAGCAAGGGTAGCATTCCAGAGGGACATCAGAGACTGTAACGTTCTTTGCTTCACGGAAACGTGGCTTACTGGAGAGACGCTATCCGAAGTGGTGCAGCCAACAGGTTTCTCCACGCATCGCGCAGACAGGAAAAAACATCTTTCTGGTAAAAAGAGGGGCGGGGGCGTATGCCTTATGACTAACGTGACATGGTGCGATGAAAGAAACATACAGGAACTCAAATCCTTCTGTTCACCTGATTTAGAATTCCTCACAATCAAATGTAGACCGCATTATCTACCAAGAGAATTCTCTTCGATTATAATCACAGCCGTATATATCCCCCCCCAAGCAGACACATCGATGGCTCTGAACGAACTTTATTTAACTCTCTGCAAACTGGAAACAATTTATCCGGAGGCTGCATTCATTGTAGCTGGGGATTTTAACAAGGCTAATCTGAAAACAAGACTCCCCAAATTTTATCAGCATATCGATTGCGCAACCAGGGGAGGAAAGACCTTGGACCATTGTTACTCTAACTTCCGCGACGCATATAAGGCCCTGCCCCGCCCCCCTTTCGGAAAAGCTGACCACGACTCCATTTTGTTGATCCCTGCCTACAGACAGAAACTAAAACAAGAGGCTCCCACGCTGAGGTCTGTCCAACGCTGGTCCGACCAAGCTGACTCCACACTCCAAGACTGCTTCCATCACGTGGACTGGGAGATGTTTCGTATTGCGTCAGATAACAACATTGACGAATACGCTGATTCGGTGTGCGAGTTCATTAGAACGTGCGTTGAAGATGTCGTTCCCATAGCAACGATTAAAACATTCCCTAACCAGAAACCATGGATTGATGGCAGCATTCGTGTGAAACTGAAAGCGCGAACCACTGCTTTTAATCAGGGCAAGGTGTCTGGTAACATGACCGAATACAAACAGTGCAGCTATTCCCTCCGCAAGGCTATCAAACAAGCTAAGCGCCAGTACAGAGACAAAGTAGAATCTCAATTCAACGGCTCAGACACAAGAGGCATGTGGCAGGGTCTACAGTCAATCACGGACTACAGGAAGAAACCCAGCCCAGTCACGGACCAGGATGTCTTGCTCCCAGGCAGACTAAATAACTTTTTTGCCCGCTTTGAGGACAATACAGTGCCACTGACACGGCCTGCAACGAAAACATGCGGTCTCTCCTTCACTGCAGCCGAGGTGAGTAAGACATTTAAACGTGTTAACCCTCGCAAGGCTGCAGGCCCAGATGGCATCCCCAGCCGCGCCCTCAGAGCATGCGCAGACCAGCTGGCCGGTGTGTTTACGGACATATTCAATCAATCCCTATACCAGTCTGCTGTTCCCACATGCTTCAAGAGGGCCACCATTGTTCCTGTTCCCAAGAAAGCTAAGGTAACTGAGCTAAATGACTACCGCCCCGTAGCACTCACATCCGTCATCATGAAGTGCTTTGAGAGACTAGTCAAGGACCATATCACCTCCACCCTACCTGACACCCTAGACCCACTCCAATTTGCTTACCGCCCAAATAGGTCCACAGACGATGCAATCTCAACCACACTGCACACTGCCCTAACCCATCTGGACAAGAGGAATACCTATGTGAGAATGCTGTTCATCGACTACAGCTCGGCATTCAACACCATAGTACCCTCCAAGCTCGTCATCAAGCTCGAGACCCTGGGTCTCGACCCCGCCCTGTGCAACTGGGTACTGGACTTCCTGACGGGCCGCCCCCAGGTGGTGAGGGTAGGCAACAACATCTCCTCCCCGCTGATCCTCAACACTGGGGCCCCACAAGGTTGCGTTCTGAGCCCTCTCCTGTACTCCCTGTTCACCCACGACTGCGTGGCCACGCACGCCTCCAACTCAATCATCAAGTTTGCGGACGACACAACAGTGGTAGGCTTGATTACCAACAACGATGAGACGGCCTACAGGGAGGAGGTGAGGGCCCTCGGAGTGTGGTGTCAGGAAAACAACCTCACACTCAACGTCAACAAAACTAAGGAGATGATTGTGGACTTCAGGAAACAGCAGAGGGAACACCCCCCTATCCACATCGATGGAACAGTAGTGGAGAGGGTAGCAAGTTTTAAGTTCCTCGGCATACACATCACAGACAAACTGAATTGGTCCACTCACACAGACAGCATCGTGAAGAAGGCGCAGCAGCGCCTCTTCAACCTCAGGAGGCTGAAGAAATTCGGCTTGTCACCAAAAGCACTCACAAACTTCTACAGATGCACAATCGAGAGCATCCTGGCGGGCTGTATCACCGCCTGGTATGGCAACTGCACCGCCCTCAACCGTAAGGCTCTCCAGAGGGTAGTGAGGTCTGCACAACGCATCACCGGGGGCAAACTACCTGCCCTCCAGGACACCTACACCACCCGATGTCACAGGAAGGCCATAAAGATCATCAAGGACATCAACCACCCGAGCCACTGCCTGTTCACCCCGCTATCATCCAGAAGGCGAGGTCAGTACAGGTGCATCAAAGCTGGGACCGAGAGACTGAAAAACAGCTTCTATCTCAAGGCCATCAGACTGTTAAACAGCCACCACTAACACTGAGTGGCTGCTGCCAACACACTGACACTGACTCAACTCCAGCCACTTTAATAATGGGAATTGATGGGAAATGATGTAAATATATCACTAGCCACTTTAAACAATGCTACCTTATATAAATGTTACTTACCCTACATTATTCATCTCATATGCATACGTATATACTGTACTCTATATCATCGACGGTATCCTTATGTAATACATGTATCACTAGCCACTTTATACTATACTATGCCACTTTGTTTACATACTCATCTCATTTGTACATACTGTACCCGATACCATCTACTGTATCTTGCCTATGCTGCTCTGTACCATCACTCATTCATATATCCTTATGTACATATTCTTTATCCCCTTACACTGTGTACAAGACAGTAGTTTTGGAATTGTTAGTTAGATTACTTGTTATTACTGCATTGTCGGAACTAGAAGCACAAGCATTTCGCTACACTCGCATTAACATCTGCTAACCATGTGTATGTGACAAATAAAATTTGATTTGATTTGATTTGATTTGGATATTTTCTACACAACACACAGTATGTAAAAGTAAAACTCATTTTATTTCATATTCCCTCTATCGTTGTTAGCATCATTTTGGCTGATGAAATATTGTCCCAAAGTCCATTTACAGTGGGGCAAAAAAGTATTTAGTCAGCCACCAATTGTGCAAGTTCTCCAACCTAATAAGATTAGAGAGGCCTGTAATTTTCATGATAGGTACACTTCAACTATGACAGACAAAATGAGAAAGAAAAAAAATCCAGAAAATCACATTGTAGGATTTTTTTATTGAATTTATTTGCAAATAATGGTGGAAAATAAGTATTTGGTCAATAACAAAAGTTTATCTCAATACTTTGTTATATACCCTTTGTTGGCAATGACAGAGGTCAAATGTTTTCTGTAAGTCTTCACAAGGTTTTCACACACTGTTTCACATACTGGCCAGTCATGACACACTGTACAGGTAACATTACAGAAAATGTACATTTTCAATTCAAGGTGCTTTATTGGCATGGGAAACATATGTTAACATTGCCAAAGCAAGTGGGGTAGATAATATACAAAAGTGAAAGAAACAATAAAAATTAAGAGTAAACATTACACTCAGAAGTTTCAAAAGAATAAAGACATTACAAATGTCATATTATGTATATATACAGTGTTGTAATGATGTACAAATGGTTAAAGTACAAAAGGGAAATAAATAAGCATAAATATGGGTTGTATTTACAATGATGTTTGTTCTTCACTAGTTGACCTTTTCTTGTGGCAACAGGTCACAAATCTTGCTGCTGTAATGGCACTCTGTGGTATTTCACCCAGTAGATATGGCAGTTTATCAAATCGGGTTTGTTTTTGAATTCTTTGTGGATCTGTGTAATCTGAGGGAAATATGTGTCTCTAATATGGTCATACATTGGGCAGGAGGTTAGAATGTGCAGCTCAGTTTCCACCTGATTTTGTGGGAAGTGTGCACATAGCCTGTCTTCTCCTGAGAGCCAGGTCTGCCTACAGCGGCCTTTCTCAATAGCAAAGCTATGCTCACATAGTCAAAGCTTTCCTTAAGTTTGGGTCAGTCACAGTGGTTAGATATTCTGCCACTGTGTACTCTCTGTTTAGGGCCAAATAGTATGTTACTTTTGATGGCATAGAATGCCCTTCTTGCCTTGTCTCTCAGATCGCTCACAGCTTTGTGGAAGTTACCTGTTGCGCTGATGTTTAGGCCAAGGCATGTATAGTTTTTTGTGTGCTCTAGGGCAACGGTGTCTATATGGAATTTATATTTGTGGTCCTGGTGACTGGACCTTTTTTGGAACACCATTATTTTGGTCTTACTGAGATTTATTGTCAGAGCCCAGGTCTAGCAGAATCTGTGCAGAATATCAAGGTGCTGCTGTAGACCCTCCTTGGTTGGTGACAGAAGCACCAGATCATCAGCAAACAGTAGACATTTGATTTCAGATTCTAGTAGGGTGAGGCCGGGTGCTGCAGACTTTTCTAGTGCCAATTCGTTGATATATATGTTGAAGAGGGTGGGGCTGCATCCCTGTCTCACCCCACGGCCCTGTGGGAAGAAATGTGTGTGTTTTTTGCCTATTTTATCTGCACATTTGTAGTTTGTGTCCATGGACTTTCTAATGTTGTATGTTTTTCCCCCAGAAAATGTCTCTCCCTATCATTTTTAGCTGGGTCTCTCTTTCTCACACACACACACACACACACACACACACACACACACACACACACACACACACACACACACACACACACACACACACACACACACACACACACACACACACACACACACACACACTGTAATGGTGTTCTTTTGTTCTGGTCTGTACTCTGGGTGATTGAGGAATTTGTGTCAGTGTGTGCTGGCCAGGGAGAGGGGTTTGTGTGTCTGACCAGTCAACTGTTTCTGCCTCTTGATTGGACTCTCATTGAATTTTTTATAAATTTACTTACACTGTAGAGATTGCTAGAGCGAACAAATTACTCTTATTTTTTAGTCTCTCTCTCATTCCAATTTCCCTATCTCTCTCTTTCCAATTCTACCCCCTCTCTCTTCCTCTCTCTCTCCCCCCAGCATCTCTGTTGAAGTTTTGGTACAGGGAGTTGGAGGAGCCGTTGATTCCGCATGAGTTCTATGAGGAGTGTATCACTCACTATGATGACCCTGAGGCTGCAGTCAACGTTGTCATGGCCCTGCCTCACATCAACAAACTGGTGCTCTGCTACCTCATACGTTTTCTACAGGTAACACACACACACACACTATACTGTACATACACAAGTCCAGTGTAAAAAGAAGCTCTCATCAATCCACTCCCTGAGCTTATTTATTTTAGGGACAGTGATTTACAAAAGTAAACCTTCAATAGTGAACATAGTAGCAATAGGATGGCTAGAGGCTACTGTTGATTGTCTGCAAAAAGAAAGCTACAAAAAGACACCTAGCATTCATCTTGGCTAGCCTACTGTAGCTGTACGGTGCCTTCAGAAAGTATTCAGACCCCTTGACTTTTTACACATTTTGTTACGTTACAGCCTTATTCTAAAATGGATTATTATTCTAAAACAGGTTATTAGAATATTTAGCAAGTTTATTAAAAAATAAAAAACAGAAATACCTTATTTACATTATTTACAATCAGGCCTTTATGGTAGTGGCCTGATGGAAGCCACACCCAAGAAGACTCAATGCTTTAATCGCTGCCAAAGTTGCTTCAATAAAGTACTGAGTATTACTTATGTAAATGTGATATAAAAATGTTATTTTTATTTCATTAACAAAACAAATCTACAAACCTATTTTTGCTTTGTCATTATGGGGAATGGTGTGTCAATTGATGAGGGGAAAAAACAATTCAATCAATTTTAGAATAAGGCTGTAACAAAATGTGGAAAAGTCAAGGGGTCTGAATACTTTCCAAAGGCACTGTAGATATCTTTGGAAAAGCAGTTAACGGGGTAGTGTCCTATTTTGACACACACACACACACACACACACACCTGCTCAAACACACCTATCATCATCTCTCTCTTTCTCTCGGTCTCTCTAACCCTCCAGGTGTTTGGCCAGCCTACCAACGTGGTGATAACTAAGATGGATGTGAACAACCTGGCCATGGTGATGGCTCCCAACTGCCTGCGCTGCCAGTCAGACGACCCACGCATCATCTTTGAGAACACGCGTAAAGAGATGTCCTTCATCCGCGTGCTCATCCAGCGCCTCGACACCAGCTTTATGGATGGCCTGCTATAGCCCCCCAACTGTGCCCCAAAACGACCATACGACACGGAGCGCCTCTCTCCCTGCTATAGCCGTCCACTTTTCAACTACTCTACCCTGAAAAAAACCCACACGGGTTGCCCCCCAATTTGAAATGTGCCCATAAATCCACCAAGGCTCCACCTGCCCCACAGACCCTGTTCTAGCCCCCCAACATCAATTGGGATGACCAGTTGGGATACCTCCCAACTCCAACTGCCTACCCATATACCCTGCTATAGCCCCCAAACTACAACTACTGACCCCAAAACCATCCATTCACACAGGACGGGATGATCCCCGAAGGAGCCCCAACCCAGCCTGACCCGGACCCCTGACCTCTAACCTCTACCCCCACCCTACACACAGGGACTTGCGTCTCACACACACTGATGTACAGGGTTACACATACTCACATAGACATACTGTCACATGTACATTTACTGACGTGTACACACACTCACTTGTATAGTACACATCCATACACACAATTTCTGAAATCAGGGTGTCGGACCACAAATCAGCTCCGAACCCAGAGCTGCAGTCAAACTGCCATCAGATGTCCCACTCAGGCTGTTTACCATTGATAAAAATGGTCACAGTTCCGGTCTGCTTAAGGGATGACTCTTTCATAGGTACCAATGCATTAGCAGCTGAGTCTGGTCTGTTTAGTTCATTGACTAAATGAACCAGAAAAAAAGGAGGGCGTGAGATGTCTCGCTTCCTCTCCTGTCTCTGCTGCCATGAAGCCTGTCAGTCCATCTGCACTGTTGTCACCAACCAACTGATGTCAATAAAGTTCTTTATTTAGATTTTTCGGGACGGTGGGGGGGGTGAATCCAGGTCAGGTGCTAGACGGGATCATCGCAGCACTGCCAATCAACCGTGACTGTTGCAACCAGAAGTGATAGACAACCCTACAGCCCTTATCGCCCATCCACCTGGTACATAGGCCCTCCTGCCCCACTCACCCCTCTGACCACCCAGACAACCACACAACCTCTACCCCTAGAGCCCCTCACCATCTACCCCCACAACACATCCTCAAGATGGTGCACACCTCTATACTCTCATACTGATATGATTTCCCAATGTCTCAATTGAGATCCGTCCACCTCTGTCTGTCTGTCTGTCTGTCTGTCTGTTTCTCTCGGTCAGAAAAACTGGACCTGTCTTTTGGACCTGTAAACTTTTCTTTAGTTGCTGATTTGACTGGGTATGGATTAAAAATATATGTTATTATTTTATTAATTGATTTGTTGTATTTAACAGAGTTAAGTTTTTTGCCCACGATTTTATATCATTTAATTTATTTGTATTTATTTCAGCAATATTTCCTAATGCCTTCTTATTAGACAATATACTTTAGGATTCACGTTGTCTGTCTGTGTGTCCCACATTGCACCCTATTCCCTTTATAGTGCACTAGTTTTTTTGTCAAAAGTAGTGCACTATATAGGGAATAGGGTGCCCTTTGGGATGCACATCGTCTTTATGTTTGAGAGAATGAGTGTGGACATGTAGGCATGTATGTGCTTGTGTCTGTGTTTTCAATACAATAGGGCATATCACACATACATGTTCATATGTGCTCTCTGAAGGGTACAGTTGGTGTGTCTCTCTGTGTGTCTGAGAGTTAAGTCCTGCTGTTTTTTTTTTGTTCTGTTCAGTCTGTGTTTACACACGCGCACACACCACCCTTAACCTAATTAAGTCCACATTCTCGCAGAAGGACTCTCGTACTCTAACATTCACGGAAGCCCTCACGCACTCAGATGTTGCGTATCTGTGGATGGATCTTTTCTGCGTTAAATAGCAGTCAAGCAACATGTTGAAGAGATAAAGTGGATGAGTGAGGAAGAACGGGAGGGGAGAATGGGGTGTATGTCACTATGTGGGGTGGCAGGGTAGCCTAGTGGCTAGAGCGTTGGACTAGTAACCGAAAGGTTGCAAGTTCAAATCCCGACAAGGTACAAATCTGTCGTTCTGCCCACAAGGCAGTTAACCCACAAGGCAGTTAACCCGTCATTGAAAAATGTACAGTACCAGTCAAAAGTCTGGACAAACCTACTCATTCAAGGGTTTTTCTTGAATTAGTATGTGCATCCCAAAAGATACCCTATTTCCCTCGTCAAAAGTAGTGCATTATATAGGGTGCCATTTGGTAGGTAGTGTCCTTTAAATCAATGATGTATAGCATTACAACACCTGGTTACCAAGTAGTCCTACCTCGGTTGCACAAGGACTGGGTGCATTCTATCAGGGTGGGACCTGGACCATTTCTAATCAAACAAAGCTTGGCATCATCTGACACAGGAACAGGATACATGTCCTTTGGAACAGGATACATGTCCTTTGATACAGGATACATGTTGTTTGACCACATTTGAATGAGCAAATAGTTCTGATGATTATGACAGAGACATGATCTAGTCCAAAAGCTAGCTGCTCGTTGTGACTCGCCCTGCATCAGAGAGCTCATTGAACAGGAGAGACCGACAGAGCAATAACCTAGACCCTCTGGATCAGTAACCAGGTTTCTATCCAACCTTTTTAAGTGAGTGAAGTATAGATAAAACATTTCACGACAGTCCTGATGGAAACCGCAAATAACCATCATATCGAAGCAAACTTCGAGTCACGTGATGATATGTTTGGTCGTCTTCCCACTATAATACTGCAGTGATTGATGCTCCTTTCCAATAAATATTGAGGGTCTTAATCCAGAGAAATGATGATCGATACTTGGCTGCCTTTTGACATGTTAAAATAATCTCGCTCTTTTGTCCATTATAATGTCATCATATAGGCTATCCTACGTGCACTGTATCTGCCAGCTGTTGGCCAGAGAGCACGTACCAAGACCAGAGTGGGCACAGTCGCAATATAACGCCATTTATTTTTTTACATAACCACATTTAACTTGTATTATTTATTCGGTACATTGTCATTTAACCGCAAAAGTTATTTTTATGTGCACTACGTCTTAAGGCACAGACTTTTTTCCGCAACAGGTCAGTTTGATGGAAACACATCTCGGGTAGGAAAATGCATATTTTTGAATATTCACATGAACATCTGTCGCCAATTGGATGTACTCTTCATTTACCTCTCAACAATGGCTGAATTACAATCTGTAAGTAGTAGAACTGATCACTCAATACTTTGTCCAATACTACATTTTTTACTGACATGTTTAAAACTATTTTCTACAGTGGAAAGGAGGGCATACACTCACGTTAACAACATAGACTACCAAGGGGCACTGCAAAAATACTACTCTCAGAGACAGAAAGACGGAACAAAAATGTGTGTGTGTGTATGTGTTTGTGTAAGGGACGGCAGTAGAAAATTGACCAATCAGCATGCAGAACTTCGGGTCACCACTTTTAAAAACAAAGTAAATAAAAGAAAAATACATGAAAAAAAGAAACATGAAATACTTACAGAAAGGATTTACAAACATGAAGTGTTAAAAATAAATGTTTCCACTTTAAGAGATGATTTTTAATCTCTTTGTTTTCAATGATTACTGGTTGGTTCTCGTTTTTGATTTGTTGCTACATATGTTCTTCTTACAGTTCGTGTCCATACTGTTATTATCATTATTAATGTAATTAAAATGACTGATATTGATCACAAGTAAGGTGGGAATCAGCTGCTATGTACTCTGTGCTCCTCACCTCCTCCTTTTCCTCCTCTAACTTCCCCTACTCCCTGCTCCTCAACCTTTTCTTTTCTCTTTTAATGTCCACTGTCTGTCACTCAAACAAAAATCGACATTGTTTAATAAACAATTAAAATGTGAAATATTCATGGTTTGTGTGAGACTTTTATTAACTAACACAGTGACAATCCATCATAGTTGACTCCCATGTCAATGTAACAATGCAGCATGTACAGTTGAAGTCGCAAGTTTACATACACTTAGGTTGGAGTCATTAAAACTCGTATTTCAACCACTCTTGTTTACAAGCTATAGTTTTGGCAAGTCGATTAGGACATCTACTTTGTGCATGACACAAGTAATTTTTCCAAATATTGTTTACAGACAGATTATTTCACAGCTTATTGTGGGAAGCTTGTGGAAGGCTACCCAAAACGTTTGGCCCAAGTTAAACAATTTAAATGAAATGCTACCAAATAATAATTGAGAGTATGTAAACTTCTGACCCACTGGGAATGTGATGAAATAAACAAAAATAAATAAAAGCTGAAATAAATAATTCTCTCTACTATTATTCTGTCATTTCACTTGTTTTTTCAATTTAAGGTTTTATTAAGTTCTTGTTTTTCAATCAACCAACAAAACACACTCCACATTCACAGATGTGACACGCTTTAAAAAAAAAAAAGTTATATACACAGTGCCTTGCGAAAGTATTCGGCCCCCTTGAACTTTGCGACCTTTTGCCATATTATAGGCTTCAAACATAAAGATATAAAACTGTATTTTTTTGTGAAGAATCAACAACAAGTGGGACACAATCATGAAGTGGAACGACATTTATTGGATATTTCAAACTTTTTTAACAAATCAAAAACTGAAAAAGTGGGCATGCAAAATTATTCCGCCCCTTTACTTTCAGTGCAGCAAACTCTCTCCAGAAGTTCAGTGAGGATCTCTGAATGATCCAATGTTGACCTAAATGACTAATGATGATAAATACAATCCACCTGTGTGTAATCAAGTCTCCGTATAAATGCACCTGCACTGTGATAGTCTCAGAGGTCCGTTAAAAGCGCAGAGAGCATCATGAAGAACAAGGAACACACCAGGCAGGTCCGAGATACTGTTGTGAAGAAGTTTAAAGCCGGATTTGGATACAAAAAGATTTCCCAAGCTTTAAACATCCCAAGGAGCACTGTGCAAGCGATAATATTGAAATGGAAGGAGTATCAGACCACTGCAAATCTACCAAGACCTGGCCGTCCCTCTAAACTTTCAGCTCATACAAGGAGAAGACTGATCAGAGATGCAGCCAAGAGGCCCATGATCACTCTGGATGAACTGCAGAGATCTACAGCTGAGGTGGGAGACTCTGTCCATAGGACAACAATCAGTCGTATATTGCACAAATCTGGCCTTTATGGAAGAGTGGCAAGAAGAAAGACATTTCTTAAAGATATCCATAAAAAGTGTCGTTTAAAGTTTGCCACAAGCCACCTGGGAGACACACCAAACATGTGGAAGAAGGTGCTCTGGTCAGATGAAACCAAAATTGAACTTTTTGGCAACAATGCAAAACGTTATGTTTGGTGTAAAAGCAACACAGCTCATCACCCTGAACACACCATACCCACTGTCAAACATGGTGGTGGCAGCATCATGGTTTGGGCCTGCTTTTCTTCAGCAGGGACAGGGAAGATGGTTAAAATTGATGGGAAGATGGATGGAGCCAAATACAGGACCATTCTGGAAGAAAACCTGATGGAGTCTGCAAAAGACCTGAGACTGGGACGGAGATTTGTCTTCCAACAAGACAATGATCCAAAACTTAAAGAAAAATCTACAATGGAATGGTTCAAAAATAAACATATCCAGGTGTTAGAATGGCCAAGTCAAAGTCCAGACCTGAATCCAATCGAGAATCTGTGGAAAGAACTGAAAACTGCTGTTCACAAATGCTCTCCATCCAACCTCACTGAGCTCGAGCTGTTTTGCAAGGAGGAATGGGAAAAAATTTCAGTCTCTCGATGTGCAAAACTGATAGAGACATACCCCAAGCGACTTACAGCTGTAATTGCAGCAAAAGGTGGCGCTACAACTATTAACTTAAGGTGGCTGAATAATTTTGCACACCCAATTTTTCAGTTTTTGATTTGTTAAAAAAGTTAGAAATATCCAATAAATGTCGTTCCACTTCATGATTGTGTCCCACTTGTTGTTGATTCTTCACAAAAAAATAGTTTTATATCTTTATGTTTGAAGCCTGAAATGTGGCAAAAGGTCGCAAAGTTCAAGGGGGCCGGATACTTTCGCAAGGCACTGTATATACATACACATATCCTACATACATGTACATACACATACACATACAAACAAAGAACAATTTAAAAAATAAACATATAAAACTTGCAGCAGCACTATCAAGGTTCTTATTAGCTGTTTCTAGCCATCGCTGAGACGACAAGCAAATAATTTATTATGTGAAATGTTTTATCTGACATATACTTCACTCACTCGTTAGATTTTACAGCACCTTACACCACCCGTATCTGCTCATTTCCCTAATCACCCCATTCACTCTGTCCAATTTGAAATATAGTTGAGTAGTGGAGACCAGAGTCTATCAAACTTGGGCTGTCTTTTGCGGAGGTCATAAGTGAGCTTTTCAAGAGGGAGAAAGACAACAATCTGGTCAATCCACATTTTAAATGTAGGAGGGGTATTAGAGGCCCACAATAGAATAATGCATTTCTTAGCAAAGTATGTAATAGTCATAAGAACATTTTCTCTGTCAGGATCAAGAATAATGTCCTGCTGGGCATTAAGAAGATATATACTGTACATCTAGTATTTTCTGTGTAGCAGTATGTATAGATTCTGGCAATGGCTCTACAGCTCCAAAATACATGCATATAGGTTCCACTTTCAGAGGTACATCTTTTACAGTTAGGAGACATGTCTGTTTTCATTCTATGGAGTCTCAGAGGAGTGTAATAAAATGTGTACAAAAATCATGAAATGTTAAATTGATCTTTTTTTGGTCATATGTGACCTCGTCCTCTGCTGTTCGGATAGCTATGATTGCTTGCTTACCAATTTAAAAAAGAGCAGTCAGAGTGTACAATCTACTGGGCCTATTGCTACACTCATGGTATTTCTGTTTAGTAAAGAAAACATATTTTTATCTCCCGAGTGTAGTCCAAATTCAGTTTGGCTTTGGCTGCTTTAAGTTGACTCCAGGAGGTGCTATCTGGGGATTGTTTATGTACTTTTTCACAGCATTCCAGCTCCCTCTCAAGATCTAGTCTGTGTGCTTCCATTGCTTTTTTTCTTAGAGGAAGCATATTCAATTAATGACCTCTCAGTGTGGCTTTAGCAGCATCCCACATTGTGGCTGGAGAAACAGGAGAATCTTTGTTATCTTGTGTTTAGTTGTCTATCCATGTAGTTACCAATGTATGGAACGCTTCGTTTGATAACATGGAGGTGTTGAATTTCCAGCTCTTTGACCTCGGGATGATTTTGCAGAGGTCAAAGCGGAGGTGGACAAAGGCGTGATCTGAAAGTGCTATGGGTCCAATTGTACACGTGGCTGAATTTATGAAATCCTTAGGGATAAAAATGTAATCTATACGGGAGTAGGTGTTATGGACATTAGTGTCACGTTCTGACCTTAGTTCTTGTGTGTTTTCCTTGTTTTAGTGTTGGTCAGGACGTGAGCTGTGTGGGCATTCTATGTCTAGTTTGTCTATTTCTAAGTCTGGTCTGATATGGTTCTCAATCAGAGGCATGTTAGTCATTGTCTCTGATTAGGAACCATATTTAGGTAGCCTGTTTTGGTGTTGGGATTTGTGGGTGATTGTTTCTTGTCTTTGTGTCTATGCACCAGATAGGACTGTTTTTACATTTATTGTTTTGTATTCTGTTCATGTTGAGTTACCTTATTAAAATAACATGAAATCTAACCACGCTGCGTTTTGGTCCGCCTCTCCTTCCCAGGAAGAAAGCCGTTACAATGAGAGTAGTATGTATAGACCATAGATGAGCTATTATTCTCTCTCCAGATATCTATCAGTCCCATCTCTTTAGTAAGAGAGTTCAACATCTTTGCAGATCTAGGATTTGTGGTGGGGACTTTAGATGATTTGTCTAGGGTTGGGTTAAGGGTACAATTAAAATCTCCGGCCACCACGCCAAAGGAAACACAATGCTCATTGAACAGGGTTATCATTTTTGACATGAAAGCAGGAGTATCTGTGTTAGGGGCGTATATGTTTAAGATAGTAATTGGTTGACCATATAGTGACCCAGTTATCAAAATAAATCTCCCCTCCGGATCAGATATGTTTTTGTCAATTATGAATGGAACATTCTAATGAATAAGTATGGCTGTACCTCTACTGTTTGATTTGAAAGATGAGAAATACACCTGTCCCACCCATGCTCTGCGGAGTTTGGCATGTTCAGCATCACAGAGGTGTGTCTCTTGTAATAGCGCGATGTCTGCTTTTTCCTTTTTTAGAGCACATAGTATCTTTTTCCGTTTTATTGCATGACCGAGACCATGGCAGTTCCATGTCAATAGATTTAAGGTGCTAGTCATCGTCATCGAACTTTAGTGCAAGTCATCTCTGGGTAAAAGTGGATAATAGTTACAGCTGCGTTCACATAAAAGGAAAATAAATGGTGTCCATAAAATAACAATCTCTGAACACCCCAGCCGAGTTCTCAAACAAACAAGATGTCATACCGCCTGCCATTTTGGTTGATAAATCTACTCCCTTTGTAGCTTCTGAGATTATTGCTTATCCTAAGGGACAATACGTCATAGTAACCGGTAAACTGTTTTCTACCCCTCGTTTCAGCTAGCGTTCATGCTCCCAATTGGAATGACAAGTTTAATTTCTTCCTTTGTATCTGCTATACCCAATTTAGATTCCCATTTGTTGATTTTAGGGGGGGGGGGGGGGGGGGTTCAACTGTACAATGTCCCTGTCCCTAGTTCTTGACAATTCCTCACAAAGAACTACAGGCCCATCTAAATGTGCCCTACTTATTCAATATTTTCTTCAAAAATATGCTATGTATGAGGCTTGGCGTTTCCTACACCCTACAGATCGACGGTATTATTTTTATTCTCATGTTCATCAAACAAACAAGTATTGGCTACTTAATTTTGGACAAAAAACGTCTGCCTAACCTTTGGTGGTGTACTTACGAGAGTATTGTTATTTCTGACCAATCACCATTAGTGCTTGAACTAGAGTTTCCCCAGTGACCTCCTATGTGTTATCAATGGCGTCTTAACCCCATTTTACTCTCAGATGAGGAGTTTGTCAATTTAATTTCTTCTGAAATCACCTTATTCCTAGAAATTAATTCAATGCCAGGTATGTCCTGCTCTACCATATGGGAGTCTCTCAAAGCATACATACGTGGCCAAATGATTTCTTATACAGCCAACCAAAACAAAGCTCGCTCTCAGCGACTTCGAGACCTGAGCGAAGCCATAGCTACATTGGATGAGAAGTATGCTACAGATCCTTCCTTTGATCGACATAAAGAGCGCCAACTACTCCAATTTGAATTTGACAAGCTTTCTACCAGGCAAGCTGAACAGTTACTCTTGCGAGCTCGATACAGAGTGTATGAACTAGGCGACAAGGCCAGTAAACTCCTTGCAGATCAGATCCGTAAATCTGAGGCCTCACGTTTAATCCCACAAATAAGGACCCTGTCTGGTGCCACCACAGTTTTACATAAAGAGATCAATGATCAATTCAAACAGTTTTACTCTGCGCTATACACCTCTGAATCTCCTCAAGACCCTTTGCTGATTGATTCATTCTTTAATGGTCTGAATATGCCTTCAATTGATACAGACTCCCATGACTGTTTAGAAGAAGAATTTACACCTGAGGAGATTGCAACAGCAGTGTCCGCAATAAAAAGTGGTTTAAAAAAAAAAAATCACCGGGTCCGGACAGTTTTCCCACCAAATTTTACGGGATGTTTTCTGGTCTGCTTTGCCCATTCTTGTCTCGATTATTTACAGAGTGCCTTAATACCTCAAAGCTAACGCGTAGTCTTTATCAATCTTCAATTTCATTACTATTAAAGAAAAACAAAGATCCCCTGGAATGTGGATCCCATTGCCCAATCTCGCTTTTAAATTGTGATTACAAAATCCTAGCCAAGCTCTTAGCCATCCACCGTATGGAAGGCTCGCTGCACCAAGTAAGACACTGACCAGACTTTGTGAGAAATAGGATCCAGACAGGGTTGTCCACTCTTCTTCTTGTTGTTTGCTTTGGCAATCGAGGCCCTCGCCATTGCACTACGCTCTAATGATGCCATTCAAGGCATAATCAGGGCGGGCTGGGAGCAGAAAGTCTCGCTATATGCTGACGACCTCCTTTTGTTTATCTCCAACCCCGATACCTCATTGCCACGTGCCCTATCTGTTCTTAAAAAGTTTGGCTCAATCTCAGGGTACAAGCTGAATCTAGGCAAGATTGAGCTTTTCCTGTAAATAAGGCTGCTTTAAAGTGCTCTTTTGCAAGTTTTCAGTTTAGGATTGTCCGGGATCAATTCACCTACTTGGGAGTTAAAGTGACAAGGAGATATTCAAATTTGTTTCAGGAAAACATTGTTGCTCTAGCAGACAGTTTGAAACAATCTTTTACTTTTTGGAATTCGCTACCTCTTTCTCATATTGGAAGGATTAAGGTCATTAAAATGAATGTGTTGCCTATATTTTTATATTTATTTCAATGTTTACCCATTTTTATTCCTAAATCTTTTTTTAATTCACTGGATCAAACATTCATGTATTTTATTTGGGATGGCAAGGTACCAAGGACCGGTAGAAAACATTTACAGAAGCATAAAGCATTGGGTGGTTTAGCTCTACCAAATTTCAGACATACTATTGGGCTGCAAATTTCAGAGCCCTTTTGTACTGGCTGCAGACTGATCCTACTGGCCCTAGACCACTCTGGGTCCAGATGGAGTCTGAATCGTGTAAACCTGCTGCACTTTCTTCTGTGTTGTGCTCATCTCTCCTAGTGTCCCTAGGCAAAAGGTGTGTCAACCCAACAGGCACAGGACATACGGGACTGGGGACACGCACTTCAGGGAGAGTGTGAGGAGGAGACACATGACGTACCGGACTGGAGAGGCGCACTTGAGGCCAGAAGCGTGGAACCGGCACAGGTTGCACCAGACTGCTAACCGGATTCTCTGGTCGGATGTTGAGTAGTACTCTCTCCCAACTTAGCCATTGCCTCCCTGACAGTCTCTGGCTCTTCCCTCTGCTCAGCCGCCAGCTCCATGTGCCCCCCCCCAAAAAACTTGGGGCTGTCCTTGAGCTTTCTGTAGCCGCGAACCCTGTCGTCGTCAATGTCCTCCATTATCTCCTTCCGTCTGTCGCCAAGGAAGGGTTTCGCATCTCCCCATCACTTCTTCCCATGTCCAGAACTCCTTCCCACTTTGGGCACGCTGCTTAGTCCTGGTTTGATGGGATATTCTGTCACATTCGTCGTAATAATTCCAAGCTGCAGCGCGATACGGTTTCCACATATTATTTATTAGAAATGCACAAAACAACAAAGAAAGAACGAAACAAACAACTAAAGTAACTAAAAGTTGTAACATACACTAACTCAAAACAATATCCCATAAAACACAGGTGGAAAAAATGCTACTTAAATATAATAATGAGACAACAATAGCCAGCTGCCTCTAATTGGGATTCATATCAAACACCAACATAGAAAAACTAAACTAGAACCCCACATAAAAAATAATAACTAGAATACCCCCAAGTCACGCCCTGACCTACTTACTATACCATAGAAAAACAAAGGCTCTCTAGGGTCAGCAGGTGACATCTGTGGCCATGACTGTCTGTGAGTGGTTGCATTTCTCCACCCCTATCCCTTGTCTGTTTACAGGAACAATGGTGAGGTGTCTGCTCTGTCCCTACAGATTGCCCTTTAACCTTGGTAGCCTTCTGCCCGGTGTGCTTAACTTGTCCAAAGTACGGTATCTTTAAAGCTATTCTTTTTTATTTGTATCTTTTTCTAGTTGAGTATATTATTTATATTGTCTTGTGTTGTCCTGTGTGTAAAACTGAATAAACAGAGTTTTCAACAACAACAAAAAAGATGTCATACCAAACCACTGCACAGATGGTGAAGCGGTATGATCCCACCTCCTCTGACAAGGACTGGGCCTCAATCTTTATCACAGGGTCTTTGGTTTGATGCCTCACCTCAATCAGTGCCTCTCTCACCGCTGCTGCCTGATACCTCAGTGGCTCGACACTCAACTTTACTCTCTCACCTTGTTTCAGTCCACATCATCAAAGTGATGTCCACATGTTTTTTCAGGATGGCCCATTGCTGTGTGGAGGCTGAGAACAAGGTGTACAGTTTGTGTAAGATACCAAAGTAACCTGTGGCATCGGCAAACTTTTAGCAGCATCAGCCACAACCAGGTTCAATGTGTGAGCCCCACATGGCACAAATAGAGCTCTTGGATTCATTTCCTGGAGTCTGGCTTGGACACCTTTGTTTTTTTGCCTCTCATGTTGGCCCCATTATCATAAGACAGTCCTCTGCAGTCCTCAAAATGAATTTTTAGCTCCTCTGAGAATCTTTTGAGAATCGGGGATGCCAAATGTTGATCCGTGGTCTCCTCTGCCTCCAGAAACCCCATAAAATGTTCCTTTATGTGGGGCTCGTCCTTCAGTGACACAATCCTAATCACAACTGACAAATCTTCAGTGTGGCTGACATCTGAGGTGCAATCTAGAATGATAGAGAAGAATTTTGCCAGTTTGATGTCACTCACCATTATTGAAATGACCTTGCCGCTCAACAAATCAATGAGTTCATTCTGTATTTGGTGGCCAAGGTAGCTGGTGCTGTGACTCCAGGTCCCTTTTTGGACACGGTTAAGGTGCTCTTTCATGACTGGATCAAATTATGCCATCAGTTCAACCTCTGAGGAAATTTCCATTTGATGGAAAGTACAGTGTTTGTGTGTGTCCCCTTAGTGCCAGATTTCTAATTGCCAGAGACTGCACAATAGCTGTCAGACATGTCAACACCTCTCTTCATCTTATCCTCTCAGCCTCCATAAGTGTCTGCAGCAGTAGCCGAAGAGGCTGTTGTTTCTTTCAGAATACACCAACCAACTACAATATGGAAACTTAAAACTTTGCAAAAGGATAATTATCTATTTTGTTTATGTTATGCAGGGATGCACACATAAACACGTGTGTGTGTACCCACACACACACACACACACACACACACACACACACACACACACACGTGCGCACAAACATACCTGAAGAATCCTGCTGGGGAGAAGTGGAAGCAAATGGGTCTTCATCCTCATCCTCAGGCTCAGACAACGTTTGTGAAGACACCTGTGTGGCTGAGGGTGCTCCAAAATATTTCAGAAGTGCCCCTGAATTTGCATTGAAATATAGTATGTGTCTGAAACTCTAAATTGTTGCACAATTAAATATACATGTCATTATGCATAATTTATCAAATTTTCAGAACAGAACAGGAATCAAATTAACCATACAACCACCTTGGCTAATTCTAGGCATAAGTCACCCCAAAAGACTCAATATATCACATAATATACAAAATATCAGCATAATATAGACAGACGTCTTTTAAGTTAACCTACAGCATTGGAAATTCTCCTTACTGAGCTCAGGACCTGCAGGCTACACACATTGTCATGATGAAACTGTGTTAAATTATATCCACTGTTATGGAAGCTAGTCGGACAGAAAACGGTATATTGTCACTCGATGTGTAATAGCATAGCAACATAGGCGAACAAACATACGTGTTATACTAGCATATTTCATTAAATGCATAATATTATACTCATAAAGACATGGCATAGCTGCGTACCTTTATCTTTTGCTAATTTCTCCTCTTCTTCTTTCTTCTTTTTCCTAAACTGGGAACCTGATGGCTTTAGACCTTTTCCTGGCCCTTTGTGTTGATTTGGCACTCGAGCATCAACACATTACTCAACCCCCCAACACACCTTGGTGGTGTGCAGACTGCTTTTATAGTATTCTGAACCATTTCCCACAAACCAGAAAAAAATGCAACAACATGTCTGTGAAACTATATATTCACAGTATTATGAATGAATTGTTGTTTATTTGGTAGCATTTCGTAGTGTGACTGTTTTGACTAATTGCATTAGAAAGTTAAAAGTTAGAAGTGCACTATTTGATAGATTCCCCCGCTCCCCCTACCTCGGGCTTCCAGTGGGGAGACCTGAGATCAACCTGCCCCCGCCCCCCTCCCCATCTCATACTTCTGAGTGGGAGACTTTCACATGCAGTAGCCTGCCTGGCTCACAATCTAGAATCAGGGTGCCAACTCCGACAAGGTTAATTGACCCACAGTCCCACACGGTGACATGATATCATTGACGTGACGTGCAAATGAGCGATAGAAAACTGATATTTATTCAAGCAGGGTAGCCTAGTGGTTAGAGTGGTGGACTAGTAACCGGAAGGTTGCAAATTCATACCCTCAAGCTGACAAGGTACAAATCTGTCATTCTGCCCCTGAACAGGCAGTTAACCCACTGTTCCTAGGCTGTCATTGAAAATAAGAATTTGTTCTTAACTGACTTGCCTAGTTAAATAAAGGTAAAATAAATAAATAAAAATATGAGAGTTGTACTCCAGTCTAGTAGGTGGCGGTAATACAACATATAACAGATTCCAACATCCTTTAAACCTCATCGAAGAAGAAGAAGAAGAAGAAGAAGAAGAAGAACCACGTCCTTCGTTGAGACTGGCAGAGGGTTGACTGTTCAGAATCACAATCCCATTTAATAGAAGCATCTAACTTCATAGCTAGGAGAAGAATCAAGCTCTGGAGTAACTGGTAAGTAAAACACGTTTTTTGTAACTGTAGCTAGCTAGCAGTAATACTTGTAGTTTCGATTACAAAGGTTGCTATGTAAAATTAACATTTGATTGCGTTTCCTTCGAAAGCTGTTCGTGTCTAGCTAACTATGTTAAATGATGTATATTATTATATGTTAAAAAGATGTATACTATGTTAGCTAGCTAAGCATTCTCTTGCTGACACACCAGACCGTAACATTGGTTCAGTTCAACCCACTCAAAAAACGTTATAGCTAGATAACATTTTCTCTTAAATTGCGAAGGTTAGCTAACTATAACATGATGTTCCTCCATGGGCCATGCTATACAGAATCCTTGGGACGTCCTAGCCCAATACTGGACTAAAGGACACTCACTACACGTTCTGTTTAAAGGGCTAATAGAGCCCCACAGTTGAGGTGTCATAATCCCCATAAAACCCAGCTGTCAAACAGGGAAATGGTATCAATCGAAATAGTTTTTTCCACCATTCATTTTTTTCATAGGGTATTTTAGAGACACTTAGCTATACTGAACAAAAATATCAGCGCAAATGGAAAGTGTCCTGAGCTGTTTCATGAGCTGAAATAAAAGATTCCAGAAATGTTCCATACGCTCAAAAAGCTTATTTCTCAATGTTTTGCACAAATGTGTTTACATCCCTGTTAGTGAGCATTTCTCCTTTGCCAAGATAATCCATCCACCTGACCGGTGTGGTATATCAAGAAGCTGATTGAACAGCACGATCATTATACAGGTGCCCCTTGTGCTTGGGACAATAAAATGCCATTCTAAAATGTGCAGTTTTGTTACACAACACAATGCCACAGATGTCTCAAGTTTTGAGTGAGTGTGCAATTGGCATTCTGACCAGGAAAGTCCACCAGAACTTTTGCCAGAAAATTAAAGGTTAAAATCTTTACCATAAGCTGCCTCCAACATTGTTTCAGAGAATTTGACAGTACGTTCAACCAGCCTCACACCTGCTGACAGTGTGTATGGAGTAGTGCTGGGTGATATGGCCAAAATATAATATTTCTGTATTCTTCTATTTTTTTTTTAAATGGTATTTTATGTTTTTAAATAATAAAAGTTCAAAATATATTTTGAGTAGTGTGTAACTCTAGGGTGGCAACACATTCTAAGTGATTGCAATGGGTCTTAATCCATTCTGATTGTTTTTGGTTGAATTGAACAGTATAAAACAATTTTCAGCATTTGATCAATTTCTGCATTTCCTGCACTCATTTGAGATCATTTCCACACTGCAGCGTAGGGCTGAACGATATGGGCAAACAATAACCATATGTTGCGATTTGACTTACGATCTAGAGCAAAACACTTGGGTGAACAGTTGGAATCATGTAAATATAATGATTTAAATTCTATTCCCTGACACCCAAAAGTACTCGTTACAGTTTGTATTATGTAACCACTCCCTCTTCAAATCAGGTTTGATTGGATAAAGCTGTTCCAAAATGGTCTTGAAGGCTTCTCTTTGTCCGTCCAATGTAGAACACCTTCCACTGTGGACACTCCAATATGTAGTGTGGTTTTGCAGTTAATTAAATGCTTGACTTGATACTCCATTTTAGAAGCTGTGTCAACAAAATACTTTATCTGTGCAATCAATGGTTGCACTGATTGATTTGAAATGCCTCACTTTATTTGCCACATGAGCCGTATACAACAAGTGTGGACTTGACTGTGAAATGCTTACTTACAAGCCTATACTTACAAGACAAAAATGTTATTATTGAGGGTCCATTCAGTCAGTGAGACAATGAATTCTGTGGGAGGCATCCGTCTCAGGCCGGGTTCTCAAGAAACGGTGCATAGCTGCCAAACCCTGTTCATGCTCAGTGGTGGTGTATAGAGACTCCACATCCAAGGTGACTAAAAAGGAAGCTGTACCTATATTGTTAAATCCCTTGATTTTGTTCAATACATCTGTGGTATTTTGAAGATAGGCTGGGAGTGACAGCAGAAAAGGCTTAATAAAGTAATCAATGTACTTAGAGATGGGTTCTGTCAGACTTTCATTACCACTAATGACTGGTCTGCCTGGGGGGGATTTCAAGATTCTTGTGGACTTTTGGAAGATAAGAATGAAGCCATATGCGGGCTGCCATTGAAAATACATTTGAACTCATTGTCTGAAATGTAGCCATTCTCCTTTCTGTGAGGAGCCCTTTCAATTCAGTTTTTAGGTCCTTTGTATGGTTGAATGTAAGAGATTGGTAGAATTCATCGTTGTCTAATTGACCGTAGTGGATTTTCCATTAAGAAGCCAACTGAAAACTGCATCGTCATCAACGTTGTTGCTTGTGCTACATTGACCATGCAGACTGAAAGCAAGTGTCTCGTGGTCGAGCAACAGAGAATGCGCTCCTTGAGTGACAGAGGGCGGGGCTAGGTTTGCTTGGAGAGGAAACTATTTTTTTAAATTGCCGTTACACACGGTGTATCGCATTTAAAAAAACAACATTCAAGTACAGTTATAGAAGGTAAAGTTAACTCAAACCGGTCCATGCCTCAATACCGGTATATCGTAAAATACGGTATACCGCCAAGCCCTAGTATGGAGTTGTGTGGGCGAGCGGTTTGCTGATGTCAACGTTGTGAACAGAGTTCCGCATGGTTGCGGTGGGGTTATGGTATGGACGGGCATAAGCTACGGACAAAAAACCCAATTGCATTTTATCGATGGCAATTTGAATGCACAGAGATACCGCGACGAGATCCTGAGGCCCATTGTCGTGCCATTCATCTGCCCCCATCACCTCATGTTTCAGCCTAATAATGCACGGCTCCATGTCGCACGAATTGTACACAATTCCTGGAAGTCTGACCATGTCCCAGTTCTTCCATGGCCTGCATACTCATCAGAAATGTCACCTGTTGAGCATGTTTGGGATGCTCTGGATCGACGCGTACAACAGCGTGTTACAGTTCCCGCCAATATTCAGCAACTTCTCACAGCCATTGAAGAAGAGTGGGACAACATCCCACAGGCCATAATCAACAGCATGATGTGGCAAATGGTGGTCACACGAGATAGACTGGCTTCCTCATCCACACCCCTACTTTTATTTTATTAAGGTACTGTATATGTGACCAACTGATGCATATCTGTATTCCCAGCTGTGAAATCCATAGATTAGGGCCTAATTTATTTATTTCAATTGAATGATATCCTTATGAACTCAAAGTATTTAGAAATTGTTAAATGCTGTGTTTACAGTATACATAACATGAAATGTATATTAGGCCAGCTGTTGATTTTGGAAAATTTTCTTTTGAAATGACATCCTTGAAGTTACATCCTCTACCTCTTCCTGTGAAAAGCCTAGGTTAATACCCTATATTCAATCTAGTTCAAATCTACCCAGATCTATATAAAATACTGTTGTGTACTCTATTGCTGTCATTGTCAAGCTAAACATGACAATGAGTGACAGGGAGTTGTCATAGCACAAACAGACTGGCACTCAGGCTAGTAAAAAAATAGACTAGTAGTGTTTTAGTCCACTCCCTCTTGGATTCTTTCTTGGTTACTAAAGGAATTTAATCTTTCAAAATGCTTTTCAAAATGCTGGGACAATGCCTCATTGTGTCTCACTACGTGTCCCAGAACCTGTAAGTGTAGGCGTATGTATCACACACCCACCCTTTTGACAAACTGTAGATTTGTCAAAGGGATATTTTTTTTTCTTTACTGTGTGTAGCCTCGTCCCCGGGCTTGACAGAAAGAAAGAGACGGCTGTTGGAGGAGATTAGTCTTTTAGTAACTCTAAAAGCTATGACATCAACTGGAGGTGTACCTGTGTATGTATTTCAAGGCCAACTTCAAACTCAATGCCTCTTTACTTGACATCATGGAAAAATCTAAATAAACACACGTTCATCTGTACAAACAATTGTACACAAGTATAAACACCATGGGACCACGTAGCCGTCATACCGCTTAGGAAGGAGACTCGTTGTGTCTCCTAGAGATGAACATACTTTGGTGCGAAAAGTGCAAATCAATCCCAGAACAACAGCAATGGACCTTGTGAAGATGCTGGAGGAAACGTGTACAAAAGTATCTATATCCACAGTAAAATGAGTCCTATATCGACATAACCTGAAAGGCCGCTCAGCAAGGAAGAAGCCACTGCTACAGAAACACCATAAAAAAGCCAGAATACAGTTTGCAACTGCACATGGGGACAAAGATCGTACTTTTTGGAGAAATGTCCTCTGGTCTGATGAAACAAAAATGGAACTGTTTGGCCATAATGACCATTGTTATGTTTGGAGGAAAAAGGGGGATGCTTGCAAGCCAAAGAACACCATCCCAACCGTGAAGCACGGGGGTGGCAGACTCATGTTGTTGGGGGTGCTTCACAAATAGATGGCTTATGAGGGAGGAAAATTATGTGGGTATATTGAAGCAACATCTCAAGACATCAGGAAGTTAAAGCTTGGTTGCAAATGGGTCTTCCAAATGGACAATGACCCCAAGCATACTTCCAAAGTTGTGGCAAAATGGCTTAAGGACCACAGTCAAGGTATTGGAGAGGCCATCACAAAGCCCTGACCTCAATCCTATGGAAAATGTGTGGGCAGAACTGAAAAGGCGTGTGCGAGCGAGGAGGCCTACAAACCTGACTCAGTTACACCAGCTCTGTCCTGAGGAATGGGCCACAATTCACCCAACTTATTGTGGAAGGCTTCCTGAAACATTTGACCCAAGTTAAACAATTTAAAGGCAATGCTACCAAATACTAATTGAGTGTATGTAAAAGTCTGACCCACTGGGAATGTGATGAAATAAATCCTTCTCTCTACTATCTACTATCTTGACATTTCACTTTCTTAAAATATAGTGGTGATCCTAACTGACCTAAGACAGGGAATTTTTACTATGATTAAATGTCAGGAATTGTAAAAAACTGAGTTTAAATGTATTCGGCTAAGGTGAATGTAAACTTCTGACTTCAACTGTAGATTACCTTGAACTTCACCGATCTACATGTAAGCAAATCACTGTTCTCTCTCCTGCTCCCCTCCCCTCATTTCTCTGTGTGTGTGCGTGCGCAGATGGGAGATCGTAAAGTGGATCAAAATGGTCCTATGCGGGTGTTGGTGACTGGGGGAACTGGTCTGGTGGGCAGGGCCATAGAACATGTGGTCAAAGAAGAGGGAGGGGCCAGGGAGGGAGAGGAGTGGATCTTCCTCTCGTCTAAGGACGCAAACCTCATGTGAGAGCTACACACACACACACACCTGACCCAACATTCCCTCGCCTGCCTCAGTCCTTGCTCTGGGTGGCTTTGTCGCCCAGCCTCTGAGTTCCTGTGTCTTTGAAAAGTCAAGCTAACTCGTGTGTGTGTGCTCCCTCAGGGACATGGGTGAGACACGGGCTGTGTTTCAGAAGCACCAGCCCACCCACATCATCCACCTGGCAGCCATGGTGGGAGGGCTCTTCAAGAACATGAGGGCCAACCTAGACTTCTGGGTAAGTGGTTCAGGAGTTGTGATGAAACGGGCTGCATCCCGATTCTCCACACTGTTCCCGAAGTGTGCACTTGCACAATTTTCTCACATTACGTTTACAATGGTGGAAACTTTTACCAGTCCTATGTCTTAAAATCCATGATGAGGAGTGTGCAAGTTGACACATCTCTATCGGCACCCTAATCACTAACTATAGGCCCTGGTCAGAAGTAGTAGACTACAGTATATCGTGAATAGGGTGCCAATGGGGACTCAAACTTATCCATCCATGTGTGATTTTGATCATGTTTATTTACCAATGTGTTCATCCATCCATATCCATGGTCTCCAGAGGAACAATATCTACATCAATGACAACGTTCTTCAGGCAGCACACGAGGTAGACGCTGTCAGGGTGGTCTCTTGTCTCTCCACCTGCATCTTCCCTGACAAGACTACCTACCCCATTGACGAGACCATGGTAACGGCGCGCGTGCGTGTGTGTGTGTGTGTGTGTGTGTGTGTGTTGTAGACATGATGGTAGTTGACTCTCTCATCTTTTTTTCCAGATCCACAACGGCCCTCCTCATGAGTCTAACTATGGTTACGCCTACGCTAAGAGAATGATCGATGTCCACAATAGGTGTGTGCTTGTTTTATTTAAAGTTTCTCCGGTACTTTTGTGTACTTTTTAGCCAGTTATGAAACTAGCGGTCACGAGACAAAAGTGGTCCCCAACATGTGCATAATATGCCACATATATGCAGATATGTGCACCACGTCATTGCGATTTCTCTCGCTCTGCTGTTTGCATCTTCCTAGCTGTCACTCAAATGGCAAGGGGCTAAAGCTGATTGGCTGGAACTCGAATTGCAAGGGAGCTGGCCCACAGTAAAACAAATTGGGGGAAATGACTCAGCACAGCTCCCAGAAAACAGTCGCTTTCAAACTAGGGATGTCGTGGCTAATTGAGGTAAGACAGTAATTCTGCTCATAGATTATGCATGTGTAAACTACACATTAATGCATCCAGCCCAAAGCGGGAGGTTTAAAAAAATACTTAGTAGTCGCCAAAGTTCCGGAGCATGTCTTTAACCTTTATTACAAGGGAGACCAGAAGGGTATACTACGTTTTGAAGCTAGATCTACTCACGGTTTTCTAAAGCTAGCCAGCTTCAGTTACCTTCGTGTTCCAGCTCTGGCTTCATCTGTACTACGACCATGGATATTGCTTGTCCTGCTAAAGCTAGCAGGCATGTAACTGCGTGCATGTCGCACGTGGCTAGTCGAACGCTGATCTCTTCGTTGGGATAATGCTGAAACATCAATCGAAGAGTTATCTTGCAAATTTAGCAGGCTATGGTGCGAAATTAGGCTTGATGAAGTGCCGTCTTCATTTTATTACTTAATGCCGATTTTTGATCTTATCAATGTTAGTTCTGAAGGATTCGTTGCCATAAAAATTTACCTGGCTAATTTCAGTGGTACCGGGTAAAAATGTACCTGGCTAATTTCAGTGGTACCGGGTAAAAATGTACCTGGCTAATTTCAGTGGTACCGGGTAAAAATGTACCTGGCTAATTTCAGTGTTATCGGTTATCCCGCGTTAAACTCCTAACTCCTCAAACCAAGTGCGTAGTATGGCCAAAAGTATGTGGACCCCCCTTCAAATTGAATTAGACTATTTCAGCCACACTCATTGCTGACCGGAGTATAAAATCGTGCACGTAGCCTTGCAATCTCCATACACTTTGGCAGTAGAATGCACCGTACTGAAGAGCTCAGTGCCTTTTCAACATGGCGCTTTCATAGGATGCCACCTTTCCAACAAGTCAGTTCATCATGTTTCTGCCCTGCTAGAGCTGCCCTGGTCAACTGTAAGTGCTGTTATTGTGAAATGGAAACGTCTAGGAGCACGTCTATGTGGTGGCAACATAAGCTCTCAGAACGGGACTGCCGAGTGCAAAGGGGGGACCAACTTAATTTTCATGCCCATGATTTTGGACGGGCAGGTGTCCAAATACGTGTGTGTGTGTGTTGCAGGGCGTATCACCAGAAGCATGGGCGGTGCTACACAGCAGTGATACCAACAAATGTGTTTGGTCCTCATGATAACTTCAACATTGAGGATGGACATGTACTACCAGGTCTCATACACAAAGCCTACATTGCTCAAAGTAAGATAACAACTACACAACACCTACTAATAGCTATAACGATATCTATTTCTTTATTCTCCAGCCAACTGTAGCCTGCTATCTTTTTGGGGTCTGTATACTGCAATTCGGTTTATAGCTCTGAATGTATACAAAAGTGTATAACATTTATTAACTGTATAAAACCTTTACAGTATACCTCCCTACATCTAATCTCTGTTAATCCAGATTTGCAGAACTTGGTCAGTTGCGTGATTAACTCTGTGTTCATAGTGTTAGAAATTCTTAGTTCTGCCAAAAACGACGTCCCCGCCCTCACGAAAGGAAGCTCTCAGCCAAATAAGCTCTTTTCTGATCCGTGTGGGCACATGCCCGAAGCACTCGAGGCAAAGCAGTTTTAGCACCACCTTCGCCCAGTCCTAATACGTCCAATTAGCCAGTGAGGAAATAATTTAAAAATAACTGAACTAATGCTGCTCGGCTCTCACACGTCCCATTCATCCCTGGTTGATTCTCCCTGTCTACACGCAGAATCTGCCCACGGGAAATTATATTTCTTCTAACAAGCCTTTACTCATCCGTGTGTTAGAGGAGGGCAGTCCTTTGGTGGTGTGGGGCTCAGGAACTCCCAGAAGGCAGTTCATCTACTCATTGGACCTGGCGCGTCTCTTCCTCTGGGTGCTGAGAGAGTACCATGAGGTGGACCCCATTATATTGTCTGGTGAGCCTTGCGCTTGCACGCACACGCACGCACGCATAAACACACACATTAAACAAAATATTATTTTCAGGATTCAGTGTTGTCTCCCTCTCACTTTGTATTTTAGTTGGTGAGGAGGATGAGGTGTCCATCAAGGAGGCAGCCGAGGCCGTCGTCGAGGCGCTGGGGTTCAAAGGTCAAGTGACTGTATCCTTTCACCTGGCTGCATGGCCAGATTACAGCGCTAACACACACCACACTCCCTCTCTCTTGTACTCATTCTCTCACTATCACACACGCACAACCTGCCAGTAGTAGTGGCAGTGGTACCCGTGTGTGTTTGATTCCCTAATTCATGACCTCCAGTATGACACTACCAAATCGGACGGTCAGTTCAAGAAGACTGCCAGCAACGCCAAGCTGCTGCAGCACCACCCCAACTTCACCTTTACCCCCTTCAAACAAGGTACCTACTTCTCTAACCCCGGCAATTAGAAAAAAAACAAAAGTAGATTGGGCTGATTTTAAAACATTATTTTTATTTGCACATTGAACCATGTTGCACACCGTAGTTCAAAAATTCTTGTTCTAAAACAATGTATCTGTATTCAGCCATCTTTTTATTAACGTTCGCAATTGCTGATTCTCCTTTTTGTTCTTCCCTCTTCCCTCTTGTCGCAGCCTTGAAGCAGACGTGTGATTGGTTCGTGGCCAATTACGACAACGCCCGCAAGTGAATATTCCTTCAATATGATTGAGTCGTGGGTAACTGCATACATGGAGTGTGTCTGACAGTGGGAGGATCAACAGAAGCCGGTGTATAGAAAGCGAATCCGCTAATTGGGCAGATTTGTTGCCACTCAGATTGGGCTGCACGACGAGTTGATTGTTGACAACTGTAGCATTTTAGCTAACCCTTTTCCTAACCTACCACCAGGGTTGGGTAGGTTACATTCTAAATGTAATGTACCTGTCCAAAATTGTAATCAATGTGAGTGTGTTGCTATGGGTTATAGTAGTAAGAGCCAAATTCAATATTTTATCCCCCCCCCAAAAAGTGGTGATACCTACAGGGGTCTTACAATTCTAAATCAAATAGCTAAATAATCCATGGTATGACCGTCTTAAAACAATTCCATATGTTAGTTTAGTAAAATCCCCCCCTGATGTTCCATCGCTGTTGATCTACTCACTTCTTTTGAAACTCCCACTACTCAGTCACACTTAAAGTATGTAGTTACCTATACTTGATCTGATTGGCTGTCAAGCAACAGTCCCAGGAAGGCAGGAGCAGGAAGAGGTCATGGGGAGTCAAATCTTCAGGAGCTGAAGGTTCTAGAACTGAAGAATGTACTAATCAGACCTCGCATGAAGAACGTTATCTGTCATTACATTGTCTTGTCAGATTGATGTTGGCTCGTGCTGGAGTGAGTGGAATTGGACAGTGTAGCTTGTAGTGTCTGAGTTGATCTCTCAGTATTGTGGAATAATTATAATGTTAAATGTAGGTGGCGGCGTGCACATTACATTTGTGCGAATGACAATTCATTTAGAGAACATGTCGCTGAAATTCCTTGAAGAATGTGAAGTTTGGGCTTGTCTGAACGTTCTGTCTAAACCACTTTGGATGAGTCCCAAACTGCATCATATTCCCAATATAGTACACTACTTTGGACCCAGAGCCCTATAGCACTATGTAGGGAATAGGGTACCATTTGGGACGCATCCTATTAAATTATGTCTGGAGTGACCAGATGGACTCCACTGTCTCGTCTCCCCTGTCCCCCTCGCTATAATCATGCCTACACCATAGGAATAGAATTGTCCAAAAATAAACCACAATACGAAGGCTCTGGTGAATTCTGTTCTACAGAGTGGGCTGTTCACACTACTCACAATTTGTCTACTGTATCATCTGATGCATGTTGGGTTTATATTTTTGTTCTATATACAACCATTTCAAAGATTTTACTGAGTTGGTTCATATAAGGAAATCAGTCAATTGAAATCTGTACATTAGGTCCTAATCTATGGCTTTCACATGACTGGGAATACAGATACAGATTAAAAATGGGCCTCAGGATCTCGTCACAGTATCTCTGTGTATTCAAATTGCCATAGATAAAATGCAATTGTGTTGTCCATAGCTTATGCCTGCCCTCACCATAACCCCACTGCCACCTTCTGACACTCCGTTGACATCAGCAAACCACTCGCCCGCAGGACTCCATATACGTGGTCTGCGGTTGTGAGGCTGGTTGGACATACTGACAAATTCTCTAAAACAACGTTCGTGGCAGCTTATGGTAGAGAAATTAACTTTCAATTATTTGGCAACAGCTCTGGTGGACATTCCTGCAGTCAGCATGCCATGTGCACGCTCCCTCAACTTGAGACATCTGTGGCATTGTGGTGTGACAACTGCACATTTGATTGGCCATATGTCTCCAGCACAAGGTACACCTGTGTAATGAACATGCTGTTTAATCGGCTTCTTGTTTTGCCACACCTGTCAGGTGGAAGGATTGTCTTGGCCAAGAAAAATGCCCACTAACGGATGTAAACAAATGTATGCACCAGATTTTAGCGAAAAGCTTTTTGTGCGTATGGAACATTTCTGGGATCTTTTATTTCAACTCATGAAACATGGGACCAACACTTTACATGTGTTTATTTGTCCAGTGTAGAATACTAGGTGGTTTGAGAGGTTCTTTTATATCTATCTTTACAAAAAACTAATTGTTTTAAAGGGTGCAGTATGTATATTGGTGGCAGGCTGAGAATAAATCAAGAATGTTTATTTTAACCACTGTCTGGATGTCATTGTACAACTACTTTCGGCCTTGCCTTGGTGCAGAACAGTGAAGCAGTGTTGTGGCTCCTGGGTGAAGTGGGGGAAATTCACCCCAGGCCAGGCAAACTTCATTCTACACCATGTGGGGTGAGGTAAGGCATGTGGAACACCTGTCTGGTTGATCAGTGGTGTATAGATTTAAATTCTTAGCTAAATCTGTTGCAATACATCATTTCAGTGCTCTGAGACCTATATTTTTGTTGTACAGTGTCCCCATGAACTTAAAAAATACTTGGGAGTGACCTACCAGGGGTGAATTTTCCAACTTGCTAACGTGTAGAACAATGGTCCTGAGTTTCTGACTCATTTATCAGAATGAGCCAATATGAATCTCTACATAAATAATTGACATTCATTTCAACATGAAGGTTCCCAGTTTCTGATGGCATGTGAATGTGGCATAATTTCAAGTTGGATTAATAATGGATTCTAGAGCCGGTTTCCCAGACACAGATTAAGGCTAGTCTTGGACTAATGGCAAACACAATTTAGAATCTCCATTAGAGGTCGACTGCTTATGATTTTTCAATGCCAATACCGATTTATTGGAGGACAAAAAAAGCCGATACGGCCAATTTGTTTTATTTTTTATTTATTTGTAATAATGACAATAAGAACAATACTGAATGAACACTTATTTTAACTTAATATAATACATCAATAAAATCAATTTAGCCTGAAATAAATAATGAAACATGTTCAATTTGGTTTAAATAATGCAAAAACAAAGTGTGGGAGAAGAAAGTAAAAGTGCAATATGTGCCATGTAAAAAAGCTAACGTTTAAGTTCCTTGCTCAGAACATGAGAACATATGAAAGCTGGTGGTTCCTTTTAACATGAGTCTTCAATATTCCCAGTTAAGAAGTTTTAGGTTGTAGTTATTATAGGACTATTTCTCTCTAACATTTGTATTTCATATACCTTTGACTATTGGGTGTTCTTATAGGCACTTTAGTATTGCCAGTGTAACAGTATAGCTTCCGTCCCTCTCCTCGCTCCTACCTGGGCTCGAACCAGGAACACAATGACAACAGCCACCCTTGAAGCAGCGTTACCCATGCAGAGCAAGGGGAATAACTACTCCAAGTCTCAGAGCGAGTGACGTTTGAAATGCTATTAGCGCGCACCCCGCTAACTAGCTATCCATTTCACATCGGTTACACCAGCCTCATCTCGGGAGTTGATAGGCTTGAAGTCAAACAGCAGAGCTGCTGGCTTATAAGCCTGCTGGTGCCTACCATCGCTCAGACTGCTCTATCAAATCAGATTTAATTATAACATAACACACAGAAATGCGAACCGTACGTCATTAATATGGTAGAATCCGGAAACTATCATCTCGAAAACCAGACATTTATTCTTTCAGTGAAATACGGAACCGTTCCGTATTTTATCTAATGGGTGGCATCCATCAGTCTAAATATTCCTGTTACATTGCACAACCTTCAATGTTATGTCAAAATTACGTAAAATTCTGGCAAATTAGTTCGCAACGAGCCAGGCGGCCCAAACTGTTGCATAGACTCTGTGTGCAATGAGCGCAAGAGAAGTGACACTAGTTTTTTTAGCTAAATATGCAGGTTTAAAAATATATACTTCTGTGTATTGATTTTAAGGCATTGGTGTTTATGGTTAGGTACACATTGGAGCAACGACAGTCCTTTTTCGCGAATGCGCACTGCATCATCAACCATGCGTAGTTATAACTAGTGATTATGATTGATTACGTTTAATGCTAGCTAGCAACTTACCTTGGCTTGTTACTGCATTCTCGTAACAAGCAGGCTCCTCGTGAGGCAGGTGGTTAGAGCGTTGGACTAGTTAACTGTAAGATTGAATCCCTGAGCTGACAAGGTAAAAATCTGTTGTTCTGCCCCTGAACAAGGCAGTTAACACACTGTTCCTAGGCTGTCATTGAAAATAAGAATGTGTTCTTAACTGACTTGCCTAGTTAAATAAAGATTAAATAAAGGTGTAAAAAAAATATTCTTTTTTTCCCCCTATTGTTATGAAAACTTAATCGGCCCTAATTAATCGGCCATTCCTATTAATCGGTCGACCTCTGATCTCCATAGTGCAGGACTAGGCTTAATCTGTGTCTGGGAAGCCATTCCCTAGTCAACTAATATAGTCAAAGCGTGTCATTGAACTTTCTTTTCACGTGATCTCCTTTAAGATAAAACATTTACTAAATGACTGGTTTGCAGTGTCCTGCTCTTCCCAGATGACAAGGGCACATAGAAATGTTTATACAAACTTTGCATTATTGAAATAAAAGGCAAAAAGATTTGTATAGGTGACGTTCAAACTCAAAGTACCAAAATAGTTCAGAGAAGAAAAAAAAATCTTCCCAACCTCACAGTCCAAACATTTAGTCAAGTCAAAAGTACCTTATTAGAGCAATTTAGTGGTTTATGGGCAAATATTAACTGCTACTTCAGACTAAATTAAATTGGTGTCCTATTGACATCAATACATGACTAAGGGAAAATTCAACTTCAGTGAATGTTAGAATTTGCTCCCTAGTCCTCTCCATAACTCAAATCCAAACTACAAATCTACACAACCTAAGCAAAGAGACTGGTCTATCATGCGTACTGTACACACAGGGTGCAAACAATCCTGCCTCCATAATCCCTTGTAGAATATTGTAATTTTGTTTAGTACTGTAATAAATCTTGAGACCACAGCTTTACCACAGTACTTTCACATTTGCAGCCAGACAGAGGCGAGTATCCTCCTACACAGGATGTCACAGGCAAGCGCTTTCATCCACACAGACATAAGGTTAGTGCCTTGCGAAAGTATTCGGCCCCCTTGAACTTTGCAACCTTTTGCCACATTTCAGGCTTCAAACATAAAGATATAAAACTGTATTCTTTTGTGAAGAATCAACAACAAGTGGGACACAATCATGAAGTGGAACGACATTTATTGGATATTTCTAACTTTTTTAACAAATCAAAAACTGAAAAATTGAGCATGCAAAATTATTCAGCCTCCTTAAGTTAATACTTTGTAGCGCCACCTTTTGCTGCGATTACAGCTGTAAGTCGCTTGGGGTATGTCTATCAGTTTTGCACATCGAGAGACTGAATTTTTTTCCCATTCCTCCTTGCAAAACAGCTCGAGCTCAGTGAGGTTGGATGGAGAGCATTTGTGAACAGCAGTTTTCAGTTCTTTCCACAGATTCTCGATTGGATTCAGGTCTGGACTTTGATTTGGCCATTCTAACACCTGGATGTGTTTATTTTTGAACCATTCCATTGTAGATTTTGCTTTATGTTTTGGATCATTGTCTTGTTGGAAGACAAATCTCCGTCCCAGTCTCAGGTCTTTTGCAGACTCCATCAGGTTTTCTTCCAGAATGGTCCTGTATTTGGCTCCATCCATCTTCCCATCAATTTTAACCATCTTCCCTGTCCCTGCTGAAGAAAAGCAGGCCCAAACCATGATGCTGCCACCACCATGTTTGACAGTGGAGATGGTGATGAGCTGTGTTGCTTTTACGCCAAACATAACGTTTTGCATTGTTGCCAAAAAGTTCAATTTTGGTTTCATCTGACCAGAGCACCTTCTTCCACATGTTTGGTGTGTCTCCCAGGTGGCTTGTGGCAAACTTTAAACTACACTTTTTATGGATATCTTTAAGAAATGTCTTTCTTCTTGCCACTCTTCCATAAAGGCCAGATTTGTGCAATATACGACTGATTGTTGTCCTATGGACAGAGTCTCCCACCTCAGCTGTAGATGTCTGCAGTTCATCCAGAGTGATCATGGGCCTCTTGGCTGCATCTCTGATCAGTCTTCTCCTTGTATGAGCTGAAAGTTTAGAGGGACGGCCAGGTCTTGGTAGATTTGCAGTGGTCTGATACTCCTTCCATTTCAATATTATCGCTTGCACAGTGCTCCTTGGGATGTTTAAAGCTTGGGAAATCTTTTTGTATCCAAATCCGGCTTTAAACTTCTTCACAACAGTATCTCGGACCTGCCTGGTGTGTTCCTTGTTCTTCATGATGCTCTCTGCACTTTTAACGGACCTCTGAGACTATCACAGTGCAGGTGCATTTATACGGAGACTTGATTACACACAGGTGGATTGTATTTATCATCATTAGTCATTTAGGTCAACATTGGATAATTCAGAGATCCTCACTGAACTTCTGGAGAGAGTTTGCTGCACTGAAAGTAAAGGGGCTGAATAATTTTGCACGCCCAATTTTTCCTTTTTTGATTTGTTAAAAAAGTTAGAAATATCCAATAAATGTCGTTCCACTTCATGATTGTGTCCCACTTATTGTTGATTCTTCACAAAAAAATACAGTTTTATATCTTTATGTTTGAAGCCTGAAATGTTGCAAAGTTCAAGGGGGCCGAATACTTTTCGCAATACCCACCCTCGTGGACATGGCAGTATGGCAATATTATATATTTCTATATTAAATTAACAGGAGAAAGTGGAAGATGTTTAAACTCCAGTGTTTTGAGAGTGGACAATTGTTGGTCATTTAAGGACTTATATGAAATAGCTCTGTGATCAAATCAGTCTACTAGCCCACCACCGTACAACACCACAGTGCAAGTAACCATTTGTTCCTCTATACAAATATTGTATGGGGTGTGGCATAAAGTGATCTTATATGATGTCATCATTGGTAGGGCTGCGGCAGTCAATTTTGTCAACCGGTTATTGTCATGCAAAAGACTGCTGGTCTCACGGTAATTAACCCTTTAACAAAGTTTAGCATCTCCAGGCCTCCCTCCACTTATACAAGCCGCCGATGTGCACTTTTGGAAAATCTACATTTGTTTTAAAAAAATCTAATAAATCAGTTTAATATACACCATCACAATAAATCCATTATTTTAGTCAGGTCTAAAGAAACACATTAAGAAAATGCTTTTCAGAAGAACTATGCTATGTTCCATGCCATAGGCTGTGGGCTTTTATAGTAAACATTTTATAGTAAAAATAATATAATTGAATTTAGCCGAATAAAATAGAAGGGATATTCATCCCATTCCGGAGCGAGTGCGCATATGAAGTGGATATGTTGAGCCTAAAAGTGATCATTTGAAACACGTCTATTACGCTACATTTAGAGTTATTTGGCAACTTTAGTTGTGAATGATACAAACCTAATGTATTAGAAATGAAAAATCTGGGTTGCATGATGTGACTATAGGCTATTGATGTGTGCGAAACAGCGCCCCTTTGTCTCTTTAGGCCATCTATCTGATGCTGTCTCATAAAAGAGTATGACATTGTTGCCGCCCGTAGCATTGAATGCAAGGGAAGCCAGTGAGCATTTGATCTCCCTTGATTAAACATTTTTATAATATAATAGTCAATCAACGTTGCACTAAACTGAGTGAGCTCAACTGTGAATGGTCCTGGTGTACCAAAAAAGAAAAGTGTCAAGGGCTGCCCTCCAATCACATCGAGAGCAATACCTCATGCTAGCTAAAATTGTCCCTTTCCTAAATTAGCCATTGATGGAGATATGGATTTGAACTTAATTCTTCGTGCTGGCCAATGATTAGAACACTGATTCTGATCCAACCCTAAATTCATACATTGGCCTAAGAGGATGGGGGTTCAATATGTAGCTAGATGTAGAAGGCTAATGTTGAAGAAGGCTAGCTAACTTTGCCCATGAAAGGAAGTTAGGCTAGTGAGCAAGCATTTTATCCAGGTAGCCTAGGACAACAAATACTAAAAGTGTGTACTGTATGACAGAGTACAGGATGGCATTGGCGTTTTTCTACAAGTAGGGTGAGTCCACATGTTTCTTCTACTTCCACAAGCACAAATCAGAATCATGGACTGTTTTGCTAGCACAAACTGGAATATGTTCCTTGATTCATCCAATGGCATTGAGGAGTATACCACCTCAGTCAACGGCTTCATCAATAAGTGCATTGACAACGTCATCCCCACAGTGACCGTACGTACATATCCCAACCAGAAGCAATGGATTACAGGCAACATCCGCACCGAACTAAACACTAGAGCTGCCATTTTCAAGAGCGGGAGACTAATCCGGACACTTATAAGAAATCCCGCTATGCCCTCAGATGAACCATCAAGCAGGCAAAGCATCAATACAGGGCTAAGATTGGTAATCGTACTAGATGGATTACCAGGGCAGGTACTCAGAGCATGCATGGACCAACTGGCAAGTGTCTTCACTGGAATTTTCAACCTTTCCCTGCAGGTTACCCATGCTTCAAGCAGACCAACATAGTCCCTGTGCCCAATAATGCAAAGGTAACCTGCCTAAATGACTACTGCCCCATAGCACTCACATCAGCAGCCATGAAGTGCTTTGAAAGGCTGGTCATGGCTTACATCAGCACCATCATCCTGGAAACCCTAGACCCACTCCAATTCGCATACTGCCCCAACAGATCCACAGATGACGCAATCTCAATCGCACTCCACACCGTCCTTTCTCACCTGGACAAAAGGAACGCCTATGTGAGAATACTGTTCATTGACTACAGCTCAGCGTTCAACACCATAGTGCCCACAAAGCTCATCACTAAGCTATGGACTTCCTGACGGGCCACCCCCCCCCCAGGTGGTAAGGGTAGGCAACAACACATCTGCCGCACGAATCCTCAACACCGGGGCCCCTCAGGGGTGCAGGCTCCCCTCTTGTACTCCCTGTTCACATACGACTACGTGGCCAAGCACGACTCCAACACAACAGTGGTACTGTAGGCCTGATCAATGCCAACAATGAGAGCTCATAGGGAGTTCAGAGACCTGGCAGTGTGGTGCCAGGACAACAACCTCTCCCTCAATATGAGCAAGACAAAGGAGATGATCGTGGACTACACGAACAAGCCCCCATTATTAACATTGAAGCAGTTGTGAACTACAGGAAAAGGAGGGCCGAACAGGCCCCCATTAACGTCAACAGGGCTGTAGTGGAACGTGTCGAGAGAGTTTCAAGTTCCTTGGTGTCCACATCACTAACAAACTACAGTACCATGGTCCAAACACACCAAGACAGTCGTGAAGAGGGCACAACAACACATTTTCCCCCTCAGGAGACTGAAAAGATTTGGCATGGTCCCCAGATTCTCAAGCTCTACCGCTGCACCATCAAGAGCATCCTAACCAGTTGCAACACTGCCTGGTATGGCAACTGCTCGGCACTTGACTGTAAGGCGCTACAGAGGGTAGTGCGTATGGCCCAATACATCACTGGGGCCAAGCTTCCTGCCAACCAGGAGCTATATTCTAGGCAGGTCAGAGGAAGGCCCAAAAAAAATTCAAAAACCCCAGTCACCTAAGTCATAGACTGTTCTCTCTGCTACTGCACGACAAGCGGTATCGGAGCGACAAGTCTAGGTCCAAAAGGCTCCTTAACAGCCTCCTTCCCCCAAGCTCTAAGAATGCTGAACAATTAATCAAATGGCCACCCAGACTATTTACATTCACATATATATATATATATATATATATATATATATATATATATATATATACATATACATTCACGTACAGTGCCTTGCAAAAGTATTCATCCCCCTTGGCATTTTTCCTACTTTGTTGCATTACAACCTGTAATTTAAATTGATTTTTACACAGAATAATCCAAATTGGTGAAGTGAAATGAACAAAATGACTTGTTTCAAAAGAATTCAACAAACAAAAAAAACTGAAAAGTGATGCATGCATATGTATTCACTCCCTTTGCCATGAAGCCCCTAAATAAGATCTGATTCAACCAATTACCTTCAGAAGTCACATTATTAGTTATATTTAACACAGGTGGACTTTATTTAAGTGTCACATAATCTGTCACATGATCTCCGAATATATACACCTGTTCTGAAAGGCTCCAGAGTGTGCAACACCACTAAGCAAGGGGCACCACCATGCAAGCGGCACCATGAAGAGCAAGGAGCTCTCCTAACAGGTCAGGGACAAGGTTCTGGAGAAGTACAGATCAGGGTTGGGTTATAAAAAAAATATCAGAAACTTTGAACATCCCATGGAGCACCATTAAATCTATTATTAAAAAATGTAAAGAATATGGCACCACAACAAACCTGCCAAGAGAGGGCCGCCCACCTTAACTCACAGACCAGGCAAGGAGGGCATTAATCAGAGACACAACAAAGAGACCAAAGATAACCCTGAAGGAGCTGCAAAGCTCCACAGCAGAGATTGGAGTATCTGTCCATAGGACCACTTTAAGCCGTACACTCCAGAGTTGGGCTTTACAGAAGAGTGGCCAGAAAAAAAGCCATTGCTTATTAAAGAAAAAAATAGGCAAACACGTTTGGTGTTCGCCGAAAGGCATGTGGGAGACTACCCAAACATTTGGTAGAAGGTACTCTGGTTAGATGAGACTGAAATAGAGCTTTTTGGCCATCAAGGAAAACGCTATGTCATGCGCAAACCCAACACCTCTCATCACCCCAATAACACCATCCCCACAGTGAAGCATCATGCTGTGTTGATGTTTTTCATCGGCAGGGACTGGGAAATTGGTCAGAATTGAAGGACTGATGGATGGTGCTAAATACAGGGAAATTCTTGAGGGAAACCTGTTTCAGTCTTCGAGAGATTTAAGACGGGGACGGAGCTTCACCCTCCAGCAGGACAATGGCCCTAAGCATACTGCTAAGGCAACACTTGAGTGGTTTAAAGGGAAACATTTACATGTCTTGGAATGGCCTAAACCTAAAGCCCAATGGTCAAAGCCCAAACCTCAATCCAATTGAGAATCTGTGATAAAGATTGTTGTACACCAGTGGAACCTATCCAACTTGAAGGAGCTGGAGCAGTTTTGCCTTGAAGAATGGGCAAAAATCCCAGTGGCTAGATGTGCCAAGCTTATGGAGACAGTATTGACTTTTGGGGGGTGAATAGTTATGCACGCTCAAGTTTCAATCAAAGGTGTGGTTCATTGGTTGCACTAAGATAAGCCAGGCAGTAAAGTCATTCCTTGTTCCTCCACTATAAACATACAGTTTGTGTGGCGTGGCATAATAATGTGATCTGATATTATACATCGGTCAAATATAGTTTACCAAGATAAACCATGCATTAAAGTTGATTTAACGGTCTATTTCTCACAATTGACACAAGTAATCCCTTGTCCTTCAACCCATAACCACACCTATAAATCCTTGCCACACCTATAAATATAGAGTATAGGTGTGGCGTAGCACAAATGTGATACGGTGTGTGTCATTATTGGTTTTACTACGTCAGGGGGTCAGACACACACACAAGGATCATATACATTGTATTGCACACAGAGTTGACTTGGCTACATCTGAGGCGGGGTTTAGTTAGATTACCAACCTGTTGATGACCAGGGATTGGTTAGTGCAGGCGCTGCATGATTCACTCAGTGCATCCATAATTTCTCCTAGGTTCCTTTGGTGCAGACCTGCCAATCAGAACAAAGCATGTCAAGAATAGCCCACCAAAAAGAAAACAGTACGTCAGTGACGACAGCACCAATCATAATCCGATTGTGTGTGTGTGTGTGTGTCTGGTTTATAACTGAGGCCGGAATTCAATCAGATTGCAGGTTGTCAAAAGCGGAATATAAAGGCCATTTCCGATTGAGCCGACATCTATAGCGTTCCCTGCGAAGGTGATCTCAGCAAACACAGGACATTGCCTGTAAAATCTGCATTGTCCACAACCCACGATCAGATTGAATCCTGGCCCAGGTTCATCCCTTAGTATGACGACGCTAATGGCCTCCATCCCTCTTTCTCGAGGAAATTCACCTTCTAAATTCATGCTCACCGCAGAGAGACTAGGGGTGGCTCTCTGGTTCCAGGGTCTTCTGTGAGGGGGGAGCAGGCTGAAGGCCTCCTTTCCTCTCATCTGAGAACACACCCACAACACTAACCAATAACCTGAGGAAAAGGCAAAGGCTTTACATAGATCACAACAGTAATCATACCACCCATAACAGGGATAATCATGCATATCCCTGTCAATCCGACAGCAAACCACACACACGTCTGTAGCATCCGGTGATGGGGCAGAAACGCACACACACACGGGAAAATTATATCTTAAAATATATTTCAATGAAATATGAATATATTTAAATACTGTGTAAATGTATTGATCAAATATATACGGTGCATTCGGAAAATACTCAGACCCCTTGACTTTTTCCACATTTTGTTAAGTTAGCCTTATTCTACAATGGATTACATTTTTTCCCCAGCAATCTACACACAATACCCCATACTTACAAAGTGAAGACAGGTTTTTAGAAATGTTTGCAAATGTATTGAAAATTAAAAACAGAAATGCCTTATTTTACATAAGTATTCAGACCCTTTGCTATGACACTTGAAATTGAGCTCAGGTGCATCCTGTTTCCATTGATCATCCTTGATGTTTCTACATCTTGATTGGAGTCCACCTGTGGTAAATTGAATTGATTGGACATGATTTGGAAAGGCACACACCTGTCTATATAAAGGTCCCACAGTTGCTCTGACAGTGCATGTCAGAGCAAAAACCAAGCCATGAGGTCAAAGGAATTGTCCGTAGAGCCACGAGACAGGATTGTGTCGAGGCACAGATCTGGGGAAGTGTAGGTTACCAAAACATTTCTGCAGCATTGAAGGTCTCCAAGAACACAGTGGCCTCCATCATTCTTAAATGGAAGAAGTTTGGAACCACCAAGACTCTTCCTAGAGCTGGCAGCCCGGTCAAACTGAGCAATCGGGGTAGAAGGGCCTTGGTCAGGGAGGTGACCAAGTACCCGATGGACCTCAGACTGGGGCGAAGGTTCACCTTCCAACAGGACAATGACCCTAAGCACACAGCCAAGACAACGCAGGAGTGGCTTCGGGACGTCTCTGAAGACAAGTCTCTGAATGTCCTTGAGTGGCTCAGCCAGAGCCCGGACTTGAACCCAATCGAACATCTCTGGAGAGACCTGAAAATAGCTGTGCAGCGACGCTCCCCATCCAACCTGACAGAGCTTGAGAGGATTTGCAGAAATGGGAGAAATTCCCCAAATGCAGGTGTGCCAAACTTGTAGCGTCATACCCAAGAAGACTTGTGGCTATAATCGCTGCCAAAGTACTGAGTAAAGGGTCTGAATACTTATGTAAAAGTGATATTTCATTTTTTTTTTTTTGCAAATTTTAATTTGCTAAAAATTGTCATTGTCATTATGGGGTATTGAGTTTTTTAATTTTTATTTTATTTATTTAACCTTTATTTAACCAGGTAGGCTAGTTGAGAACAAGTTTTCATTTACAACTGCGACCTGGCCAAGATAAAGCAAAGCAGTGTGACACAGACAACAACACAGAGTTACACATGGAATAAACAATAAACAAGCCAATAACACAACAAACCAGTCAGTGACACAGTAGAAAAAAAAGAAAGTCTATATACAGTGTGTGCAAAAGGCATGAGGAGGTAGGCAATAAATAGGCCATAGTAGCAAAATATTACAATTTAGCAGATTTACACTGGCGTGATAGATGAGCAAATGATGATGTGTAAGTAGAGATACTGCTGTGCAAAAGAGCAGAAACGTAAATAAAAACAAAGAGTTTTGTATAACTGTTGAAATACAGTATGTGAATATATTATTTTTATGTATAAATGCACACAGCCATGTCTATACCCAGTGAGAGTGTGAGCAGCAGCATGCTGAGGCTGTGCAGGTACATGCTGAGGCTGGGCAGGTACATGCTGAGGCTGAGACTGGGCAGGTACATGCTGAGGCTGAGGCTGGGCAGGTACAAGGCAGGTTGTCGGTTGACCTCAGCCACAGCGTTGAGCGGGTCAGTGAAGAGCAGCATGGCTCGGGAGAAAACGGGACAGCTTAGTAATGGCAGTACTACCGCCCACAGCAGGAAGATCCCAGCATGCACCACACACGTCCTCACTGCAGCCAGGCTCAGCCCTGCAGGAGAGGAAGACAGTGAGGGACAGAACAATGGCATGTCAATTCTGCAAAAGGAGTGTGTGTGGTGTACCTGATAAATGCACCGTTGACTGAGATGTTGGTTCTTACTGCAATTTAAAAAATACACATGTTGACCAATGCAATAAAAAGCCATCTATCTGGTCTGAATCTAGGAGCGTGTATATAATTGACGGATAGTCGGAGACATTTGTACTGTATATACACATTTGAGAATCAAATTTTGCGCCCAATGTGAAATGCTTACTTACAAGCCCTTATCCAACAATACAGTTTTAAGACAATAGAGTTAAGGAAATATTTACTAAATAAACTAAAGTAAAAAATAAATAAATATATAAAAAAATAACTATAAAATAACAATAATGAGGCTATATAAAGGGGGTACCAGTAGAGTCAATGTGCGGGAGTACAGGTTAGTCGAGGTAATTTGTACATGTAGGTAAGGGTAAAGTGACTTTACATAGATAATAAACAGCAAGTAGCGGAGGGGGGGGGGGGGGGGGGGGGGGTGCAAGGAGGCATGAGGACAACTGATGTGGCCAGGGCAATAAATTGCAATGTCCGTACTGTGAGACACCTAAGACAGTGCTACAGGGAGACAGGACAGACAGCTGATCGTCCTCACAGTGGCAGACCACGTGTAACAACACCTGCACAGGATCGGTCCATCCGAACATCACACCTGCGGGGCAGGTACAGGATGGCAACAACAACTGCCCGAGTTACACCAGGAAAGCACAATCCCTCCATCAGTGCTCAGACTGTCCGCAATAGGCTGGACTGAGGGCTTGTAGGCCTGTTGTAATGCAGGTCCTCACCAGACATCACCGGCAACAATGTCACCTATGGGCACAAACCCACCATCGCTGGACCAGACAGGACTGGCAAAAAGTGCTCTTCACTGACGAATCGCGGTTTTGTCTCACATGGGGTGATGGTGGGATTCGTGTTTATCGTCGAAGGAATGAGTGTTACACCAAGGCCTGTACTCTGGAGCGGGATCGATTTTGGAGGTGGAGGGTCCGCCATGGTCTGGGGCGGTGTGTCACAGTATCATCGAACTGAGCTTTTTGTCATTGCAGGCAATCTCAAAGCTGTGCGTTACAGGGAAAACATCCTCCTCCCTCATGTGGTACCCTTCCTGTAGGTTCATCCTGACATGACCCTCCAGCATGACAATGCCACCAGCCATACTGTTCGTTCTGTGGGTGATTTCCTACAAGACAGGAATGTCAGTGTTCTGCCATGGCCAGCGAAGAACCTGGATCTCAATCCCATCGAGCACATCTGGAACCTGTTGGATTGGAGGGTGAGGGCTAGGGCCATTCCCCACAGAAATGTCTGGGAACTTGCAGGTGCCTTGGTAGAAGAGTCAGGTAACTCTCTAAATCTCACAGCAAGAACTGGCAAATCTGGTGCAGTCCATGAGGAGGAGATGCACTGCATTACTTAATGCAGCTGGTGGCCACACCAGATACTCTGTTACTTTTGATTTTGACCCCTCCTTTGTTCAGGGACACATTATTCAATTTCTGTTAGTCACATGTCTGTGGAACTTGTTCAGTTTATGTCTCAGTTGTTGAATCTTATGTTCATTCAAATATTTACACATGTTAAGTTTGCTGGAAATAGACGCAGTTGACAGTGAGAGGACGTTTTTTTTGTTGCTGAGTTTAGATGCCCTTTTTTCAAATATTGAATTTGAATTTCAGTTTACTTCCTGAATTGACTGCCTTCAATTGGAATTCACCCAACCTCACCTGTTGGATGTGTCTCTCTCTGTGTGTGTGGCTCTTAACTTGCCTAATGTTCATTTTCTTTCTATACCCACTTTTTTTCCCCCTCCACCCCCCTCAGTCGATGTCCATCACTGTATTTTCATTTGTGAATCTATTGCTCTACATACTTGTGCACGGTGCACAGGGCTAACATTCACCTCTGGTTTCATTGTATTCAGGAGTTGGGGGAGTCGGCCACCCATTTCTATGCAGAGCTGGTCAATAGCTGTGACCTGGTGTTCGTGGCGGTCAAACCACAACTCGCCGCGACCGTTCTCAGCGAGATCACAGACCACGTCACCTGGAAACACATCATCATCTCCGTGGCAGCAGGTGTAACCCTGGCAACGCTTGAGGGGGTGAGTCCTGAGGAGGAGGGTTGGGTTTTTAAACTATTGCTCAGTATATCTGGCGATTATAATTTTTTTGGCAGACAAGAAAAAGGAAAGAAAATGTAATTTGATGTATAATTGAATGTTATGTTCTCTGTCACACTCCTTTCTTTTCTCCTTCCCTCCATCCTCACCCTCTGGGTTCTGATGGGGTAGGACAGTTGAACTAAACTCATGAGACATTTCTTGAATTATATCCTCAATGGGTACATTTCATTCATTCAGAAGTGCAAAAATGGATGAAGCAACTGCAGATTGCCACTTTAAAGTGAGTTAATTGGTATTTTAAATGTTTGTGATAATTATTTTTTACCTACTATCATTTAGGGTTGGGTATAATTCAGTCAATAGAAATAGAATTGACTCAAACATTCTTTCATTGGCTGTGACCAGGACTGTGATGATGAGTAATTGACGATGGGATACACACTACATGGCCGAACGTATTTGGACACCCCTTCAAATGAGTGGATTTGGCTATTTCAGCTATTTCAGGTTATTTTGGCTAACCTCTATGGTCCTAATTGGGATGAAGCTGAATTTTCCTCTGACCTCATCGCAACACTTCCTGATCTTAACTCTCATAATTTGATATTGGGCGGAGATTTCAATTGTGTATTGCATCCAAGTCTAGACAGATCCAGCCCGAAGCCCAACAATGTTATTTCAAAATCAGGCGCAGTAAATCAACTCATTTCTAGAATCCTATCATTTGTCTGATCCATGGAGGAGGAGCTATCCCACTGCTAAACAGTACTCTCTTTTCTCCAGTCCACCGCTCATACTCTAGGATTGACTTTTTCCTGCTGGACAATAGAATTCTTCCTTTTGTAACTAATAGCCAATATCACAGCATCATTATCGTAGCCCTGTCCAGCTACATATCCACTTTCCGGACAGTACTGTGTCACAACGCGCGTGGCAACTGGACCCACTACTACTATCCTGTAGACGGAGAGAAAGCTGGCAAGTTGTTATCTCACCAGCTCCGACAATCCGCTGCTAAAATCTGTCGTTCTGCCCCTGAACAAGGAGGTTAACCCACTCTTCCTAGGCCGTAATTGAAAATAAGAATTTCTTCTTAACTGACTTGCCTAGTTAAATAAAGGTCCAAATAAAAAGAATAGCAGCACCATACCTGAAATCTGTGTTAGCAGCAGATTTAACTTCTACCAATCCCAAAGAAACCAACAATCAATTGAAGCAATTCTATTCTGCTCTTTACTTGTCAGAGGCTCGTCCTGACATCTCGTATGCATGCATTTCTAGACAATCTGGACATCCCCTGCCTCAATTCAGATGAACAAACCAACATGGGTGCCTCAATAAGTGAGGATGAAGCTACTCTGACAATCCAGCCCCTGGGCAATATGGTTTCCCTATTGAATTTTATAAAGCATTCTCCTCTAAATTACCCCCTATTCTCAGGTCAATGTACAATGAAATCCTTTCTAGTCAGATACTGCCACAGACACTTACCCAGGCGACCGGCTTGAGTGGGAATATCTATTTACAGAACTAGAGAAATTTGGGTTTGGCCCGTCATTCCTTTCCTGGATTAAGATTTTGTACTCATCCCCAGTGGCTTTCGTTCTCACCAACAATGATACCTCCAGCTACTTCCCTCTCCACAGGTGGGCCAGGCAGGGTGTTTATCCCCTTTCCTATTTGATATTGCTATTGAGTCTCTTGCTATCGCCCTGCGTGCGGAGGAGAGGATTAAGGGAATATTGCGGGGCAACATAACTCACAAGGTGTCCTTATATGCAGACGATCTTCTTCTATACATCTCTAACCCAGTGGAGTCCATACCCTATCTCTTGAACATGCTACAAGGTTTTGGGACATTCTCTGCTTATAAATTAAACCTAACAAAAAGTGTGCTCCACCTCATTAATCAGTTAGCAGAAGGAATTGGGTATGCCAATTTCCCATTTAAGGTGGAGCATCAGGTCTTTACTAATTTGGGGATAAAGGTCACACGCTCATTTAAGGCTCTGTTTAAACTTCAAAACACTCTTGGAGCGCACTAAGCAGGATTTCATAAGGTTGTCGTCTCTTCCCATTTCATTAACAGGTTGCATTAATTCTGTTAAGATGACTGTACTACCTAGGTTTTTGTACTTTTTCCAAATGATCCCCATTTTCCTGCCAAAGTCGATGTTCAAACAACTGGACAGCTACATTTCAACTTCATTTGGAATAAGTCAAATCCACAAATGAGAAAGGTGTATCTAGAGAGACCTAAGCCTGCCGCCTTCCCAATTTTTTACACTACTACTGGTCAGCAAATACAGTGGGGAGAACAAGTATTTGATACACTGACGATTTTGCAGGTTTTCCTACTTACAAAGCATGTAGAGGTCTGTAATTTTTATCATAGGTACACTTCAACTGTGAGAGACGGAATCTAAAACAAAAATCCAGAAAATCACATTGTATGATTTTTAAGTAATTAATTTACATTTTATTGCATGACATATGTATTTCATACATCAGAAAAGCAGAACTTAATATTTGGTGCAGAAACCTTTGTTTGCAATTACAGAGATCATATGTTTCCTGTAGTTCTTGACCAGGTTTGCACACACTGCAGCAGGGATTTTGGCCCACTCCTCCATACAGACCTTCTCCAGATCCTTCAGGTTTCGGGGCTGTCGCTGGGCAATAAGGACATTCAGCTCCCTCCAAAGATGTTCTATTGTAAGTGCTATTATTGTGAAGTGGAAACGTTTAGGAGCAACAAAGGCTCAGCCGCCCAAGTGGTAGGCCACACAAGCTTATAGAACAGGACCGCCGAGTACTGAAGCTGTAATGCGGAAAAATCGTCTGTCCTTTGGAAATGACCTGCATACCTGCAGTTATAAAAAAAATCTAATGCAATATATCGATTTACAAATACAAATCAAAAAGTGTTTGTTTGTGGATAGTGATTTACATCTGTGAATATATTTGGCATGATATTGATCCCATAGTGGTGCGCCTCGCGACACCTAGCTCACTCAAGGGAGAACTGCAAGCCCGCTGGAGCGAAACATACATTCTCCCGATCGTGCTGGGTAGGCGAGGTCCACGATTCTGAAGGCTATAACTGGGAGGGTTCCGGTTGATTGACAAGTCATGCAGACAACTATGACCAACCCTCAGCGCCGCAAAACTAGTAGACTAAACCGAGTATCGCCCAAATTGGTACACTGTCACTAGGACTCAACCCAAACGAGATGGCACAAATCACACCGAGTAGGAGGACAGCAGAGCACCTTGATGGAGAGGCTAACTGCTCCGAGCTATTGAATATCTGCGGGTATGCATATGCACTCCAACATACAGCTCTTATAAAACGAATCCTCTCTGGAATGAGCAGAGAAAATGAAGAGGTGGAAGTAGTGCCCCGGTACACTGGACTAATCTGAAATTACTCAGAATGTATCCTGCCGCGCGGAAGGATACCCTATTGGAGTGATACAATATAGTGCTAAATAAATGATACAGCAAATTCAATCTAGCTTCCGTTTCCGCTGAAAACTGGACGAGGAAAGTCCGCTCAGCCGTTTTCTTTTACGTCTGCTACGATAGGTTAGCGTGGTTCAAACAACCCTAATGATTGGTTGACAAATAGTGCCTCTCACAATGCAGATGATGGCTGCATGGTGCGGTTAGTGAGAAGCAACTGCAGCGACTTCATCAAAAACGGACCTTTTGATCATATGATTTATGTAAAGTGCGTGCAGTTGACATGTCGTCGCAAGTCTGGCGATTTTTATAACCATAATGCCACACACTTTGAAAGGTGGTGACAAACGATGGTCAATCTATTCAGCCTGCTGGCGAAATCATTTATGATTTAGTTCTTGATTCTATCATGAGCAAGTGCAGTAGGAACATACCAACCCTAAATAAAACTGATGTACAAAAAATAATTAAAAACAACATCATTAATACACTGTTCTGGACATTAATAATATGTGGATTAAAAAAAATAATATTTTCAGCGTTTGAGTGTAAAACAACCCGGTGTTTAAAAGAACAGGGCCCCCCCAACCCCCCCCCCAACCCCCCCCCCCCCCCCCCCCCCCCCCCCCCCCCCCCCCCCGGTTCACTCGCATTTTATTCTCCCACTCGTCACTCTTTCTGTTCTAGGCTCTCAGCTGAACAATCGCACGAGGACCACCGGCCCGGTTAACCACCGACATACAGAACAGTAAGTAACTGACAGTTCGCTTTTCGAGCCGGGGATTGTCGAGAAATTAACACGGGAGTCGTTAGTCTACTTGTTTGGTGGGAGGGAGAAATAATGTGAATGGCTAAGAAAAGCGAAATGTCGTGGAGCCATGATGGGCGCCCAAGACCGGGCCGACCGGCTAAAAATGAATGTCTACATAAACTGAAGAGAAATATTAAAACATAATCCAACATTTCAGCGAATTCGTTGCTAATGAATATAGATGTGTATTAAGGCTTTACTTTGTCACAACCTGCCTCGATATCTTGAGAGCGATTGAAGATGTCGACGCTGCAGTGGCAGTGCGAGCTGGTGACCTGAAATAGTTACGTTGTAACACCGATCAAACAAAGGAATAGCTCCGCGGTTGATACAATGTTGCTGTTAGTCAGCTAATAACAAGCTATAATGTGTTACTGTTTCTTGTCACCGTTTACAATACGATAACCTCTAATAGTATGCCTCTGTCCCCTTTTCTATGTTCTCAAGATTTGGAAAAGTGAGTATGATTCCGACGTGTAGCCTAACATTTAGTAAAATGTGGTTTAGGCTATTGATTATTCCTCTAATGACATACAAATCTAAACGTTTTCGTTGCAACGATACAGTCATTATAGCCTTTCCCACCCCCACACGGCCCACTCCAAAGGCAGTCATTGAATGAATACCTTAGATTTCCTCTCACTCACACGTTGCTCTTGCATGCTTCGTGGGGAGGATCCAACAGGAAGTGAAGGCACTTTAGACTAATTATGAAGCTGCCACCATTTAGGCTACTGTAAGCATACTGTACACGCCTATACTGCACCCTATTCCCAAACGTGTTGCTTTTCTGCTATGTCTGTTTTGCGTATTAGGCTATAATGTTTGTTTGTTTGTTCATGGCTGGCGGCTGCTGAATGGATGAACATGTTGAACATTCTAATCTAATCACGACAGTTTTTGGTCTTATTCTCACCAAGGAAGGTGAGTTACATAGGGTTTCATATAGGCCACCAATAGACACACCAGTAAATCACAAAATATTTTTCTGAATGGTGAATTCATCAAGATTTGAATAATAGTAACAAAAATATATTTTAAAATTTAATTTAAAGCACATTGCTCAGCAATAGTACAGCCAAGTTTGATATTAGTAGGCCTAAAAACAATTGGGGGGGGGGGAACATGGAAATTGGTATAAGGAAATGTATTTCCTGTTTCACAATGCTACTGTATGAATCATGAATGTCGCATGGATCGTCCTCCATCAAAACCACAGCTGCATCCCGCACTGCTAATGACTGTGGTTGGTTATGTTGTGTAGACATACTGTATAGAATCTATGATTCTCTTTCTATGCGGTGTACACAGAACCCACAGGATTTGTCCCATATTGCACCCTATTCCCTTTATAGTACACTACTTTTGACCAGAGCTCTAGCACTATAAATAGAATAGGGTGCCACTTGGTCCGCTCCACGGTGCGAGTTGGTCTTACCTGCATTAGTTCTGACTGAGCATGCCAGTGCTGTTACTGTTATCATCACCACTACACAAAACATCATTCATTCACCAAGGCTGCCCAGTAACCTTGCTGAGTGATCATATTACATGCTTTTCCCTTTAAGGTTATGCAGAAACCTTTTCAGTTTGCATGCAGAATTTGCATGTTGGTATATGCTGTCATTATTGCCATTAGCTTGTAATGGTCATCTTTACAGTTTCAACATTTCAAAGTAGTCAACTGGGTGGGACTTTCTATCGGTTAAAGAGGCATCACATAATTCCATCCAGGTCACCAGGAGGACACAGCCAATGAATTATACTCCAATTGGCTCGTTCATCCCCCCCTCCTCTCCCCTGTAACTATTCCCCAGGTCGTTGCTGTAAATGAGTTGTTCTCGCTCAATTTACCTGGTAAAATAATGGTACAACAAATAAATAAAATGAGCAAGCATTACATAACTGCAGGTGGCAGTAAATCGCCAACCGTGGCTTAATACCTGTTCAAACAACACACTCCAGGTGGCAGTATGCACCCTTTCAGTTTGTTTACCAACTCGTAGAAGTAATAAAATAAGGAAATTGACTACTTCAAAATGGAGATGGCCTCAATGGTGCTGCCCATTTTTTCACAGACTCCATAATGGGAATGATACTAAGTTGTGTCTTCTACCTCTATGTAGACCTGAATAGAAGTAGTCCAGAGACATGCTGGTTAAAGATCTACTATGGGTAGCCTCAGAAGTCTGAGAATCACAAGAACTCCAGAATGTAACATTGGACATTAGGAGTTGTGTTCAGAAGGCATGAAATGGGTGTAAAACTTGTGACAGAGGCACTAGCCTATATTACTTAGTGTACACTTTTAAATACTTTTTTTCTCTTGTTTGTGTTCTTCAAACACAACCAGTGAAGTGGACATCATCCATCGTTCAGTTCATTTTTCATAATCTATTGGTCTGCTTGATCTGGTTCTTTTCACATTTTTTTCCGCTCTCTTCCTTTCCTGCATGCCTAAAAGCATTCTGGGATTGGTCCGTTGAATTCTCTCTTAGCTCTGTTAAACAGAGATTCGCTTCGTAAGTAAAATTTACAAAGATACTAAAATTAGAATATATTTAAAAGACTATAATCTATATGGATCAATCTGTCTCTCTAAATTCCTCTCTGTGTAACTAACCCTCTGGCATGTCCCTGTCACTCTCTTTCTCTGCTTCGGATCAAAGATGATGCCTCAGAGGAACCCCTTGTGTTCAGCAATGGATCAGTCCGATCCTGATCTCCCTTCCAGACGCTGCCAGGTGGACTGTACCACTGAGGTGGCAGTGGAGGGAGGTCAGAGGAACGGGGGTGGTGCTGCTTCGTCCTCCCCAGAGAGTAGCAGTGTGAATGGAGACGGCAATGGGAAACGCAGTGGGAAGAGGCGTCGCCGTCGTAAACGCTCCGCTCAACCCGATAACCGCCCAGCTACGGTTGCTATGATGACTCCGCTGCCACCACCACCACCTGGCCAGGAGAAGGGGGAGGAGCCCCAGCTTTGCCAGAAGGGCAGTAGCTGCACCTCTCCCGACCCTGCTCCTGACTCCCCCGGCGCGGTCCTGCTCGGCCTGCGGTCTGAGTGTGGTTCAGTGTGGTTTGACCGCAATGTGTATGAGCAGGCTGAGAGTCTGTATCAGTGCTGGTTGGCACACTCTGCCAACGGGTCGATGACACGGCCCATCGGCTCACCCCCAACCCTGACGACTGACAACCACCCCACCTCCTCTCAACCCTCACTATCACCCTCACCCCAAGCCCCGAACCACCCCAGCAACCATCCACCCATAGTTGCCAAAGAGCATTGCATTGTTGCAGAGCCACTGCAGCCAGCAGCCCCAGAATTCCTAGCCCTCCCTGCCAACAGCCCCAGCACACCAGCCACGCCAGACGAGGGGTACCTGTCCCTGGCCCAGACCCCCCAGGCAGCCTCCACATCTCCACTGACCCCGGCCCCTGGCCAGCCAGTGAATGGGCTCCCCCGTCTCCCCGTGGAGCTGCTGAGGGACGTGTGGCTGGAGAAACCTCTCTACGACCGGGCCGAGGCAGCCTTCTACCAGAGCCTCTATGGAAACAACCGCTCTCCCACCGGCAACAACCTGGGTGGTGGAGCTTCCACCTCACGTACCAACCCCAACGCTCCCTCAACCTCCAGAGGTAGTGGAGACCACCCACAGAGTCTTGTTGAAGAAGAAGAAGAGGAGGAGGAGGAAGAAGTGGTAGAAGAAGAAGCCGTGGTCTCACAGGGGAAGCTCGAAGTCTTCCACGCTCTGCGCACCATTCAGGAGGAGGAGGAGCCTGCTGATGTCGCAGAGGAGGAAGGTGGGGCCATGTCGATGGGAGGAGTCTGCTACTTCCTGCATCCAGACAGCGAGAGGGTTTGGCTGGACCAGAGACGCTACGAGGCTGCAGAGAGCCGTTTCTACAGTTACCGTCAGATTGTACCTGCTGAGTCAACAGTAGCAGACAGAGAGGAGGGGGCTCGTGGGCAAGAAGATGCTGTGGTGTCGGCAACATTGTTACCACAACCGTCATCGGTCGCCTGCACCGGCCCTCTGAGGGACAAGTATGACCCATCCCAGGAGACTGGACCTCTACAAACACAGCCAGCTTCATTTACTCCTACTCCTTTTTTCCCCCCTTATTTTTTTTCTCCTTTTTGGTGTTGTCTGTGTCTTGATTTGGTTCATTTGTTTGTTTCACATAATTTATTAAACTTTGTGTTTGGCTTGCTCATTTGTCTCTTTTGTTTTATTTGGTTTTAGATGTTATCCTTTTCCATATATTTTTTTGCATGCTTGATTTATTTGACTCGATGTTAGTGGTTTTCAAAGATGTAGCTTACTTCTAAGGATGATGTTAGTGTGGCGTTGACGGGGAAAGAGAAGTGGTCTTGTCTGTAAATAGTGGAACACAGATGATTAAAACAGAGGGACACAAGCTTTCTGGTGGACTGAATGTTACTTTACTAACCATTTGTTATCCTGTATCTCTCTCTCTGCCTCATCTCTGTGCCTCTCTTTCTGTCCATGTAGCACCATGAGTTCAGCAGTAGACTACTTTGTCCAGGAGAAGATCTGGTTTGATAAGCCTCGCTATGATGATGCGGAGAGACACTTCTACGAATGCATTAACAGCACCTCACACCCAGCACAGGTATGTAGAGAGCGTTTCTTTTAGTTTGTGTGTGTGTGCCAATGCCCTCCCCCACATTGTCGTTTTTTTCCTCACACGTGTCGCCACCTGATATCGATTACCGCATTGTTGGGAAGCAAGAAAGGCGTTTCACTGTACTTAAAACTTGGATACGTCTCTGGTGTGTGTATGCCTACATCCTGTCAGACCTGGTCTCCTGTACCCTATAGGAGCTGGGAGCCAACACCATCCTGCAGGACATAGCCCGGGCCAGAGAGAACATCCAGAAGTCCCTAGCAGGAGTGAGTATAATATAAACCCATCCGACCCTTCATACAACACATATATCTCACATGATCTGTTTTTAAAGCTGCACTGAAAGTAAGATACTTTATTAACTGTAGTTTTACAGGGACAGTGCACACCATTACTGTAAATGTGCCAGTTTTAGCCAGCCAGCTAGTTTTCTACAGAAGTCCCTGTATGTTTAGTTACTGTTACATGGTCAAAGACACACACACACACACACACACACAAACGTGTAAGCAAGGCTGAACCAGCTATATGTGACCACACGGCTAAGGCTACATGTCATGGGGAAACGCAAGGTGTGGATACCTTGACTCTGAACTGCTGCTGAGAGCATTGAATACCCTGGGTCGTATTCATGAAGCAAGATTTCCATTTTTTTTTTCCCGAAAGCATGATATCTTGTATTGCTGGCTAGCTCTTAATTTCTCTGATTCCTCTTTAGACCAACCTTGGGTATACTTTAACTTTGCCTGATCCTTTTTTTGTAGCTTTCTCTCTCTTTCTGCTAGTGTCCCTTCTGCACCTCCTCATTCAACTCTCTCCCTCTTTCCCTTCCTCCTTCCCTCCCCGCACCCCAGCTGAAGAATTCGCTGTTACCTAGCAGAGGCTTTGATCAACCCCAGAAACCCCATCCTGTAAGTGTCCCACCCTGTGTGACAGCAGCTAGACCCCCCCCCCCCCCCCGCCCTCCCGACTAAGAGCAATGTTACAGACTTGTGCACACACTCACACAAACAAACAAACCCAACCACCCTCCTTCATTCTCCCTGTATGATGGGTCTGCTTCTCTCTCTGACTCCATAGTCTGCCCTGTCCTTGGCCACCCTCCACTGAGCTTACTCTCTCTCTAGGTGGTGCTGAGATGGATACTTGTTTCTTTGGTTTTTGAAGAGTTGTGATTGGTCAACTTCAGGATTCTAATATTTGGACACCTCCATGTATAATGCTCCAGAGGGGTTACCTGGATTTCCTGAAACTTTCCTCTGATCGTCACCATGACCACAGACTCTAAAGTACCTTTTTATTCCTGAGTGAGACAGCTTTGCATGAGCTGCAATTGTAGCTGTTGTTGTCCAATCTGTGCCTCTAGGTGATGGTGGTTATTTACGTGTACAGGTGATATAATGTGTTGCTCATTCTATTCATGTCTGCCCTGTCTCCTCAATTGGTTGTGGTGGTACCTAAGTTTAGCCACTAGAGTTCGCTGGTGATATGCTTATAGGGATATCCTGACACTCTTTCGTGTGTGTGTTCAGAGTGCAGCTAATGGGGCAGGAGATCAAGGCGAACTCATCACACGGATTAAGAGCCTGGAGCTAGAGAACAGCAGTCTGAACCAAGGTGTGTGTCTGTGTATACTGAACAAAAATATAAACAACATTTTAAAGTTGAAATAAAAGATCCCCAAAATGTTCCATACACATAAAAAATGTTGTCCACAAATTTGTTTACATCCCTGTTAGTGAGCATTTCTCCTTTGCCAAGATGATCCATCCACCTGACAGTTGTGGCATATCAAGAAGCTGATTAAACAGCATGATCTTTACTAGGGATGCATGATATATTGGTGAACATATCGGAATCAACCGATATTAGCTAAAAATACCGACATCAACATCGGCCCGATGTCTAGTTTAACACCGATGTTAAAAACCAATGTCAAAGCTACTGTGCATACCTATATAACGTAGGTACATGACGTAATAACGCCACATAAAATGTTATGCTAAACGTGTAACACAGCATTCCTAACCTAGCCCACACAATGTCTCCTGTGTGGATCGAGCAGTCAACAAGTCGAGCAGTCATTTGAAAGAGTACGTTGTCCTTGACAATCAACCATTCTCTGTTGTGGGTGATGTTGGTTTTCACTGACTGGTCGAGCACTGGTACACACTACCAAGTGCGCTATTTTTCAGATGTTGCCCTACCGGAGTTAATAATAGCTTCACTGCTGTTAGCTTCACGACATGCCTACTATGGAAGGCCGTTTGGGTCTTTGCGCATCAAAAAAGATACAGTAGCGCTGTCAAAGCTGTACAAAAGTCTGCAAACAAGCAAACACCGGCCACAGAACATTGTGTTTACAATACTGCGTTGGTAATAAAGCATCATTTGTTCAACCGCAACTTCTGGGATAGCTAGCACCAATACAACCAGCCTGAAAACAATGACCAGTAGAAACTGCAGTCATTTAAATTATTCTTAGCAATGATTTAGGAATCCTTGTGAGTACGTTTTAGCTAGGTTGCCACTTGTTGTTCGCCTATTGAAATTGAACTCAAGTTCATGAAAATAAATAGCTAGCCAGCTACTTAACCCTGTTGCCCAAAGCGACCATAATAAGCAGCCAGCTAGCTTCATCTGTCTAGTGAGGCTCGACCGGAACGAGGTATGTGTTGTGAAGCTAGCCCCAATAAAGATTAGGGACAATAGTGGAATTTGCAGTTTTGCCTTCAAAATAAAAGTGTCATTGACAGTGATGCAAATCAGTGATGCAAATGACACCTAGCTATATAGTTAGCTAGCTATTGAAACAGATTGTTGTTATTGGACACGTCAAATAGTTTTATTTGACGTGTATCTTTTTTGACAAACAAAGACCCAAACGGCGTTCCATAGAAATCCTGGTTGAGAATGAAACGACTGAACAAATTAACCACGAAACAGCACAGCAAGTATGTGAAAGAAATAGGTTTTCATTATGTTTTACTGGTAATGGGGACATACGTAAATGCCAACAATTATTTTTTGTGTGTGTGTATAACCTTTTATTTAACTAGGCAAGTCAGTTAAGAACAAATTATTATTTACAATGACGACCCGGATGACGCTAGACCAATTGTGCTCCGCCCTATGGGACTCCCAATCACGGTCGGATGTGATGCAGCCTGGATTCGAACCAGGGACTGTATTGACACCTCTTGCACTGAGATGCAGTGCCTTAGACCGCTGCGTCCGTGTGTGTGTGTTAACTATTTAACTGTACTAGAATGCTTAAAAGGCAGCTAAAATTCTAAATATCAGGTATCAGTTTTTTTGGCAAGGAAAATATCGGATATTGGTATCGGCCAAAAATGTAATATCGGTGCATCACTAATCATTACATGTGCGCCTAGTGCTGGGGACAACAAAAGGCCACTAAATGTGCCGTTTTGTCTCAATACAATGCCACGGATGTCTCAAGTTGAGGGAGCGTGCAATTGGCATGCTGACTGCAGGAATGACCACCAGAGCTGTTGCCAGAGAATGGAATGTTAATTTCTCTACCATAAGCCGCCTCCAACATCGTTTTAGAGAATTTGGCAGTACGTCCAACCCGCCTCTCAACCGCAGACTGTAACCAAGCCAGCCCAGGACCTCCACATTTGGCTTCTTCACCTGCGGGATTGTCTGAGACCAGCCACCTGGACAGCTGATGAAACTGAGGAGTATTTCTCTCTGTAATAAAGCCCTTTTGTGGGGGAAAAAAATCATTCTGATTGGCTGGGCCTGGCTCCCAAGTGTGTGGGCCTATGCCCTCCCGGGCCTATGCCCTCCCAGGCCTACCCATGGCTGCGGCCCTGCCCAGTCATGTGAAATCCATAGATCAGGGCCTAATGAATTCATTTAAATTGACTGATTTCCTTATATGAACTGTAACTCAGTAAAATCATTGCAATTGTTGCATTTTCATATTTTTGTTCAGTGTATGTATGTGTGTCCACATGTATAGAGATCAAATTACCCTTTGAAAATGTTACTGAAAGGTGTTTGTTTCCCCATTTGTATACAGAATGTCTAATCTGTATTACAGATGATATAACTAATCTGTAATCTTACTGACTTCCTTTGTGTGTGTTTAAGTGGTGGAGGACCTGCGGTTGGCTCTGTCTAAATTGGAGTGTCGGGTAGCGGTGCTGGAGAAATCACCGTCACCAGCTGCAGCCCCAGTCTCTGCAGCCCCCTGTACAAATGTAAGTCCCTCTCGCTCTGGTCCTATGTGGCTTAGTCGGGAAGAGCATGGTGCGCGCAATGCCAAGGTTGTGGGTTCAATTACCGCAAGGATCGCATACACATACTAAAAATGCATGCACTCACTGTAGTCTGTCGCTTTGAATAAAAGACTGCTAAGTGGCCATTCTTTCGACAGATGTCATTCTTATGAGACAAGTAGCTATGGACTATTTTCAGTGCAGACTGAGCCTTCTGACGTCACACAAAGCGGCATATATTTTTATGTCCACCCGTGTGTGTGGTACCAGTCAACAATTTGGACACCTTCAAGGGTTGTTCTTTATTTTTACTATTTTCTACATTGTAGAATAATAGTGAAGACATCGAAACTATGAAATTACACATATGGAATCAAGTAGTAACCAAAAAAGTATTCAACAAATCAAATTATATTTTAGATTCTTCAAAGTAGCCACCCTTTGCCTTGATGACAGCTTTGCACACTCTTGGCTTCACCCGGAATGCCTTTCCAACAGTCTTGAATGAGTTCCCACATATGCTGAGCACTTGTTGGTTGCTTTTCGTTCCCTCTGTGGTACAACTCATTCCAAACCATCTCAATTTGTTTGAGGTCATGTAATTGTGGAGGCCAGGTCATCGGATGCAGCACTCCATAACTCTCCTTCTAGGTCAAATAGCCCTTACACAGCCTGGAGGTGTGTTGGGTCATTGTCCTGTTGAAAAACAAATGATAGTCCCACTAAGCCCAAACCAGATGGGATGACGTATCGCTGCAGAATGCTGTGGTAGCCATGCTGGGTAAGTGTGCCTTGAATTCTAAATAAATCACTGACCGTGTCACCAGCAAAGCACCATCACACCTCTTTCTCCATGCTTCACAGTGGCAACCACACATGCAGAGATCATCCGTTCAACTACTCTGTGTATTACAAAGACACAGCGGTTGGAACCAAAAATCTCAAATATGGGCTCATCAGACCAAAAAACAGATTTCCACAGGTCTAATGTCCATTGCTCGTGTTTCTTGGCCCAAGCAAGTCTCTTCTTATTATTGGTGTCCTTTAGTAGTGGTTTCTTTGCAGCAATTGATCATGAAGGACTGATTCATACAGTATCTTCTGAAGTTGATGTGTTTGTTACTTGAACTCTGTGAAGCGTTTATTTGGGCTACAATTTCTGAGGCTGGTAACTAATGAACTTATCCTCTATGGCAAAGGTAACTCTTCCTTTCCTGTGGTGGTCCTCATGAGAGCCAGTTTCATCATAGCGCTTGGTTTTTGCGACTGCACTTGAAGAAACCTTCAAAGTTCTTGAGATTTTCCAGATTGACTGACTTTCATGTCTTAATGTAATGATGTACTGTGGTTTCTCTTTGCTTATTTGAGCTGTACTTGCCATAATATGGACTTTGTCTTTTACCAAATAGGGCTATTTTGTGTATACCACCCCTACCTTGTCACAACACAACTGATTGGCTCAAATTCTTTAAGAAGGAAAGAAATTCCACAAATTAACTTAACAAGGCACACCTGTTAATTGAAATGCATTCCAGATGACTACCTCATGAAGCTGGTTGAGGGAATACAAAGAGTGTGCAAAGCTGCCATCAAGGCAAAGGGTGGCTACTTTGAAGAATCTCAAATATGAAATGTGTTATTTCATAGTTTGTCTTCGCTATTATTTTACAATGTAGAAAATTGTAAAAAAGAAGAGAACTCTTGAACGAGTAGGTGTATCCAAACTTTTGTCTGGTACAATATGAGTGTGTATTTTAATCACCTCTTCTCTTCAGGGAACCTCTGTCCAGCAGCAGAAGACCAGCCCCCCAGTGGAGGATGAAGATGATGATGATGATATGGACTTGTTCGGCAGCGATGAAGAGGAGGATGCGGAGGCTGAGCGACTCAAAGAGCAGAGGCTGAAAGAGTACGCAGAGAAGAAAGCAAAGAAACCCACCCTCATCGCAAAGTCCTCCATCCTATTGGACGTCAAGCCTGTATGTCACAGACCCCGCGCTTTTCCTAATACTTTGCCAATCACTATACAGTATTGAAAAAAAAATATGAATGGAATTTTGGTCTCTGTGTGTTTGTGTTCCTGACATCTATCTTCCCATCCGTCTCCCCCCTGCCCTCTCTCTATACCCCACCTCCCTCCCTCCCCTCTCTTACAGTGGGATGATGAGACAGACATGGCTAAGCTGGAGGAATGTGTGAGGTCTGTTGTCGCTGACGGTCTACTTTGGGGTCAATCTAAGCTGGTTCCTGTGGGTTATGGTATCCGGAAGCTACAGATCCAGTGTGTTGTCGAGGACGACAAGGTCGGGACAGACCTGCTAGAGGAGGAGATTACAAAGTTTGAGGACTTTGTGAGTACAGGCGCGCGAGCACACACACACCTAATTATTTGGGGGTCCACAATGAAATATAAAAATGTAACTGACACACTTTGTACAGGTTAGCGTTCCCAAATTAGAAATGGTTATGTACTTTATCTTGATGAATGTTATCTCTAGTCTCTTGTTCTGCAGGTCCAGAGTGTTGACGTAGCAGCTTTCAACAAGATCTGATTCTGACCTTCTTCCTTTTCATTGGGCCCGTCCCACCTGGCACCCCATTCACTCTGTCGTGCTCTACTTTAAGCCCTATGAGCTGTTCAAAGGTAGTGCACTATATAGAGAATAGCGTGTCATGTGGGACATAACCATGTTCCCAGTCCGTCCCTTGCTGCTGTTTGTGTCACTCATGGTTAATAATAAAGAGCTTTTGGTGCACTTTAACTAGTTTCTTGTCTGTCTCTCTGTGAGTATTAACACATGTATGCAGCCACGTGGGGAGCAATGGTAGGAAATAAAGGGTCAAATGTATCCCCTAAATGCATGAGGTATCAGTCATTCTCTTTATTAAGAGAAGGCTCTGGACCACTTTACCAAATCAACTGTTCTTACATTGTGTGCATTTCTGTATTCAAACAAGGCGAGGTGATCTAGTGGATGTAGAGTTTTATTTGTGAATTATTTTGAAAGTTAACAGCATACAGTAGAAGAAGTTATGGGTAAATATGAATGGGTAAAATGACTGGGATTTCCCAGCCCATTCCTTAGAGCCGATCTGTAAACTCATTCATCTCCTGCTAACATAATGATCATTCATTGTTCTGTAACATCTTAATACTTATAATCTGTGTAACCGTGGGGCTTTGCTGCATGCTCTTTCTCCTTGTCATATCCCCACAGTATATCACAAACCAAGATAAAACACAAGGTAGAAATCCTCAGGGAATTCAGTCTTAACCGTATGGAGGAGTTTGTTAACAGGAAAATGGTAAAGGAAAATGCCTGTTCAAGAAGGAAAGATCAACAGGGATATTTTTCACATTATTGATGGCATTTGAGACATACTCATGGATTTTGTCAGCTATGCTCACATTGGCAATTTGAAGTCACTCAAAACCTATTGTCATGCTCGTTGTAATGAGTAGGCCAAGGTGCAGCTTGCGTAGAGTTCCACATATTTTTAATAAATCGAAACTCGATTAACAAAAACAGCACAAACGAAACGTGACGCTACTGGTGTGCACACAGGCAACTAAATGTAGGCAAAATCCCACAACCAGCAATGGGGAAAATGGCTACCTAAATATGATCCCCAATCAGAGACAATGAAAAACACTGCCTCTGATTGGGAACCATATCAGGCCACCATATAAATATAATTCAACTAGATGACCCAACCTAGTCACTATCATGCCCCAACCAACATAGAGAATAAACAGCTTTCTATGGTCAGGGAGTGACACCTATTTGCATATCTTATTCAAATCTGTGCTTTTTCCTGCAGCCAAAAAACAGCCAAAACGCAAATGGAAACGGATATTTCAAACCAACTTCGTAGGTTGTTCATACAAATCTGATTCCCAGCCATGTGACTTGTCAAAATGGTTAAATCTGATTTATTTAGTTTTTAGACTTATTTGGGATATCTTGTAATGTAAATTGTCAATGTAAATGATCTGGTGGCGGTTTTTATGAATTGTTCAGCAGTCTCATGGCTTGGGGGGGTAGAAGCTGTTGAGGAGCCTTTTTGTCCTAGACTTGGCGCTCCGGTACTGCTTGCCATGCGGTAGCAGAGAAAACAGTCTATAACTTGGTGACTGGAGCCTCTGATAGTTCTATTGGCTTTCCTCTGATACTGCCTATTATATAGGTCTCGAACCGCTCCACTACAGCCCCATCGATGTTAATGGGGGCCTGTTTGGCCTGCATTTTCCTGTAATCCACAATCTGTTCCTTTGTCTTGCTCACATTGAGGGAGAGGTTGTTGTCCTGGCACCACACTGCCAGTTCTCTGACCACCTCCCTATAGACCGTCTTATCGTTGTCAGTGATCAGGCCTACCACTGTTGCATTGTCAGCAAACTTAATGATGGTGTTATAGTAGTGTTTGGCCACGCAGTCGTGGGTAAACAGGAAATACAGGAGGGGACTAAGTACACACCCCTGGGGGGCCCCAGTGTTAAGGATCAGCGTGGCAGATGTGTTGTTGCCTACTCTTACCACCTGGGGGCGGCGCGTCAGGAAGTCCAGGATCCAGTTGCAGAGGGAGGTGTTTAGTCCCAGTCCTGAGCTTAGTGATGAGCTTTGTGGGCACTATGGTGTTGAATGCTGAGCTGTAGTCGATGAACAGCATTCTCACATAGGTGTTATTTTTGTCCAGGTGAGAAAGGGCGGTGTGGAGTGCGATTTGAGATTGCATCATCTGTGGATCTGTTGGGGCGATACGCGAATTGGAGTGGGTCTAGGGTGTCCTGGAAATCCGTCTGGACCAGCGGCTTTGTGAATGTTGACCTGTTTAAAGGTTGTGATCACATCGGCTACCGAGAGTGTTATCAAATAGTCATCCAGAACAGCTGGTGCTCTCATGCACGCTTCATTGTTGCTTCCCTCAAAGAGAGCATAAAAGGCATTTAGCTCGTCTGGTTGGCTCACGTCAATGGGCAGCTCGCGTCTGGGTTTCCCTTTGTAGTACGTAATAGTTTTCAAGCCCTGCCACATCCGACTAGCATCAGAGCCGGTGTAGTAGGATTAATTTTTAATCCTGACTTTACGCTTTCCTTGTTTGATGGTTCGTCTGAGGGAATAGTGGGATTTCTTATAAGAATCCGGATTAGTCTCCCGCTCCTTGAAAGCGGCAGCTCTAGCCTTTAGCTCGATGCGGATGTTGCCTGTAATCCATGGCTTCTGGTTGGGATATGTACGTACAGTCACTGTGGGGGTGACGTCATCGATGCACTTATTGATGAAGCCCATAACTGATGTGGTGTATTCCTCAATGCCATTGGATGAATCCAGGAACACATTCCAGTCTGTGCTAGCAAATCCGCGTCAGCTGACCACTTCCGTATTGAGCGAGTCACTGGTACTTCCTGCTTTAGTTTTTGCTTGTAAGCAGGAATCGGGAGGATATAATTGTGGTCAGATTTGCCAAATTGAGGGCGGGGGAGAGCTTTGCATGCATCTCTGTGTTTGGAGTAAAGGTGGTCTTCCCCCCTGGTTGCATATGTGACATGCTGGTAGAAATGTGGTAAAACTGATTTGTTTGCCTGCATTAAAGTCCTCGGCCACTAGGAGTGCCGCTTCTGTGTGAGCTTTTTCTTATTTGCTTATGGCCTTATAGAGTTGGTTGAGAGTGGTCTTAGTGCCAGCTTCGCTTTGCGGTGGTAAATAGACAGCTACGAAAAGTACAGATGAGAACTCTCTTGGTAGATCGTGTGGTCTACAGCTTATCATAAGGTACTCTACCTCAGGCGAGCTATACCTTGAGACTTCTTTAATATTAGACATTCCGCACCAGCTGTTATTGACATAGAGACACACTCCCACCCCTCGTCTTACCAGAGGTAGCGTCTCTGTTCTGCCGGTGCATGGAAAACCTCGCCAGCTCTATATTGTCTGTTTGTTCGTTCAGCCACGACTCGGTGAAACATAAGATGTTATAGTTTTTAATGTCCCGTTGGTAGGATAATCTTAATAGTAGGTCATCAATTTTATTTTCTATTGATTGCATGTTAGCAAGGAGAATGGAAGACATTGGGAGTTTACTCGCTCGCCTTCGGCTTCTCAGAAGGATCCCCGATCTGTGTTCCCTTTTTTCGGTGTCTTTTCTTCACGCAAAAGGTGTGGATCTGGGCCTGTTCCCGTAAGTCTCGTCGGACTTATTAAAGGAAAAAGTTTCTTCCAGTCCACTGTGAGTAATCGCTTTTCTGATGTCCAGAAGTTATTTTCGGTCATAGAGACGGTAGCAGCAACATTATGTACCCAATAAGTAAAAAATAAGTTAGACAAAACGCCCAAAAAAATGAAAATTGCACAATTGGTTGGGAGAATGTAAAATGTCAGCCATGTTCTTCGGCGCCATCTTGATAACTTATGTAAATGTGTCTACAAGTAAGGTATCAGACCCTTCACTCAGTACGTTGTAGCAATTCCAGCCTCGCCTTTGGCAGCAATTACAGCCTCGTCTTCTTGGGTATGACGCTACAAGCTTGGCACACCTGTATTTGGGGAGACTCTCCTATTCTTCTCTGCAGATCCTCTCAAGCTCTGTCAGGTTGGATGGGGAGCATTGCTGCACAGCTATTTGCAGGTCTCCAGAGATGTTCGATAGGGTTCATGTCTGGGCTCTGGCTGGGACACTCTAGGACATTGAGACTTGTCCCAAAGCCACTCCTGCGTTGTCTTGGCTGTGTGTTTAGGGTCGTTGTCCTGTTGGAAGGTGAACATTCGCCCCAGTCTGAGGTCCTGAGTGCTCTGGAGCAGGTTTTCATCAAGGATCTGTCACAATAGTTCAATCTCGTTTTCTTCCAACCAGAGAATCTGAGAAACAAGGTGCTTCCTTCCTTTTCCTGCCGAAAACACAATGCACCTGAGCACAAGGTGCCGTTTGGCAAACTCCAAGTGGGCTGCCATGTGCCTTTTACTGAGAAGTGGCTCGATCTGGCCACTCTACCATAAAGGCCTGATTGGTGGAGTGCTGCAGTGATAATTGTCCTTCTGGAAGGTTCACCCATCTCCACAGATAAACACTGGAGTTCTATCAGACTGACCATTTGGGTACTTGGTCTGACCAAGGCCCTTCTCCCCCGATTGCTCAGTTTGGTTGGGCGGCCAGCTTTAGGAAGAGTCTTGGTGGTTCCAAACTTCTTCCATTTATGAATGATGGAGGTCACTGTGTTCTTGGAGACCTTAAATGCTGCAGACATTTTTTGGTACCCTTCCCCAAATCTGTGCCTCAATCCTGTCTCAGAGCTCTACAGACAATTCCTTCGACCTCATGGCTTGGTTTTTGCTCTGACATGCACTGTCAACTGTGGGACCTTACATCGACAGGTGTCGGCCTTTCCAAATCATGTCCAATCAATTAAATTTACCACAGGTGGACTGAGTTGTAGAAACATCTCAAGGATGATCAATGAAACAGGATGCACCTGAGCTCAATTTTGCAAAATGTACTTATGTAAATAAGGTATTTTTATTTTTTAGATTAAATAAATTTGCAAAAAATGAATAAATGCTTTCACTTTCTCATTATGAGGTAATGTGTGCATATTGATAAGGGGAAAAAAACAAATTTAATTAATTTCAGAATAAGATTGTAACATAACAAAATGTGGGGTCTGGATATGTTTCGAATGCACTGTATAGCCATTGATTTTTGAATACATCTCATACATCCTTCTCATTAGTTTAGTTCAACTCTGTTATGGTATTGTAAACAAACACAGCTTCAAAACATGGTTAAAAATGGATGGTCAGTCCTTGCATCTATAGCTCTGCCTATGTATTTGAGTGGTTGCATTTGTTCAATCATTTCAGAGACCTTGTGTTTGAGTGGCTCGATCCCCGGCCGAGTCATACCAAGGACTGTAAAAATAGTACCCAGTGCATATCTTCTTAGCACACAGCATTAAGTAAACAGATTGGGGTAAGTCCCTGCAATAGACTAGCGTCCTGTCCAGGGAGTATACAAGCTGCCTCACGCTACAGAAACAGAAGATAGGCTCCTTGATGAGCAGTCTTATCAGCTTGTGCAAGGCTACTTTACTACATTTCTCCAGCCCCAACTCTCAGCTGTTTACTCCTCCCCCTTGTTATTTGAATCCCAGATTGCTCTGATGTCAAAATAAGTGTATAAGGGAACCAAGATCGCACACAATGATACTTTTCAAACAGACAAATATAGACATTTTCCTTTATTTTTTAATTATTATTATTTAATTATTATTATTTTTTATTTTTTTATAGCGGATTCAATCAAGGGCTGATGGAACTAGCTACTAGCTAGCTTGCTTGCGAAATCTGCCACATTTACAGAAATGTTGAATGATGTTCATTTGTCCCTGTCAAATATATGTTATAAATTAAATTAAATCTTCTCTACGCTTTTTTAACCAGTCTTCTACTGGGGAGAGGAGAATCTGCCGAGGAAGAGGATGCTTTTGCTCTTGTTATGCCTGATGAAGAAGAGGAAGGGATGGTCAGCTGTGAAGTGTTCCTCTCGGATCATACAGAACGCTACTATCCCAGCAGTGGCGGCGGCAGCCTCCGTCCCCTCCTCGTTCACCTCCACAAAGGCCTTATGGGCCACCTTAGACAGGAAGAGCCCCCCCTCCCCGTTCATCCCAGACAGGTCGGCCCTGCCCCCATCAAACACGTCCTTCATGCCCAGCTGGGTCAGGGGCTTGTTCAGCTCGTAGTCCTCCTCCAGTTTAAACTTGGGCAGGTGAACTATGACCTCTGTGCCCGTGTCCATGTTGTCCCTGCTGGTCCACTCGTCCAGTTTCTCCATGGTCAGCTCTCTCTCCAGCTAAAATGGTACATACAGTTAAAACTCAGTCAGTATAGAAAGAAGGTGAAACACACACAGTTAAAACCCAATCAGTGTAGAGAGGCGTAGCAGCATTGACACTCCTACAGATGATAGATGATACTGTAGTAGTGGGATTTTCAGCAGCCTACCCGGGCCTGAGCCAAGTCCACCACCTAGTGGCAAATGATGCGTGGAAAATGCTAATATAGGTACCATGACTTGCTAAAACGTTAGCATTTGGAAACCAGGGAAACAAAACCAACTGCTGTCACAGTGGTTCTTCTTTAAAAGTTTAGAGCTTAGGCTGAGACCGTTAGTGGTAGATTCTGTCATTGCACCACACTATCACAAGGGGGAATTAGAACGCTGATCTCTCGGATGTCTAAACTGTGGCACAAATTGACTATCTTTTTGAAGAATTAATGGAAATATTTACAGTCTGAGAGTTTCTCTTCTCTGGCACTAGAGATAACTTTTTTTTTTAAATAGGCAGGGTGGGCTTTTGGTTTCTCTCTCTGAAAACAGAAATAAATCATTCTAAATAAAAAAACGGGCTTTATTTACCACCATGTGAAAGAGTGATAGCCCCTCTATATAAAGTGAGTTTCTGAAACACGGAGTCCTTCTTTGCTGATGTAAAGAAGAAACGGAATGAAAGAGTCAGCATTTTGTCAGTATAAAGCTGAGTGACTCACTCATTCATGGCTTTGGATCAAAATAAATAAGTACCAACACTCTTTCTGATAGTCTTTAAAAAATAAATGTTCTGACGGTTTGGACCAAGTTAATCTGCTCATGTTGTGTGTGTTCAATTATTCGTGACATTGTGGTTGCAATGAAGAATGTAAACAAAATCAATCGTATTCATAATGAATAATCAGATGCATGTTGCAAGCTTTATTTTTCCAGCTTTTTTTCCCCTTCTCATTTATTTTATCTCCAGCACTGCGTCACCCTCCGCCTCATGGCCTCAAACTGCACCATTTTGTTTCTCTCCGTCACCCACACGCACTTTCCCAGAAGGCATGGATTATTATACACTGTTGCAGGCCTAAAACTTATGGGTTTAATCTTCTGAATTAATGATTATATTGAAGACAGAAGCCGTCTCTTAATGAGTTTCGAAAGCCGATCTGTTATCCAGCGATTATTAATTATTATTAACCCTGCATTCTAATTATATAAAAGCCCCTTAGATATTCTCACAGACCAGATTTGCCCTAATGAAAAATGCCCTTAGATCTAAGTTTAGAATCCTCCAATCCTCTAAATTGGAGGGAGTACAGTATGTGTACAGTACAGTACTTTTGTCAATAAAATAATGATAAAAATACTCTTTCAAAATGTAGATGTTCATTTCAACTACTGTACATCTCAGCTACATAATCCCCAAGTCTAACAGTATTTTTTTTAAATGTCTCCAGTAGATTTTCCGTTCCTCCTGAAAACCATAATCTGCTCACTTAAATGAATAGAGATCCTGGTCATTCTCACCCGACCCAACCATCCATGGAGATCAGTGGACAAAGGGCTGGACAACAGACAACAGAAAAAATACATTGGTTCCCAAAAAAGCGGTTAGTTTAGCTAGATTCTTAAAATATGTTTCTGTACGCAGAATTTGTGTGTTTGTAGTCACTTTTAATACTCTTTTTATCTACCGTTTATTCCATAGGCCACTGTAATCGATGGGGGCTCAGGGCTGTACCATTCTGCTCATCTGATGAAGATGCACATGGATCAGATTCAAACTTTGAAGACCGAGATGAAGTCATTGAAGGCTGACCAGCAGAAAGAGAAACATTCTCTGAGGGATACGAGAGATACGGGCGACAGCTGATCCATTGGTCCAGAGCCAGGCGGTATTGGCGGAGAGTCAGGTGGAGAATGACACGTTGAAGAGGGCGAGGAACGAGATGGAGTCACAATCCATGCCAGGCACACCTGTGAGCTCTGGAACTCCACCTCTGACAGGCAGAGTCAACATACGTGGTGGGTTCGTCAGGTCGTCGGTTCACACTGACATTTCCATTCCTCTTCTGACAAGAAAACTTGACGAACTGCTCACCAGGCACAGCAAGGGCCGTCCGGACCGTTATGCTGTTCTGCTATTCCAAGGATGTGTAACCGAAGAGAGATACCACGAGTGGACACAGAATACCAACTGGGATGGATCCTGAGACAAATGTGGCTTACCAGTGAACCTCCGGGTGTGTCTCAGAAGTTTCTGTCCTTGACTGATGGAACACGAAAAAGCATTAAAGACAGAGTTAATGAGTACTTGAGGTCACAGAGAAAGTCTGGACATGGCCTGCTCTCCCTTACGTAAGGAGTTAGGCCCTTTACCATGTTTACTATGTACTGTAGGCTGTGTTTACTTGTCAGACTGCACAGTAGCCTAATAAACATACATTTCAAAACAGTTGAAAAAAATCTAATTCAATCATTTATTTGTACCACTGTAGATGCTGTTTTTATTTACAGTAGTTATATACAGCTGGAGGAATTTTGAAAACATGTTTTCAAACACAAAAATCCCCAAATTTGTGCCACAGTTTAGACTACCGATAGATAGTGCGGTCAGTTAGAGTTGAGTCCTATTCAAAGTGTAGCCTAAGGGCTAAAATGGGCAAACTTACAATGCTTAAGTACTCTAAAAACAGATTTGCCCCAACAACAAAAATGTATCAACCCCTACAAACATATTAATTTATTATTAACCCTGCATTATAATTGTATAAAAGCCCCTTGGATATTAATTTAGAATCCTCTAAATGTAATAAGATTTACAAGGACATTTTATTGATCTGCCAGTATTTTCATTTTGAGGTTCCGGTAAATTCTTTGATGTTTCCTTTTATGTGTCCTCACAATTATTATTGGATTATTCACCATGGCAACAAACTAAATGTATTTCTTAGTTAGGTTGGCTTTTGTGGAGATCAGACTATTTTCATTTGCAAGGATATTTGTAAATTTTTGACCAAATGTAAGTCAGAACAAATACTTATTTCACTTTTATAATATTCCTGTTGCTATATGGAAATACAAGAAATGTGTATGTAACTTTCTTCACCAGTTCCCTTACCACTTTGTACAATTGTGTGATTAGCCTACCCGTTGGTGTAACTGTAATGTTAATTATCTTGAGAGGAACTATGGTGTGTTATTTTTCTCTTATTGTCAATTGTGTATAGAGATTGTTGACATTAGTGTTTAATGTAACATTGTTTATTGGATTTACATTGTAGTCATTTTCTATTTCTTGCATCCTGTTTCCCTCTGTACACAGACCACATGTATACTCTGGTTCATCATTAAACTCCTAGACTGGTCTTCTGTGTCTGTCATCACTCTTTGACCAGAGTGCAGTACAGTATCCGTTTACTCCCAGTGGCCTATCCACACATTAGAGAGCACCAGACGCTGTTTTAATAATATAACTTATTTTGAACGAAAGCCAGGAATGAGTAAGTCAATCAGCCCTATGCTGTTCCTGCTTCTGTTGTCTATTCTCATTTCCCCGTTGGTTTGTCAGACTGCACAGTAGCCTAGTAAACATATTCATTTTAAAACAGTTTTTTAAAACCCAATTCAATAATATATTTGTACCACTGTAGATCCTGTGTTTTTATTTTTTAGAATACAGTTGATTAACAGTTGGAGACATTTTGAAAACATGTTTTCAAACACTTGTTTTTCACACAAGTGTAGTAGGTTGTTAACAACGTTTACACTCCGAGAATGAGAATGGTAAATGACTGTAATTAAGAAATTGTATTTAATACAAAAGAAGCCATCCACCGAGGATGCGCTATTAGCAGGACAATAGGAAAGGAGGGTAGGGGGACCAATGCATTTAAAGACATTGAACAGTAGCCTAATAAACATATGCATTTCGAAATAGTAAAAAATAAATTGAATTCAATAACATATTTCTACCATGGTAGATGCTGTGTTTTTGGTTGATGGCCAATATTAAAACAGTCAAATGCATTAGTGAATTCAATCGCTTTAGCTGACATGTTGTGATTTATTCATTGTTGAATTATTTAAGTCTCCTTTCTCTTTGTTCTGGAGTTCTTGAATACAAAAGAAGCCTTCCACCCTTGATAGGCTATCAGCAGGACAATAGACACTTGCCGAGTTTAAGGACTTTAAATGTAGTAATGGATGTTTGCGAGGCTTGTCACCTCTCCCATACTTTTGCATAGCCCACCAAATGCACTGTTTTCTAACCACATCTGGATGGTTCCATAACAAATTACTATGGGCATAAATATCACTGAATAACAGAACTATTGGAATAAAGTGGAATAAAGTAGGCAACAAATTGTTGCTTACTGAAACTCCCAAAGTCATCCAATTGTTATAATACGATTTGAAGCAATAGCCTACCCACGTGTGGTATTTCAGCACCATTTTGTGCTGCTCTGAGACAAGCATGGGGACTGGGCTTGATAAATCAATGAGATTTTATTTTTTAATTTTTATCTCCGTTTGGGTATTGGTTAGCCTACAATTAGGGTGGGAAATGTTAGGATTATTTTGCTCTTCACTCACAGTCACTTAGTAGCCTAGGCCTACTCCCGACCGGTCACGTTGTACAGCGCCATATTTTCTTAATATTAAAACCGTCATGCATTCCTGAATTCAATCGCTTTAGCTGACATGTTGAGGTTTATTCATTGTTTAAATATTCATGGCTCCCTTTGTTATTTCAATTTATAACTAAAATGCTTGAATGCATTTAAAGACATGTAAGACTTGTATGCTGTGTGATGACACGCACAAATTAACTAATGATTGATTGATATACTGTATATTGAAGTAGGCCTGTATGCCAATAAGTAAGTTACACTATAACATCTCTTAAGGACTCTTAAGTCTACAGCGCCATGTCATTTCAATAACTTAACTTCTCAAAGATGCCCTCTAGTGGTCAAACTAGCATTAATGGCAACAATGGCTGACACTTAAATAACGTGCCACAGAATTCTGTGGCACCCCACAAGCTGTGTTGCAGTATGACACAACTTTCAAAGGAAGAACCACTGTACCTTGTCCATAGTCTGTTTTCATGGTAAGGAAACCAATGTAATTTTGTAATTTTGGTGAAGTATCTTTTTAACTATAGGAGGTTTTGTAGTGTATCGAACAGAGGGACAGCGAAGTGAACCCAGGTTGCTGGCATGAAAGGCAAACCCCCCTACGCATCGAGCCAATAGGGTGAACCCACTTTGTGGGATTTGTAACATGGCTCATTAGTAAGGGTTGCTTCAGTAGTGTGAAAAGGTTACAGGGGGTTGTGTATACCTTCACTAGGGGATCAGATCCATCAGTGGCCTCCTCAGGTAGCAGGACAAACATACTGAGCTCCTCGTCCACATACGGAAGCTCCACGATCTGGAGGTTATAGTCTGGGACGTAGTTAAAGGGGAACTTCTTCATCTGGTGCATCATCTGAACTGGCTTGCTTTCATTCTGAAAAATCACAGAATATAACAGACAAGGAGAATGAGTTCATCTGACCACCATATAATTCACAATAGGCCTATATAGTGTAACTTGAAGGTTTGTTTTGTCTCTTGGATGACACACAAATGTGTCAAATCTTTGCCTGTACCATTGATATAAATAAGGCCCATTTAAAGTGAGCTTTTGAATCCTTTTTGGTTTAATATACATAATCATCATATCTTCTAGTAGTGTAGTATATAATTATATTATAATTCCATTATTGAATTACTCAGCGTAGATATCTATCTAAATATTATTGACAATATTGACCTGGTTTAGTTTGAAGGGCATCTCTTTGGTGTCTTTTTGGTCAAATCGATTCAGCCAGTTTCCTTTGAAGTAGATGGCGTTGACTAGAGCCAACCTTGTCATAGCACTGACTGTCCCCGGCTTCAGCAGATCTTTGATTTTATCTGTAAACGCAAACATACAAACACACATGCACGTGCACACACAAAATGAAACAATCTAAACCAAAAGCAACTCTAAAACAAGAAGTACCATTTGGTTCTAATGTCATTTAAGCAAAGACACATTTATTCATCTTATGCTGAGTTCCATGTTAGCTGATCCTAGTTACAGATCTGATGGTTCAATCAATCAAATGTATTTATAAAGCCCATTTTACATCAACAGATGTCACAAAGTGCTTATACAGAAACCCAGCCTAACACCCTAAACAGCAAGCATGGCAGATGTAGAAGCACGGTGGCTAGGAAAAACAGCCTAGAAAGGCAGGAATCTAGGAAGAAACCCAGAGAGGAACCAGGCTTTGAGGGGGTGGCCAGTCCTCTTCTGGCTGTGTATGCTGTTGTATTTATGTTGTGTTTTATCCTCCCTGTATTGCACTACAAATTTCCCAATTTAGACAATATACAGTACCAGTCCAAAGTTTGGACACACCTACTCATTCAAGGGTTTTTCTTTATTTTTACTATGGTCTACATTGTAGTGTAATAGTGAAGACATCAACACTATGAAATAGCACATATAGAATCATGTATTAACCAAAAAAGTGTTAAAAAAATCTAACTATATTTTTGATTTTAGATTCTTCAAAGTAGCCACCCATTGCTTTGATGATAGCTTGGCACACTCTTGGCATTCTTTTCCAACAGTCTTGAAGGAGACTTTGAAGACTTTGACTTGGCCCAAGACTTTGAAAAAAGTATCTTCTTATTGGTGTCCTTTAGTAGTGGTTTCTTTGCAGCAATTTGACCATGAAGGCCTGATTTATACAGTCTCCTCTGAACAGTTGATGTTGAGATGTGTCTGTTACTTGAACTCTGTGAAGCATTTGAGGCTGGTAACTCTAATGAACTTATATTCTGCAGCAGAGGTAACTCTGGATCTTCCATTCCTGTGGCGGTCCTCATGAGAGCCAGTTTTATCATGTCACTTGATGGTTTTTACTACCGCACTTGAAGAAACTTTCAAAGTTCTTGACATTTTCCGGATTGACTGACCTTCATATCTTAAAGTAATGATGGACTGTCATTTCTCTTTGCTTATTTGAGCTGTTCTTGTCATAATACAGTGGCTTGCGAAAGTATTCACCCCCCTTGGCATTTTTCCTATTTTGTTGCCTTACAACCTGGAATTAAAATAGATTTCTGGGGGGTTTGTATCATCTGATTTACACAACATGCCTACCACTTTAAAGATGCAAAATATGTTTTATTGTGAAACAAACAAGAATTCAGAAAAAAAACGGAAATCTTGAGAGTGCATAACTATTCACCCCCCCCCCCCCCCAAAGTCAATACTTTGTACAGCACCTTTTGCAGCAATTACAGATGCAAGTCTATTGGGGTATGTCTCTATAAGATTGGTACATCCAGCCACTGGGATTTCTGTCCATTCTTCAAGGCAAAACTGCTCAATCTCCTTCAAGTTGGATGTGTTTCGCTGGTGTACAGCAATCTTTAAGTAATACCATATATTCTCAATTGGATTGAGGTCTGGGCTTTGACTAGGCCATTCCAATACATTTAAATGTTTCCCCTTAAACCACTCAAGTGTTCCTTTAGCAGTATACTTAGGGTCATTTTCCTGCTGGAAGGTGAACCTCCGTCCCAGTCTCAAATCTCTGGAAGACTGAAACAAGCTTCCCTCAAGAATTTCCCTCTATTTAGCACCATCCATCATTGCTTCAATTCTGACCAGTTTCCCAGTCCCTGTCAATGAAAAACATCCCCACAGTATGATGCTGCCACCACCATGCTTTACTGTGGGGGTGGTGTTCTCGGGGTAATGAGATGTGTTGGGTTTGTGCCAGACGTAGCGTTTTCTTGATGGCCAAAGAGTAAAAAAAAATTCTCATCTGACCAGAGTAGCTTCTTCCATATGTTTGGGGAGTCTCCCACATGCCTTTGGCAAACACCAAACGTGTTTGCTTATTTTTTCTATAATAATGGCTTTTTTTCTGGCCACTCTTCCGTAAAGCCCAGCTCTGTGGAATGTACGGCTTAAAGTGGTCCTATGGACAGACACTCCGATCTCCGCTGTGGAGCTTTGCAGCTCCTTCAGGGTTATCTTTGGTCTCTTTGTTGCCTCTGTGATTAATGCCCTCCTTACCTAGTCTGTGGGTTTTGGTGGGCGGCCCTCTTGGCAGGTTTGTTGTGGTGCCATATTCCTTCAATTTTTTAATAATGGATTTAAATGGTGCTTCGTGGGATGTTCAAAGTTTTGGATATTTTTCTATAACCCAACCCTGATCTGTACTTCTCCACAAATTTGTCCCTGACCTGTTTGGAGAGCTCCTTGGTCTTCATGGTGCCGCTTGCTTGGTGGTGCCCTTTGCTTAGTGGTGTTGCAGACTCTAGGCCCTTTCAGAATAGGTGTATATATACTGAGATCATGTGACAGATGATGTGACACTTATATTGCATACAGGTGGACTTTAGTTAACTAATTATGTGACTTCTGAGGGTAATTGGATGCACCAGATCTTATTTAGGGGCTTCATAGCAAAGGGGATGAATAGATATGCACGCACCACTTTTCCGTTTTTTTTTAATGTAACATTTTTAATTTCACTTCACCAATTTGGACTATTTTGTGTATGTCCATTACACGAAATCCGAATAAAAATCCATTTACATTTAAATTACAGGTTGTAATGCAACAAAATAGGAAAACCGTCAAGGGGATGAATACTTTTGCAAGGCACTGTATGGACTTGGTCTTTTACCAAATAGGGCTATCTTATGTATACAGTGCCTTGCGAAAGTATTCGGCCCCCTTGAACTTTGCGACCTTTTGCCACATTTCAGGCTTCAAACATAAAGATATAAAACTGTATTTTTTTGTGAAGAATCAACAACAAGTGGGACACAATCATGAAGTGGAACAACATTTATTGGATATTTCAAACTTTTTTAACAAATCAAAAACTGAAAAATTGGGCGTGCAAAATTATTCAGCCCCCTTAAGTTAATACTTTGTAGCGCCACCTTTTGCTGCGATTACAGCTGTAAGTCGCTTGGGGTATGTCTCTATCAGTTTTGCACATCGAGAGACTGACATTTTTTCCCATTCCTCCTTGCAAAACAGCTCGAGCTCAGTGAGGTTGGATGGAGAGCATTTGTGAACAGCAGTTTTCAGTTCTTTCCACAGATTCTCGATTGGATTCAGGTCTGGACTTTGACTTGGCCATTCTAACACCTGAATATGTTTATTTTTGAACCATTCCATTGTAGATTTTGCTTTATGTTTTGGATCATTGTCTTGTTGGAAGACAAATCTTCGTCCCAGTCTCAGGTCTTTTGCAGACTCCATCAGGTTTTCTTCCAGAATGGTCCTGTATTTGACTCCATCCATCTTCCCATCAATTTTAACCATCTTCCCTTTCCCTGCTGAAGAAAAGCAGGCCCAAACCATGATGCTGCCATACCATGTTTGACAGTGGGGATGGTGTGTTCAGTGTGATGAGCTGTGTTGCTTTTACGCCAAACATAAAGTTTTGCATTGTTGCCAAAAAGTTCAATTTTGGTTTCATCTGACCAGAGCACCTTCTTCCACATGTTTGGTGTGTCTCCCAGGTGGCTTGTGGCAAACTTTAAACGACACTTTTTATGGATATCTTTAAGAAATGGCTTTCTTCTTGCCACTCTTCCATAAAGGCCAGGTTTGTGCAATATACACATATACATCTTGTGCAAGATTGTTGTCCTATGGACAGAGTCTCCCACCTCAGCTGTAGATCTCTGCAGTTCATCCAGAGTGATCATGGGCCTCTTGGCTGCATCTCTGATCAGAATTCTTCTTGTATGAGCTGAAAGTTTAGAGGGACGCCCAGGTCTTGGTAGATTTGCAGTGGTCTGATACTCTTTCCATTTCAATATTATCGCTTGCACAGTGCTCCTTGGGATGTTTAAAGCTTGGGAAATCTTTTTGTATCCAAATCCGGCTTTAAACTTCTTCACAACAGTATCTCGGACCTGCCTGGTGTGTTCCTTGTTCTTCATGATGCTCTCTGCGCTTTTGACGGACCTCTGAGACTATCACAGTGCAGGTGCGTTTATACGGATACTTGATTACACACAGGTGGATTGTATTTATCATCATTAGTCATTTAGGTCAACATTGGATCATTCAGAGATCCTCACTGAACTTCTGGAGAGAGTTTGCTGCACTGAAAGTAAAGGGGCTGAGTAATTTTGCACGCCCAATTTTTCAGTTTTTGATTTGTTAAAAAAGTTTGAAATATCCAATAAATGTCGTTTCACTTCATGATTGTGTCCCACTTGTTGTTGATTCTTCATAAAAAAATACAGTTTTATATCTTTATGTTTGAAGCCTGAAATGTGGCAAAAGGTCGCAAAGTTCAAGGGGGCCGAATACTTTCGCAAGGCACTGTACCACCCCTACCTTGTCACAATACAACTTATCGGCTCAAACGCATTAAGAAGGAAAGAAATTCCAAATGAACTTTTAACAAGACACACCTGTTAATTGAAATGCATTCCAGTTGACTACCTCATCAAGCTGGTTGAGAGAATGCCAAGAGTGTGCAAAGCTGCCATCAAGGCAAACGGTGGCTACTTTGAAGAATCTGAAATCTAAAATATTTGTTTAACACTTTTTTGGTTACTACATGATTCCATATGTGTAATTTCATAGTTTTGATATCTTCACTATTATTCTCCAATGTAGAAAACAGAAAAAATAAGATAACCCCTGGAATGAGTAGGTGTGTCCAAACTTGTGACTGTTACTGTATGTGATTGATTAACTGAATGATTGATATGTTGAATGATCATACTCGCTGTCTGCTGCTCCACCCAGCCATTGATCTCTCCTCTGGCCTCCTCTGCTGCGCCGAGGAAATCCACTGCTTTCATGTCTGCATGGTAGAACTTGTGGGTGGATTCTAAAAACTCCTACAGCAGAGTGAAACAGTTCAATTAGCATATAGAGGGCAGTAAAACCAATACAGCAGAGAGAACAGTTCAATAAGCAGATAGGGAAACACGGTAGAACTTCTGGGGACAGAAATAGCACAGCCAGTCTGTTGTCTGTTTCAATAAAGCCCTATTCGCACAGGACTAGTATTACTAGAGAACATCGGGTATGTAATTATTACCTCAGCATATCCGAAATGTGTAAAGATTGTATAGATTAGTAGACTGTAAAGTGGTAGTGTGGCTGTTACTTGCATGAAAAGTATAGTTTATAGTGAAACTCACAGTCAGGAAGTTGCAGGTCTTCTCTCCATACAGGCGATTGGCCAGTTTCAGGATGTAAGATGCAGAGGGAGAGTTGATATCTCCATTGAGTGTCTGGAAATCTGTGTGGATGTCTTTAGTCAAGTTGAATGACAGAACCTGGGGAGAATTCAGAGAGGAAAGATGGTTAAAGTGATGATAATGGTGGTTAGGGTTGCAAAACAACTGATAATTTACCAAAGTCACCAGAATTTGTGGTCATTTACAGTTAATCTATTGCAATTGATGGTCACTTTGGTAAATACTGTATACTTGAATAACTTTTAAAAAATGTATTCGTTCAAAATATTCATTTTTATATCTGTGTCCATGTTGTCCATGAGTTTCTAATGGATAAACTATGAGAAAATAGCGTAATTAATTAAAAAAACAAATTCTAATTAACAATGGAATCATTTTCAACTTTTTTCCCAACTGCCACCAGTTAAGTGCCAAAACATTTACAACAAAGACATGTTGACACAGCAAAATAAATAAAAGAGTATAAAAATATTTAATGTTGAACTCCTCATATTAAATACGAATGAACGCTACTCAACAAGTATTCTACATTTAGAATAATATTTTACGGCTTTGTCAATTTTTTAAAAAAAAATTTCAAATCCTCTTATTTTTTATTAATTTATATATTTTACATTATTAAAATGTCTAAATCATACCCGAGTTTCCTAAATTCTGGTAGTTTACTGGTAAACATAGAAAGTTATCGGTAATATACCCTCCCTTTGCAACCCTTTGGGTTATGATGATGAAATGAATAAAGGTGACTAAATCAAGCTTGGACTGTGTGCAGATAAAGTGCAGTGTACATCTCGCACACAAAGAAATTGTTATGGTGTAATATGCTACTGTAAATGTAAATACGTCCCATATGGCACCCTATTATTCCCTGCCTATAGCCATATGGGCCCTGGTCAAAAGTAGTGCACTATATAGGGAATAGGGTGCCATTTGGGGAAAAGTAACCTGTGGGTTTATAGCCCTCTCCATGGTAACTAGCTGGACAGTGATACGTACGTAGATACTGCTGTGGTACGTTCCAAAGTACAAGTTGAGTAGCAATAGTCAGAGTTAGTCATGTCTTCCATCTACGTTACATGTAGCCTACTTTAAGGGTGTGTATGTGTGTCTATCTCTCTCAGTGCGTATCTCTGTGTGTGTGTGTGTGTGTGCGTGTGCCCATGTCTGTATCTGAATATGTGTGCGTTACCTTTGCCATCTGAGCAGCTGTGTCTCCTTTAGCTCCCAGGTAGACCATGGCCAGAGCTGAGCTGATACTGAAGGGGGAGATGAAGACATTCCCTGTGTTGGTCTGACCCAGAGTGCGGTACAGCTCCAAGGCAAAGGCTGTGTTAGAGCTGCTGATAGAAGCCATGGCTGATGACTGATCTGTCTGAAGAAAGGAGATTACAGTATTGTTTGACATATGCAGACTAATCAGATCATCAGATCTACACTGATTTTAATGTGACAATATGACGTTTTGGAGCATCTTACAGTATGTGACCAAAATCTACTCCACACATCTCCCCATCACTAGTCTATTTCATTTTGGAAATCAAGTTATCATTGATCCTGCATGAATTCTGATCCAATTCACTCTAGTTTGGGCCTACACTGAATAGGCTACTCAATGACATTGACAATAGAGAAATAGATTCCAAGGCAGAATGTTATTGTTCATTTTAACCCTGTGTTCTTGCACCCTCACATACCAATTGCTACAGGTGTGTGCCTTTCTAAATCATGTCCAGTCAATTTAATATACCACTGGTGAACTCCATTCAAGTTGTAGAAGCATCTCAAATCAAATCAAATGTTATTAGTCACATGCGCAGAATACAACAGGTGTAGATACAACCTTACAGTGAAATGCTTACTTACGGGCCCCTAACCAACAGTGTAGGTTAAAAAATATATATATATATGGATAAGAATTAAAGATAAAAGTAACAAGTAATTAAAGAGCAGCAGTAAAAAATAACAATATATACAGGGGGGTGCCGGTACAGAGTCAATGTGCGGGGGCACCGGTTAGTTGAGGTAGTATGTACATGTAGGTAGAGTTATTAAAGTGACTATGCATAGATGACAACAGAGAGTGGCAGTGGTGTGAAGAGGGTAGGGGGGGGGGGGGGGGGGGGCAATGCAAATAGTCTGGGTAGCCATTTGACTAGATGTTCAGGAGTCTTATGGCTTTGGGGTTGAAGCTGTTAAGAAGCCTTTTGGACCTAGACTTGGCACTCCGGTACCGCTTGCCGTGCGGTAGCAGAGAGAACAGTCTATGACGAGGGTGGCTGGAGTCGTTGACAATTTGTAGGGCTTTCCTCTGACACCGCCTGGTATAGAGGTCCTGGATGGCAGGAAGCTTGGCCCCAGTGATGTACTGGGCCGTTCGCACTACCCTCTGTAGTGCCTTGCGGTCGGAGGCCGAGCAGTTGCCATACCAGGCAGTGATGCAACCAGCTCTCGATGATGCAGCTGTAGAACCTCAGGAGATCTGAGGACCCGTGCCAAATCTTTTCAGTCTCCTGTGGGGGAATAGGTTTTGTCGTGCCCGCTTTACGACTGTCTTGGTGTGCTTGTACCATGTTAGTTTGTTGGTGATGTGGACACCAAGAAACTTGAAGTTCTCAACCTGCTCCACTGCAGCCCCGTCGTGGGAGAATGGGGGAGTGCTCGGTCCTTTTTTTCCTGTTTTTCACAATCATCTCTTGATCACGTTGAGGGAGAGGTTGTTGTCCTGGCAGCACACAGCCTCACAAGAGTGATCAATGGAAACAGAATGTAACCTGAGCTCAATTTCGAGTCTCATAGCAAAGGGTCTGAATACTTACGTATCGGTATTTCTGCTTTTAATTTTTCTAAATTTGCAAAAATGTTTAACAACCTGTTTTCGCTTTTTTCATTATGGGGTATTGTGTGTAGATTGCTGAGGATTATTATTATTATTTTTAATCGGGCTGTAACGTAACAAAATGTGGAAAAAGTCAAGGGATCTGAATACTTTCTGAAGGCACTGTATATTCAACAGCTAAAAGCTAAATGCATGTAGGCTACAAGTGTAGGCCTACAAATCATGCTACTGTAGTGTGCTTGGGATTAGGAAGACTAATATTTGTCACTTACCCGTTCTGCTTCTCTGTGTGTGAAAAGCTCCGACATGCACTGGTTCCAGTGAAAGAGAAACGAAACAACAGAGAACTGCAAATAAGCCCCGGAAATTTGCCGCATGCCCAAGTCATCTGGTGCGTCCTTTAATATAGGCTATGCACTGCTCTACCGAGCCATAAAACTGGGTGGGGACTGAATATACAGGCCTGTCCACTTTGCGTAAGTCAGTTCACCTATTGATATTGTCATTTTCACTAGGCTGGACTTTGGTCCCTCTGCCGTACCTGCCCTGCTAAGATATAGGATGTCCAAGCAGGGAACCCACATTTCAGGACGACTTTAATGATTAACACATACACAACTTCAAAGCAGAGTCAGAGCAGACAGACGCCATTACCAGTCACACCTTGAATTTCCCATCAATATTAAGCCAGGTGACTTTTGTTCTCTCGAATACATTCCTGTCTTCTTCAACATGTAGCAGGCGGGTGAGTTTCTGTCTCAGTCCCGTTTTGGTTTTCACCCTTTTCTTTCTTATTTGTTACTTAAAAAAAATATCTAACCTTTTTTAACTAGGCAAGACAGTTAAGAACAAATTCTTATTTACAATGACGGCCTTATCAGTCACTCCAAATGGGGTAATCCATGGTGACCAATGCAGAACAAACATGACTGATTCTCACTATCAATACCTCGCCCCGCCCTTCCTTTCCGCCCCTCTCTTTCTCTCTCTTGGCTGAGGTCACCCGTGCTCCCCGACAGTACCAAAATGAGGGAACCGACAGACAGAAAGGGGACATACAGACATGGGGACAGAAACTGCCACACCTGATTCAGTTAGTCAAAGGCTTGATGATTAGTTGACTTATTGAATCAGGTGTGTCAGTTTAGCGTTACATTTTTGGGGGGAATGTCTGGGGGGCCGAGGAGAGGGTTGGAAAACCCTGACGCTTTCTGACCTTGACTTAATTCCCTAATAATTCCAGCACCTTCACGCGTGAGAATACAATGAATAGTTAGTTCAATAGTTAAACAGCTCATAGTTAGTTAGTTAGCCCATAGTGCACGTCAGAGCAAAAACTAAACCATGAGGGTGAAGAAATTGTCCATAGAGCTCTGAGACCGGATGGTATGATTGTAGCATTGAAGGTCCCCAAGAACACAGTGGCCTCCATCAAATGTTTTATTTATAAAAATAAAAAAAAACTTTTACCCCTTTTTCTCCCCAATTTTGTGATATCCAATTTGTAGTTACAGTCTTGTCCCATCGCTGCAACTCCTCTAAGGACTCAGGAGAGGCGAAGGTTGAGAGCCATACGTCCTCCAAAACACGAACCTTCCACTGCTTCTCGACACACTGCTCGTTTAACCCGGAAGTCAGCCGCACTGTGTCAGAGGAAATCCCAGCCTGCCAAACCCTCCACTAACTCGGACGACACACCAATTGTGCGCCGCCCCTTGGGTCTCCCAGTCATGGCCGTCTGTGACATAGCCTGGGATCGAACATGGGTCTGTAGTTACGCCTCAAGCACTGCGATGCAGTGCCTAAGACTGCTGCGCCATGCAAGTTTGGAACCACCAAGACTCTTCCTAGAGCTGGCCGCCCGGCCAAACTGAGCAATCGGAGGAGAAGGGCCTTGGTCAGGGAAGTGACCAAGAACCCAAATGGTCATTTTGACAGAGCTCCAGAGTTCTTCTGTGGAGATGGGAGAACCTTCAAGAAGGACAACCATCTCTGCAGCACTCCACCAATCAGGCTTTTATGGTAGAGTGGCCAGACGGAAGCCACTCAGTAAAAAGCACATGACAGACCATTTCGAGTTTTCGAAACGCACCTAAAGGACTCCCAGACCATGAAAAACATGATTCTCTGGTCTGATTAAACCAAGATTGAACTCTTTGGCCTGAATGCCAAGCATCATGTCTGGAGGAAACCTGACACCATCCCTACAGTGAAGCATGGTGATGGCAGCATCATGCTGTGGGGATGTTTTTCAGAGGCAGGAACTGGGAGACTAGTCAGAATCAAGGGAAAGATGAACAGAGCATAGTACAGGGAGATCCTTGATGAAAACCTTATCCAGAGCGCTCAGGACCTCAGACTGTGTTACGGTTTTCTTCAGGTGAAGGAGAGTCGGACCAAAATGCAGCGTGGTATTCTTGATACATGTTTAATGATAATGAAAAAACGAACAATACAAAAACAACAAACGTAACGTGAAAACCTATACAGCCTATCTGGTGACAACAGAGACAGGAACAATCACCCACAAAACACCCAAAGACTATGGCTGCCTAAATATGGTTCCCAATCAGAGACAACGATAAACACCTGCCTCTGATTGAGAACCACTCTAGACAGCCATAGACTATGCTAGATAACCCTACTAAGCCACAAACCCAATACCTAACAAAACCCCAGAACAAAACACACCACATACAAAAACCCATGTCACACCCTGGCCTGACCAAAATAATAAAGAAAACACAAAATACTAAGACCAGGGCGTGACAGACTGGGGCGAAGGTTCACCTTCAAACAGGACAATGACGCTAATCACACAGTCATGACAACGTAGGAGCGGCTTCGGGGCAAGTCCCTGAATGTTCTTGAGTGGCCCAGCCAGAGCCCGGACATCTCTGGAGAGACCTGAAAATAGCTGTGCAGCAACGCTCCTCATCCAACCTGACAGAGTTTGTGAGGATCTGCAGAGAAAAATGGGAGAAACTCCCCAAATACAGGTGTGCCAAGCTTGTAGTGTCATACCGAAGATGACTCTAGGCTGTAATTGCTGCCAAAGGTACTTCAACAAAGTACTGAGTAAAGGGTCTGAATACTTATGTAAATGTGATATTTCTTTTTTTTTTATATAGCAAAAAATGTTTTTAAAAAATAAGCTTTTTCCTTTGTCATTATGGGCCATTATGTGTCTCCCCTGAGATGTTCGATCGGTTTCAAGTCCGGCCTCTGGCTGGGCCACTCAAGGACATTTAGAGATAGGGCTGTGGGACCACACAATTTTGTCAGCCGGTGATTGTCAAGCAAATAACTGTCTCATGGTAATTGACCGTTAACTAACATAAACACATTTAGCATCTCCTGGCTTCCACATATTTGGAACATCTACATATTAAAAAGTAATAAATCCATGTAATATAGCCTACATCGTCGCAATAAGTCCATTATTTATTTTTGACAGACAGGTCTAAAAAAGCATGATATGCAGAAAATGTAGTCTATTTCAGAACAACAGAATAGCATACTCTTGAGTTGTCCTTATGTTGGGTCCTGATCTGGCTATGCCAAATGGCTGTGGGCTACACTAGTTAATTTAGCTGACAATATTTGCTTACAATTCCGTGGCATTATTTTCTAGTATGAAGAATACAATTAAACAAAGCTGAAAAAAAATCTAAAATATTAGAGTGCGCGTCCATGCGGCTATTCTTTGTTGAGCGGTGAACAAAGTAATAGGTATTCCTATATGCTTAATTTAGAGTTACTAAATGTAACTTTAGTTGTTCTACAAATGTTGGGCTATATGTTTAGATTTTTAATACACTGTAAGGCTGCATGATGTGACTAATGATTATTTGAAAAAAGTCGCTTGAAAGACATGAACTCTACTTTGTTTTTTTGTGCATCAGTCACTCATTCACAAGTTGACAAGCACTTGATAATGCGTAGAATTTCACGGCGGCATTCACTTTGCGTATCGTAAAGCACCCTAAAAAAATCCATACCTTTTGCGGCCAGTGGAGGTTGTGCCCTTCTCCCTGAGTGCTGTGCTCTATCACATGATTGGGTCTTTCTCACATGCTACAAGTGATGACAGACACATCCGGGACGCAACTGCACGTGGCCTTGTCCAATTCCGAAGTGCATATTGAAGATATTGGAAGAATTGTCCACATTTAATTTTCATCAGCATAACAAGATGAGTCGGCCCAACGAACAGCAAAAGCAATAGCCTATGTCAATCTACTATCCCCCAGAGTACAAAGGTCGACCTATTCTATTCCGTGCGATAAATAAATATTCCAAACATAGTCTGGGACAACAGTGGGATGCGATAGATCCCAAATTAATACAACCACGAGCATCAAAATACTTGTTTTATGCAATGTGGCTGACGCAACAGATCAGAATGTTTAGCTTAAAATGTTGACACACTATTAGGCTACTTATTCACACTGTAAGCGCATCAATGCGCACTTGGTAGTAGGCTATAAGCGTGAATGTTCCATCAGTGGAAAACACCATTATCAAAAGTGAACGCAAATGTAATTATGCATGTAATGCTTTTATTATAAAGGTGCATTTCTATGGTGAAAATGATCTCTCTCAAACTTGAAACTCACCACTGCTTGTGTATGCCAGTTAAATCCTACAACCCTTGTAAAGCAGATTAATGTGCTACATTTTAAGAAGTTATTTGGCCACTTTAGTTGTGATACAAACCTTATGAAAACATTTAAGCCTATGGGCTAGGCTACATGAGGTGCGACTAGGATTCGAAGGAAAAAAACGGTGTCTCTTCCCACAGGAAGGTTAAGCAAATGAAGGCTAATGTGATTAGCATGATTTTGTAAATTGGTTGTAAATCACATGAAAATTTCCCAGGAAAAAAACACAATTGAAGTCGGAGGTTTACATACACTTAGGTTGGAGTTATTAAAACTAGTTTTTCAACCAATCCACAAATCTCTTGTTAAACAAACTATAGTTTTGGCAAGTCGGTTAGGACATCTACTTTTTTGCATGACACAAGTCATTTTTCCAACAATTGTTTACAGACAGAATATCACTTATAATTTACTGTATCACACATCCAGAGGGTCAGAAGTTTTCATACACTAAGCTGACTGTGCCTTTAGACAGAAAATTATGTCATGGCTTTAGAAGCTTCTGATAGGCTAATTGACATAATTTGAGTCAATTGGAGCTGTATCTGTGGATGTATTTCAAGACCTAGCTTCAAACTCAGTGTCTCTTTGCTTGACATCATGGGAAAATCAAAATAAATCAGCCAAAAAATTGTAGACCTCCACAAGTCTGGTTCATCCTTGGGAGCAATTTCCAAATGGCTGAAGGTACCACGTTCATCTGTACAAACAATAGTACGCAAATATAAACACCATGGGACCATGCAGCCGTCATACCGCTCAGGAAGGAGACGTGTTCTATCTCCTAGAGATGAACGTACTTTGGTGCGAAAAGTGCTAATCAATCCCAGAACAGCAGCAAAGGACCTTGTGAAGATGCTGGAGGAAACAGGTACAAAAGTATCTATATCCACAGTAAAACGAGTCCTATATCGACATAACCTGAAAGGCCGCTCAGCAAGGAAGAAGCCACTGCTCCAAAACCACCAAAAGAAATCCAGACCATGGTTTGCAACTGCACATGGGGACAAAGATCATACTTTTGGGAGAAATGTCCTCTGTTCTGATGAAACAAAAATATAACTGTTTTGCCATAATGACCATTGTTATGTTTGGAAGGAGAAGGGGGAGGCTTGCAAGCCGAAGAACACCATCCCAACCGTGAAGCACGGGGGTGGCAGCATCATGTTGTTGGGGTGCTTTGCTGCAGGAGGGACTGGTGCACTTCACAAAATAGATGGCATCATGAGGGAGGAAACTGATGTGGATATATTGAAGCAACATCTCAAGACATCAGTCAGGAAGTTAAAGCTTGTTTGCAAATGGGTCTTCCAAATGGACAATGACCCCAAGCATACTTCCAAAGTTGTGGCAAAATGGCTTCAGAACAACAAAGTTAAGGTATTGGGGGTGGCCATCACAAAGCCCTGACTTCAAGCCTATAGAAAATGTGTTTGGCAGAACTGAAAAATCGCATCCAAGCAAGGGGTCTACAAACCGGACTCAGTTACACCAGCTCTGTCAGGAGGAATGGGCCTAAGTGTATGTAAACTTCTGACCCACTGGGAATGTGATGAAAGAAATAAAAATTGGTCCATATTCATGTCCTGCTAAGCATTCAAAGTAAAGTACAGATATTCAAAAAAACTACTTCAGTAGTACTTTAAATTATTTTTACTTAACTACTTTACAACACTGATGTTAGTTTTACCACATAACATTCTTGTTGAATACCCAGTTCTCTTTTGAGTTAGCATTAAATAGTGTACACTCCCCTGTATTTTAGATTTGGACAAATATACATTATTTAGACATATCTGAATATCTACCATCTGTTTGATGCTAAAGAGCCCTGTACAGCTTATTTATATTTTCTGTGATTCCATAAAGGCATGTTTCGAAGATGAAATAAATATGGATATTTTCTATCAATGGTGTTCTATATGGTCTTATGCTGAGCCACACTGTCTGCGTTTATGGCTGTGTTTACACAGGCAGCCCAAGTCTTTTGACCAATCACATCAGATCTTTTTCAGAACCAATTAGTGAAAATGATATCAGAATTGGGCTGCCTGTGTAAACACAGCCATAGTCCTTTATCCGGCTTCAATACACTGGCAGTGGTGTTTGGCATGGTGGCTTGTGAAAGCTGAGACTGTTTGTGCTTGTGGCGTATGGTTTTGTTTTGTAGGCGTCTCTTTGTATTGTGTTTTGAGAATATGCAGAGAGAAGAATGAGGTGGCTGTGTCATTATTGTTCTAGTCTTGATTGTATACCTTTCAGGGTCCCTTGCTGGTTTTTAGATCACAATCTTGTGCTCCATAATTGCAAGGTTTGTCCCCTCCGTCATGCTCTTGTACCCCAAATTCTGCCGCTTTGGTGTATATTTCTGCAGGGCACTGTGGAAGGACTCAAGTTTACCAGAGTTTTACAAAGAGAAAAGGTAAAAAGAGAAAATGGATAGACTAAATTGATTACATGGTCTGGAAGGTACTCTATGGTCACCAGCCAAGTTTCTGGGAGAGCACGATGGTCCCCTTTTGATTAGGTACCCTGTGGTATTGGTATTTATTAAGCAAAAGCAGCAGCTACTTTTCTTGGAGTCCACACTGCTAGCCAGCTGAGAACTAACTAACCAATCATAGATGATTTATACACATTCATCATTGCTACCAACACACGAACAGAGCGTGAGTAAGCTATATCGACAATTATATTTTTAGTAACAGAGTGTTTTCCAAACCAGGGTGGAATAGATGGCTACTAGATTGAGCTACTCTTATTTGCTAATATTAGCTAGCTTATGTTAGCTAATGTTAGTAAAAAATAGAAGGAACAAACAAACATGTTTACTCTACTGAAGGTACCAGTCTAGCAGTGACTACCATGGCATAGGCAAAATTGATTGACAGTGTGTATCCAAAAGATAGCTAGCTAGCTATTTGATTTAGCTGATGGCTTTCAGAGTTCAATACAGGACTCTAATGTTAGCTAGCTAGCTAACTTACCTAGTCCAGCTAGGCTGGCATGCTAGCTAATGTTATGTTATCCCTAAACAAGAATCTTATGTTTTGTTGTGAAGGAAAAAAATAGTGTTTCGCATTACTTCTCTGCTATCGTCCAAATGAATTCCCCATCCATTGGATGGGGGTCCCGAGTGGCGCAGCAGTCTAAGGCACTGCATCTCAGTGCTAGAGGTGTCACTACAGACCGGACGCGATTGGGAGTCCCACAGGACAGCGCACAATTGGCCCAGCGCTGTCCGGGGTAGGCCATCATTGTAAATAAGAGTTTGTTCTTAACTGACTTGCCTGGTTCAATTCCAGGCTCAATTCCAGGCTGTATCACAACCGGCCACGATTGGGAGTCCCACAGGACAGCGCACAATTGGCCCAGCGCTGTCCGGGGTAGGCCATCATTGTAAATAAGAGTTTGTTCTTAACTGACTTGCCTGGTTCAATTCCAGGCTCAATTCCAGGCTGTATCACAACCGGCCACGATTGGGAGTCCCACAGGACAGCGCACAATTGGCCCAGCGCTGTCCGGGGTAGGCCATCATTGTAAATAAGAATTTGTTCTTAACTGACTTTGCCTGGTTAAATAAATACAAATCAGTTCACCCTGAAAATCCCTCTAACATTAGTCAAAAACAAATGTTTTCAAACAAATCTTGCCTAGAGAAGTTCTGAGATTACTGTGTGCTGGTTGTCCGAAGTAAACAACGCCATCATGCAAGTTTTTGGGCAGACCCATCTACCTAGCGGGGCGGTATCTGCATTAGCTATGAATGCTGGACTTTGTGGTTCACTATGAGCAGCCGAAAACACAGAAAGTCGAAACTTCCCGATTCTACCAGTGAAATTAAAATGCGCTCGTTCTAGCTTGTGGTTTCACTAATTTTGATGTTTCTGACCAAAAACGTAATGTTGTTAATATAGTAATGACTATATGTTGTGGCAGAACCAGGGTGAAATTCCCCCGTTAATCTTTGGTACTTCATTCAGCTGACTAATGTTAACTAGCAAGCATTTGATGTTGAGACACTACACTGTTAGACCTACTGTGTAAAATGTTCCCTTACCTCGGTTCTTTTAACCTGTTGAGTGTAGGGGCAATTATTTTGATGTTTGGATGAAAAACGTACCCAAATTAAACTGCCTATTTCTCAGGCCCAGAAGCTAGAATATGCATATAATTGTTGGATTAGGATAGAAAGCACTCTAAAGTTTCCAAAACGGTCAAAATATTGTCTGTGAGTATAACAGAACTGATATTGCAGGCGAAAACCTTAGGAAAATCCAACTAGGAAGTGCCTCTTATTTTGAAAGCTCCCTGTTTCATTGCATGCCTTCCCTCCATTTAAAGGGATATCAACAAGATTCCTTTCCCTATGGCTTCCACATGGTGTGAACAGTCTTTATACATAGTTTCAGCCTTTTATTCTGAAAAATGAGCGAGAACGATCACATCGCTTCAGTGGATGGCTGGGTGCAAGCAGAGTTTTGCATGCGCAACAGCTTGGAGCAGACATTTCTCTCTCTCTCCTATTGAAAAAGCTATGGTCCGGTTGAAATATTATTGATTATTCATTGTAAAAACAACCTGAGGATTAATTATAAAAAACATTTGACATGTTTCTACGAACTTTACGGATACTATTTGAAATTTTCGTCTGTCCCGCCGTGACCGCTCGAGCTTGTGGATTTCTCAATAAAACGCTCCAACCAAATGGAGGTATTTTGGATATAAAAATAATCATTATGGAACAAAAGGAACATTTATTGTGTAACTGGGAGACTCGTGAGTGCAAACATCCGAAGATCATCAAAGGTAAGCAATTCATTTTATTGCTTTTCTGACTTTCGTGACCAATCTACTTTGCTGCTAGCTGTTTGTAATGTTTTGTCTGCTGAGAGAGATGTCCTTACATAAACGCTTGCTTTGCTTTAGCTGTAATGCTTTTTTGAAATCTGACATGCCAGGTGGATTAACAACAAGCAAAGCTGTGTTTTGCTATATTGCACTTGTGATTTCATGAAAATTAAATATTTTTAGTAATTTAATTTGAATTTGGCGCTCTGCAATTCAGAGGATGTTGACGAAAATGATCCCGCTAACGGGATGGGTGCGCCAAGAAGTTAAAGTCCTTCATAGTCGACTTTGTTGAAAGTCTTGTTGAAGTCTTCTCATTAAAATCACAGCTATTGAGGACAGGCTTGATTTTTTTTAAGGCCCTCTAAAAATGTATGTTATTGTGGTTCAAGGCCCTCTCCTCTTCTCTCTATACACCAAGTCACTTGGCTCCGCCATATCCTCACGTTGTCTCTTCTATTATTGCTATGCAGATGACACTCAACTACTTTTCTCCTTCCCCCCTTCTGACACCCAGGTGGCGACACGCAGTGATGCATGTCGCCACCTGGGTTTCAAAAGTGGAAGGGGATCACTGCGTGCCTGGCAGATATCTCCGCTTGGATGTCAGACCACCACCTTAAGCTCAACCTTGACAAGCCAGAGCTGCCCCTTCCTCCCGGGGAAATCCTGCACACTCAAAGACCTTTCCATCATGGTTGACAACTCCACAGTGTCGCCCCCTAAGAGTGCAAAGAACTGTGGCGTGACCCTGGACTCTGCAAAATCAAAGCAGTGACTCATGCTTTACAACATCTGTTGAGGGCAACCCTACCACACACAGAAAGCGGCACAGGTCCTAATCCAGGCACTTGTCATCTCCTGCCTGGACTACTGCAATTCACTGTTGGCTGGGCTCCCCCCCTTGTGCCATCAAACCCCAGCAACTTGTCCAGAATGCTGCAGCCCTTCCCGAGATCACCCATGTCACCCTGTTTTTCCGCACACTCCACTGGCTTCCAGCCGAAGCTCGCATCCACTGCAAGACCATGGTGATTGATTACGGAGCAGCAAGAGGAACTGCCCCTCCCTACCTTCAGGTTATGCTCAAACCCTACACTCCAACATGAGCACTCCATTCTGCCACCTCTAGTCTCTTGGCCTTCCCACTGTTACGGGAAGGTAGCTCCCACTCAGTCAAGCCAGTCCAAGCTCTTCTCGGTCCTGGCACCCCAATGGTGGAACCAGCTTCCCCCCTGAAGCTAGGACAGTAGAAACCCTACCTCTTCAAAGAGTATTTTAAATAATTTCCCTCCTCTCCTCGACCCCCCACCCCCAACACTTTCACTTGACCCCCTCCCTTTTTAACTCTGACTTTGCTGATAACTACTTTATTGAGGAAAAGTGTACTTACTATGCCTGTGATGTGTGGTTGTCCCAACTAGCTATTTTAAGATTAGTGCACTAACTGTAAATCGTTCTGGATAAGAGCGTCTGCTAAACGACTAAAAAGTAAACTGACACTGAAATTATAATATCCCCACCTCAACATGAGTTGTACTAGCTAGTTGGTCAAGTTTGTACTGACATGACACTATGTCTCCTCTTTCCAAACGCGAGTGTCACGTAGTTTACACACCAAAAAAAATAAAAAATACGTTAATGCACAATAATCGGTGTGCACGATCCCAGAAATCCTTATTAATTTGTAATTGGGAGTGTCCAATCCCGGAAATACTTGTGTCAGTGCGGGATCAGGAATATGCAGCGATCGGCACACAAATTTGAGAAATTACAGCTTACCTCCTGCTCAAATTTCACAAAATGTGTACGTACAGTTTGGAAAATACCCGGAAACATTTTTTGATTTGTAATAATGTGATTACGGTGTATGTTTTCTCAAACGATGCATACTGATAATGGGGGACGGCTAGTTAATCAGCTCCTGATAGATGTAGTGTATGTTGCTAGCCTGATCCCAGTTCTGATTTACAATGTCTGCACTTGTGACAAGGAGTGACATTACCAAAACATCTGCGATCAGTCTAGTATGTTATTAGGGATATAAGTGAACATTCAACAGGCTTTAACACATGTCCATTCTCAAATAATGTTTGACCTTTTAAAACAGTCCTCATTGCTAGTATGGCTTATCCATGAACCTTCTGAGTTACATACAGTTCAGGCCTGTCAGGAAGACAGCTTATCCTGGAAAGCACAAGGGATTCTACCTTGTTTAAGTTATTTATCTACCAACGTCCTCTAACACAGGATGTTTACACACACACACACACACACACACACACACACACACACACACACACACACACACACACACACACACACACACACACACACACACACACACACACACACACACACACACACAGTAGAGATGACAGGAAAGATATGAAGAGATTGAGGCAAAGGGCAGTGTGCCACATCTGGCATATGTGTGCTAAGGCCGGAACATGTCATATTTATTTGCTGAATAGGGTTAAGGTGCTGTGTGTACATTTCTTTGGGAAACGATGGTGGCTGGAATTTTGGCATTTGTGGAAGCGGCAAACCCTAGTCCCTGCATGAATGCACAAAAGATTACACATGATGGTCAGACAGCTTTCATGCTCAGACTCAGCCCAGTATATCCAACACACACGCACACATGCGCATGGGCGCACACACACATACGCGCACGCGCACGCACGCACGCACGTACACAGACACACACGCACACACAAACAGCTGTGACCTTCTGAGGGATCCCACAGGAATCTGTCCTATTAAACTGCTAGTAAACTGTGTCAGGTTATACTGTTTATCATCTGTCAACACACAGACACACACACACACACACACACACTCAGTATAATCATTCAAATGTAGTGATTTATCTATCGCAGTTTACACACCATCTCAGGCTATGCATGCTTCCAGAATACCGTACAGTTTATATGGAGATCTATAAATTGCTCTAACTAATTGTAGGTTACACAGCCCAGGACAGACCATCCCTTTGAAGGCCACAATGTCTTCTGCTGCTGGTGCCTCTTGCCTTTACGTATTTGCTGTGGCCTAGGTCGGTCTAGCAGTCTTAAGCTGCTATCTCTGGAATACTGCATCATGGGTTTTAAACCTACAGCCTACTGCTATTTCAAAACCTCTTGCCATTATCTTTCCTCTTCAGCTATCCTATCCAATAAACAGAAAATACAAGAGGAGTGGGCCTTCAGAAAACAAAGAGAATTGCTATCTCAGAGCTGGACAACAAGGTTATAGGACTCCCTCCAATTAGTGTTCTATGATGACCTGTATCATTTACAGTAAGTTCTCCAGAGAAATGTAACCCATCAGTCATAGCAGCCCGCTAGGACTTGACTTCAAAAGGATTTAGAAGACAAACTTGAAAACACAAGACGTATCATTCAATAAAAACGAAAGGCTCTATTAAATCTGTAAAGCTGAAGCATTATAGATTCCTCAATAGAAAATGTAAAGTTAGTTTCCGATTGAGCCGACATATGCAGCAGCATTCACCGTGAATGCAGTTTCTCCGCTAAAGAGGAAACCTTGCCTTGAAATTTCAATCACGCTGTATAGCCTTAACTTCCGCAATGTGGATTGAATAGAGCCCGAAGAGTTTTATCCCATTTGTTTACAGAACATGTGGGGTTGTTAAATGACAGACATGTACAGTGGGGCAAAAAAAGTATTTAGTCAGCCACCAATTGTGCAAGTTCTCCCACTTAAAAAGATGAGAGAGGCCTGTCATTTTCATCATAGGTACACTTCAACTATGACAGACAAAATGAGAAAAAAAATCCAGAAAATCACATTGTAGGATTTTTAATGAATTTATTTGCAAATTATGGTGGAAAATAAGTATTTGGTCAATAACAAAAGTTTATCTCAATACTTTGTTATATACCCTTTGTTGGCAATGACAGAGGTCAAACGTTTTCTGTAAGTCTTCACAAGGTTTTCACACACTGTTGCTGGTATTATGGCCCATTCCTCCATGCAGATCTCCTCTAGAGACCATATGACATTCTCCCAATCTTCTGGATCATCCAAATGCTCTCTAGCAAACTTCTCTAGCAAATGCTCTCTAGCAAACTTCCAAATGCTCTCTAGCAAACTTTTTTTCCATCATAATTTGCAAATAAATTCATAAAAAATCCTACAATGTGATTTTCTGGATTTTTTTTCTCATTTTGTCTGTCATAGTTGAAGTGTACCTATGATGAAAATTACAGGCCTCTCTCATCTTTTTAAGTGGGAGAACTTGCACAATTGGTGGCTGACTAAATACTTTTTTGCACCACTGTATTTGTTTGAAATCACTAGATGGTTTAATTTCAGAGAGACAAACAATCATGTTTTGTTGCAAAACGCTATATATCCACCTCACTCTCAATGAAAAAAGTAGCACGGTTTTACACAGTCAAATGTGACTATGCAAATTATATATTTATATTTAAATATTTATTTAAAAATAAATATCTTTTTTTTTTATCAATACAGTAATATGAGATCTGTATGTAAAATACACAGGAGAACATTCCATTCCAGCTAAACAATAGATACATAGCATCTTGTAGCAAACCCCATTTTAATTCACATCTAAAATCTAATAATAGAAAAATATATATATAATATTTTACAGACACATTAAGCATTAATTTCTTATGAAAAAACACAAACGTGAAAAATGTGTCTATATTGAGTTTTGGAAAATCAACCATTCAAACATAAGACGTATCCTCCCTATCATACATAGATGTGTAATTCAGGCCAAATTCAGGCAGTGCAGCCTATGATAAACTTGACACCTTAGGGGACCTCTATCCCAGCCAGCAACAATCGTTCCCACAACTTTAGAGAACGTTCCCTTAAGAGTCTCATTAGGTCATTACCTAACGTTTTCCTAGAAAGTTCCAGTGATGTGCAAGGAATGTTTCCAAGAGACCATTCCCTAAATGTCAAACAAAACTTACACAGACCATGGTTACTATCTTCTCGGAATATTCAGTATTAATATTCTACACGTTTCAATGGAACAATGCAAGAATATTCCAGTTTTCTGAGGGTTAGGAGAATAGTTCAACGTCACACAGAATATGGTTTCAGAATATAAGACATTAATGTTCTAGACACGTTTCATGGGAATATGGCAAAAACATCCCTGTGTCCAATGACATTTAAAACAGGATGTTCTGTCATGGTCCCCTTGAGGTTTTTGTCTAGTTCCCAGTTTGTTCCGGGGACATCCCTAAAGACTTTTTAGGAAGTTGCCTGATTGTCCCAAAGAGATGCTATCCCCCAATAAACTACTTGCTTCTTTACACACCTCTTGTTACTGTTGCAGAGCCCATCAGTGCCCTGATTGTAACGGATCTCGTCCTCCTCTTCTGAGTAGCGAGAAGGATCGGAGGACCAATGCGCAGCGTGGTAAGTATCCATAATGTTTAATCAAAACACAACAGAACATTGGAACAAAACAATAAAAGTGAATAAACGAAACAGTCACGTGTGGCAACAAGCACTGACACGGAAGACAAACAACCCCAACTCAAAAGTGAAACCAGGCTACCTAAGTATGATTCTCAATCAGGGACAACAATTGACAACTGCCTCGGATTGAGAACCATACTAGGCCGAACACAGAAATCCCAAATTATAGAAAAACGAACATAGACAACCCACCCAACTCACACCCTGACCATACTAAAACAAAGACATAACAAAGGAACTAAGGTCAGAACGTGACACTGATTGGTGAACCACTAATCCGTTTACAGCTCATCCCCACACACAGTGCTCTCAACATACTGCACAATGTTTCAACTTGCATACGTGATTCCATTATGCATGTTTATTTATACAGTAATTATTATTCACAACTCTAGTTTCACAGCAATCTGATCTTCCTGCTACGCCACCATGTCTGCATCAGGTATCAGTTAATCTGACTATTTTCTCATCATTTATTTAATTTACTTAGTACAGCAATTTTAGGGTTTTCTATATACAGTAGTTGCCTAATTTTGGTGGGGCATTTTCATATGTTTTAATGTTACTTCTTAATCACTATGATAAATGAAATACTTTTTCTTGAGTGTAATTTTAACAGAGCTGAGATTTATTTCAAAGTGCAAAGTGTAGCAATACATTAACAGGAAGCTCGGAATGCTGTGAACCAAGAGGTTGTGAGTTCAAATCCCAGGAGAAGACATGTTGAATAATAATCATCACTGTATAAATGAACAATGGAATCATGTGTGCCAAATAATGTATGTCAGATGAAAGAACTGTGTGTGGGCGTCCCTAACCATGCCAACAGACAACGTGCTGTGAATGGATTACTCAAATCCAATTTTATTGGTCACATACACATATTTAGCAGACATTATTGCGGGTGCTTGTGTTCCTAGCTCCAACTGTGCAGTAGTATCTAACAAATTACAACAATACACACACATCTTAAAGTAAAAGAATGGAATTAATAAATGCCTTTGGCTTCAGGGCACCTGTAAAAGCACATGTTCAACTTCATAAAAATCGCGTTTTCCCATCTCAAGCGGTTAAATAAAAAACAAACTATAGTAAGTGCCTATTATATAAAATATATAAATAAAGTAACAGGGTTGACCATAATAGGGTCGACGATTTAAATCCCCTTGTGACAGGAGGAATGGATGCTTGTTGTGTGCAACAGGGAGTGGCAATTGAATTTAATCTTCACAAAACCTTTTTTTTAACGTTGTTACAACATTTCTAGCCTGTCTATCTATGAGTAACAGGGTTGTTATCCTCGACTGGCTCAGTTTTCTACCACAAAACACCAGAACATTTCCTAAAATAGTAGAACCAGCTCACCTGCTTTTACGCTATGGTTTGACTATTAGATGTTCAGTGTTTCTTCTGAAAATATATTTTAGGAGTACTTTTTCCATGTTAAAAAGAGTTCAGCTCACGTTCAAAGGTTAACCTTAAAATGAGGGACAGACGTAAATGAATCACTAATCACATGACATAGATAATAATCTTCAGAAATGACCTTGTCAAAGAAACCAAATAACCATGGCTTTACAATGATTGTGAAAACTTGGAGAAATGTTGGGGTTAAGTGGGTTCAAATCTTCAAAGAAGTGACACAGGGTTGATGGAGGGACATGTCAAAATGCTGAATTTTGGCACTTTAGCAATCCAGCTAGTACCAAATGTTCCAAGAACTATATGTTTCTTAGATCTTGGTATTTCTTGGAATTTCGTTACATTAACGAAACGTTTCCTAAAAGTTGAAACATGGTTAAATGTAATAAATGTTTTGGTAAATGCTCTAGCATCTGTTCTCCAACAGATTTGACATTGGGAGTGTTCTCAAATAGTTCAGAGAACGTTAAGAAACAACGTTCTTATGTGGGTACTTCAGCATAATGTTTCCTACAGGTTTCCTCGTGGTTCTATTTAAAGTCATGTTCTCAAATTGTTCAGAGAACGTTAAGAAACAATAGTCTTCTGTGGGAATTTCAGTACTTCATTCCACACAAGTTCCCATGTTGTTCTATTTAATGTCCCATTTTACATATTTTTATTCTGGGAATGTAAAAAACAATGAAACAATGTGTGACTTCAGCAATGGTCTCAGAACATTCAGAGACTATACAGTTCTCCTTTATGTAATTTCTTGGCAATATTCTGGGAATGTAAAAAAACAAGAATTCTACACATTAACATCAATAGGCTCTCAATTCCGTTCTCAGAACATGGAGGAAAAGTTCCATAGAAACCACAAGAAAACTTTAGTAACGTTCAGAAAACGTTCTAAGAATGTTATTTAAAAACATATTCATTCCATTCTCAGCATCAACAGGGGGTGTATTCATTATGTTTTGCAACGGGAACCATTTACCGTTTTAAGAACCAAACAGAAGAAATTAGAGCAAACAGAACAAAAGAGGTAGGAACCTACCTGCATTTATCCAATAGAAACTCTTGTAGAAACAGTTTTTGTGGAACAACCCATATAGAAGAACAGATTTGGGGGATTAGAGCAGTGAGTGCCAGTGACCCTTGGGGGTTACGAGTTGTTCAGCTGGACCATAAAAGTCCTAAATATACAGGTGGAGAGGGCCTTCCCACTCATAGCCTTATGGTTAACCGACTGTTAAACCTTATGGGTAAACTATATGCGTATCTTTATGGTCAGCCATCCTGCACCCATAAATAATGACCTACAGTATATTATTCTATTCTATTTTTAACCCCTTTCTGTTGTTCCTCCCTTTACCCCTGTGTTCATGACTTTAAACCCAGATCCCAGAATTGGCTTCCTATTTTGCAAAACAAAGCATCCTTCACTCATGCTGCCAAACATACCCTCGTAAAACTGACCATCCTACCGATCCTCGACTTCGGCGATGTCATTTACAAAATAGCCTCCAATACCCTAATTAATAAATTGGATGCAGTCTATCACATTGCCATCCGTTTTGTCACCAAAGCCCCATATACTACCCACCACTGCGACCTGTATGCTATCGTTGGCTGGCCCTCGCTTCATACTCGTCGCCAAACCCACTGGCTCCAGGTCATCTGCAAGACCCTGCTAGGTAAAGTTCCCCCTTATCTCAGCTCGCTGGTCACCATAGCAGCACCCACCTGTAGCACGCGCTCCAGCAGGTATATCTCTCTGGTCACCCCCAAAACCAATTCTTCCTTTGGCTGCCTCTCCTTCCAGTTCTCTGCTGCCAATGAGTGGAACGAACTACAAAAATCTCTGAAACTGGAAACACTTATCTCCCTCACTAGTTTTAAGCACCAGCTGTCAGAGCATCTCACAGATTACTGCACCTGTACATAGCCCATCTATAATTTAGCCCAAACAACTACCTCTTCCCCAACTGTATTTATTTATTTATTTTGCTCCTTTGCACCCCATTATTTCTATCTCTACTTTGCACATTATTCCACTGCAAATCTACCACTCCAGTGTTTTACTTGCTATACTGTATTTACTTTGCCACCATGGCCTTTGTTGCCTTTACCTCCCTTATCTCACCTCATTTGCTCACATTGTATATAGACATATTTTTCTACTATATTATTGACTATGTTTGTTTTACTCCATGTGTAACTCTGTGTTGTATGTGTCGAACTGCTTTGCTTTATCTTGGCCAGGTCGCAATTGTAAAGGAGAACTTGTTCTCAACTTGCCTACCTGGTTAAATAAAAGTGAAATAAAAAAATAAAAAATAAAAATCCTCTCTCCCTTCTTTAAACCCCCCAAAGTCCAAGTTGTCAGCCCTTTCTTACCCTTATTTCCCTTTCATCCGTCTCCGCTCTTCTCTCCTTATTCTCCCTTACACCCCTGCCTTGTCCCCCTCTCCCCCGATGGGAGACACATGGCGCTACTGCATTCCAGGCATTCCATTATAACAAGCCACATTCCCTGGAACACTTCCTCACTCCCATCTGTTCCTGTGGTCCTGGAGGGGTGCAGATATATAAACCCTCCTCTAGTTTGTATGCTTCCTGCCCCCCTACTCCCACTATACCACTCCTTCTCCACCTCCTGCTTCTATACCCCTCCTCCCCCTCTTAACCCCTATTCTCTCTATATACCTCTCCTGCCCCTCCTCTCCTCTGTACCCCTCCTTCTCACCCGCCAACCTCATCATCCCACTATATTCCTCCTCACCCCCTCCATAGTATTGATTCTTATCCCTTCAGGGCCACTACAGATCACACTAACTCCAGCCCTGTACACTGAGTTGTCTTACTAAACACACAAACGGGACAGAACAAATACTATTCTATTACCAGACCCGTCACCCCAGTGCTCAACTGAGCTGGGAAGTTTATCTTACTGTGCCCACTGCTCATCCCAGGAGAGAGGGACAGAAACAGTGGACAGAAGAGAAAGAGGAACTCCATCGATGAGATATGGGAGGGAAGGAGAAGAAGATTTTGGGCATTACTGATGTTCCGAAATACCAGGGGTGAGTGTCACTCAATCCAGTTTGCTTTTACAAATGAGCTGTGATAACCGTAAAAAGAAGACCTTGATAATGCAAAACAATAATTCAGCCAGTCTGATTTTTTTTTTTTTTTTTTACATATTTGCATTCTGGTATGGAAATAGATTAGAGCCCTTTAGGTTGAACCTCTTGTTAGCTTTTGTTGTATCTGTGTTGGTCTCTGTTATTCTACAGAGGTTCTGTGCAATCCCATGCATGCACAATAACAATGCTATGAACGTTAACACCCCAGCTAGCAAATAACGTTCTGAAATCCATGGGTTTCTTAGAGCTTGGTGAGAGTGTGGTTGTCCTATGATTATTTTGCATACAACCATCTCGCAACTTTCTTGGAATGGTGCAGGACAGTTGCTTGTCTTCGGGAACATTCTCAGCACATTTAACGTTAACAGAACGTTTCTTAAAGGTTTCAACATGGATACATTTCGTTTAAATTGGTTTGACATTGGGAAGTTTCTAAAATAGTTAAGAAAAGTACTGTGGGATTTTCAGTACTTAAGGATAACATTTCATACAGGTTTCCTCATGGTTCTATTTAAAGTCGGTACTACTGCCTAACGTTTCCTACATGTTTCCTCGTGGTTCTATTTTAGGTAATGTTCTCAAATGGTTCCGTGAATGTTAAGAAACAACGTTCTTCTGTGGGAGTTTCAGTACTTCCACAGAACATTCCACAAGTTCCGATGTAGTTCTATTTATGGTAATATTTTTTACTACATTCTGGAAATGTGCTAAAAAATTGTGTAACTTAAGCGATGTTCTCAAAATGTCCAGAGAATATATGGCTTTCCATTATGGCAGTTCTTGGTAATATTTTGGAAATGTAAAAAGAAAATGGAACTCTACATATTAACATTAAATAGCTTTCAATTCCATCTTTGAATTTTCCATAAAAATCACAAGAAAACGCTCAGGAAACGTTCTAAGAATGTTATTTAAAAACATGTACATTCCGTTCTAAGAAAATGAAGAACCTTTTGCATAAAAAAGTAAAGTTTAGTAACGTTCAGAAATGGTTCTACGAATGTTATTTAAAAACAGATATGTTCCGTTCTCAGTGTCAACAAAACTATCTCTAGCCTCTCTCTTGTTAAGTATGTTCAGGTGGGCTAAAATGAACAGCTTTCTATGCATAAAACAACATGGCATGCTAGCTCCATCCTGGCGGTGCAGTGGTCTAATTCCTGGGGTAGAGAACGGAAGATCATAGGTTTGAATCTCACTCTGTCAAAATATGTGGTTTCCATGATTAATGCCTAAATGAACGTCCATGTGTCCTACTGTGCTTAGACTTCAAATATGTTTACCCCAAATAAGATAACAGTGTAATAAAAAAATGACAATAAAAATTTGAGTGTGAAGAAAACTTTCAATAATAACCATAGCAAATGTTTCGCAACATTGAGAGAATGTTCTCAGAATGCTATTTAATTACCTTCAAATAGCCTGTCTGACAGATACTTTTCCAACCGCTTACAAGAAGCCTGATGCAGGCCTATATCAGTCAACCTTTGGATGAGAATGTGATGATCAATGGTATCGAAAGCCTTGGAAAGGTCTATAAATAAGGCGGCACAATGATTGTTGTGATCCAAGCAATTTAAAACGTAATCTATAACAAGCGTAGCAGCTGAAACTGTACTATGTCCTGGTCTAAAACTGGATTGGTGCACATTCTTAACTGAGAGATAGTTAGTCCGGGATTCTAAAACTTTGGAAAGACAAGATCGTTTGGAAATTGGACAGTAGTTATCTATGTCGGGAGGATTTCCTCCTTCATGTAGGGGGAAGGCATGTGCCGCTTTCCAGATCCTAGGGATAACACCAGAAACAATTGTCAAGTTAAACATCTAGGTCAGTGGTTCTGTACAAAGTGGGGAAGAGAGCTGCAGTGAGAAGGGATCACGTGTATCAGCCCCTGTGCTTTTTTTTTTACATCAATCTTTACACAGCACTTCATACATCATAGACATCAAAGGGTTGAAATGAAAATCAATAGGTGGCCAGCTGAAGCAAAATGGATATTAAAAGCATTACAATTTTCAATTTTTGTCTAGGGACCACAGGCTGTCAAAACCTGCTGGGGCAATGAGGGGTTGGAGTTTTGTTTCAAATATTTGACCACTTTCCAGAAATTGGCTGGATTACCACCACTCTCTGAGACACAACTCAAGACATTTGTTGATTTACTTTTTAACCAGGGATAGACGTCTATTTCTCAAATCTCTGAAGGACTGCCAATCAGACATAGAATCAGTCCATCTAGCCGCGTTTAAAGTTGGGGTGAATTAGTTGAGTTATCAGCTGAGTTAGATTTAGCTTGGTACAAATATCTTTCAGCCCATCAAATGCTGGCATCAACCAATCTAGATTAAGATCACCCACTACCAGTAAGTCAGATTGAGCATGGTTAGATGGCAGGTCACACAATTTTATTTTCTAAGAACTCGTACAGTATGGAGGCAGAGGGAGGGCGATTAATTCCCACTAGCTTCAGATTGCCATTTTTACCAAGTCCCACATTTAGGACTAGACATTCGAATTGCTTAGGGAGTTTGTGATGGATACCAACACATTTAAATAGCTCTTTATGTATATGGCGACACCCCCTCCTCTGCCAACTCTATCATCTAAAAACATTAGAACCAATCAGATACACATCGGAGTCCTTAAAAGACTTCTTTAGCCAAGATTCAGTTTAACCAGAACGTCCACGTTGGTTTGAAAGGCAGGAGTTACAATAAAATCCATTATCGAAAAATAACTTCTGGCTTTTACATGAATCAGTCCAAGGCTGCATCTGCGGGATTTCAGATCAGCCTGAGTTATAATACACACATGACATGTTCAACAGGTAAAACCCCCCTACTTTGAAAAATTCCAAATCATCCAACTTCCAGTAGGGGGCCTAGTCGCCTTCCGGACCACCCCCCAGCCATCCTCACATACTTTGTACTTCCTCATATTTTGGGGGTGCATGTCACCCCTGCTGCCCAGTGTGAGAGGCCTGATAAGGAGGAGGCCATCGTTGGTTTTGTCTCCCACTTAAATTTTGGGGTTTACTGAAGCCAAGTGGGTGACTGAAGCCTGCTTGATTGAAGCAGGGTATATGGGTCCCCCTCCTATCCCTCTCCTCTCCCCATCAATCTCTGTAGTTGGTTGCATCTCATAAAGCCTAAGTAATTCACTTTTACTTGATATGATATGATACGGGCAGCAGGGTACCCTAGTGTTTAGAGCATTGGGCTAGTAACCGAAAGGTTGAAAGTTCGAATCCCCGAGCTGACAAAGTACAAATCTGTCATTCTGCCCCTGAACAAGGCAGTTAACCCACTGTTCCTAGGCCAAATAAGAATTTGTTCTTAACTGACTTGCCTAGTTAAATAAAGGGTAAAAAAAATATAACTTTGTATAGTTTTTTCCCCCAAGCATTCGGATGGGAGATGAGTGTTACAAATTATACAAATCAATGGGTCCTGCATACTCTAGGCCGGCCGGGTACCTATATTAGGCTTAATGCCTCTAAAAATATTTTTATGTCAAATTATGTCTCACCATTATTTCTCAACTTTATTTATCATTAGTGTTAATGGTGATCAATATTTCAGCTATGCTGGCCAATTGTAAATGATCAAATAAATGTCTGATCAATGGATACAATTCTGAACAAATGGTAATTTATAATGATAATTATGGCAGAGGCACCAATATATTGTCGAGTACACTAATTGTATACTGTTTTCATGTACATTCCCTCATGTCTAAGTTTTTAAGGTGGCCTGGGCTTTACTAATTCTTATGAAGCAAGGTATCACTGAACTGTATTCTGTAATGAGTTACAAAACAATAGAAATGCAGTTGTGTATTGCTGCTTTTTACCTGATATCCAACAGTCCATGATCAGTTCTGTTGACCGTGAGATTATTTTGAGGAGAACAGTTGTTGAGGCATACTATTTCAGCTCGGAGTGACATGTCGCCCATTGTTTGCCTTGTCTTCAGTTACATGTGGCCATTGTTTACCTTGTTACCTGGCAACGACCACAAGGGCGTTTCAAAGAGCTACCAGTCAAGGTGAGCTCGTGAATTTAAAGCTCCCCGTCCACTCAGGCATCCTGATAGTTAGAGATGAGAGAAAGGGTACAATTTCTTAATTTCTGAACATTTTAATAGCATAAAAATATTATAATGTTATAATATTATAATGTTTTGGTCATACTTGGGAAATAGGATGGATGTGCGCGATCTTTTCTTTCAGTTTTACCCGTCAGCAAATGTATGGCTTCGTCCCTACAACCAAAGTGAAACCAAAAACATGCATTCCTACGACTTCAAAGGAACCAAATGTGCTAGCTGGGACCTCTTTCCCTACGGTGTTGGTTTCATCCCCTGCAAGGTGATAGCTAACAATAAACTCTGCACAGGAACGTTCACAGTTTAGCTATTGTAGATTTAATGGTGCCCCAAGGAACATTGAATAGATTTGTAATACTGTTGGCATACAGTATAGCACTTAGTGAGGAATATTAACCTTGTTATGAACCCCCCCAAAAATATTTACATGCGTGTGACCTCTTGTTATATCATTTACATTTCAACTCAAAAACAAAAACCAATCAGGAAGGCTCTGCTGTTTGTAACACGGTACTCAGAAGGTAGTCAGCAGGCCACACTGACAGGAAAGACACTTATATACATTTTAGGGAATTCACCTTTAAAATGACATGACAACACAAATCATTGAATATTTGAAGCTGATAATTATTCAACTGCCAGTACTGAACCCTTACTGAATTGAACCTTTGAAATGCAATGATAACAGATGCTATATTGTCTACTTCTCCACTTCTTATAGTTCAATATACCTCGCTTTTTTACTTTAGCAATATAATTACTTGTACTGCAAATAATAATGGAGCAAATGAGTGCTATAACAGTTACAGTATAATGCAGACTACAACATCAACACCTACAACTGCAACAGTTTCACATGTCTGCACAGAGAGATGAGGTACACATGCAGAAATTCACAGCAGGGAGATCTGAATGTGAGATTCCATCATTATTATTTTTGGTAATGCCGAATGTGAGTCCATCTTCTGCATACTAAAATGAGGACACCCTCTGCTTTGTTCTCTGCTGTGGAATGGAAAAGTACATTGGTTGGGAGGAGACGGGTACAGTTACACTTTTTTGCAAGGTTGCTTGGCTGTCGCCTGAGGAACGAGTGTGTTTGTGTGTTTGTGTGTGTGAGCGAGATAGAAGAGATAGGTAGAGAGATAAGAAAGAGACTTAGCTATCAGCAAGGTAAGAGCTACCAAGAGGGAAAGAGTCAAGTGCAAGTGTTAGTTCACAAAATGGGGGGGGGGGGGGGGGGGGGCTTTCTGTGGAATGATTTAAGATACTCTTTGAAGATGGTTTCAGATGGTTTCATGTGCCTTCATGTTTGTTTGCCACATACATGCAGGCCTATAGACTTGGGGTTAGGTTATGGAGCATTTAGGTGTTGTAATCGTATACACCCCCAGTCCAGCCTTTCAGTAAAAGTAATGGTGATGATACTGTGATACTGTGATACTCTGATCTGTCTGTGTGTGTGTGTGTGCGTGCGTGCGTGCATGCTTGCGTGCGTGCGGAGGAATGTTGTTGGCTTGAATGGAGAAAATAAACTTGCTGATGGCTCACATATTGTATTCAATTTATTTGGCATTAACCTACTATTAATTAGTGAAGTGGACTCTGTCACAGTGTCAGTTAGAGAGATAGCGTCACGCAAGCACACATCCTCTCTTTGAGGGCCTCTAAAGAGAGGTGACAAGGGACAAACACAATCTACTTGGCCTCCTTTGGGATCTTTCTGGTAAACTGTGTTCATGTTTGGATAGTGTCATCAATTAGTCCGGGGGTATTTGGAGATCTACACATTAGACTCTGGGCTAAAAGCCTGGGAGCTGCTAATCAGATCTACACGTTAGTCTTGGGGCTAAAAGCCTGGGAGCTGCTAATCAGATCTACACATTAGTTTTGGGGCTAAAAGCCTGGGAGCTGCCAGTCAGGGGCAAAACTGGGTTAAAAAATATTTGTATCAACATAACAAGGTTCAACAACTGAGACAAAAACTGAACAAGTTCCACAGACATGTGACTAACAGAAATGGAATAATGTGTCCCTGAACAAAGGGTTGGGGGTGGGGGTGTGTGGGGGTGTGTGTGTGGGGGGGGGGGGGGGGGGGGTCAAAATCAAAAGTATGGCCACCAGCTGCATTAAGCGCTTCAGTGCATCTCCTCCTCATGGACCCCACTCTTCCACCAAGGCACCTGCAAGTTCCCGGACATTAATGGGGGGAATGGCCCTAACCCTCACCCTCTGAAACAACAGGTCCCAGACGTGCTAAATGGGATTGAGATCCGGGCTCTTCGCTGGCAATGGCAGAACATTGACATTCCTGTCTTGCAGGAAATCACATACAGAACGAGCAGTATGGCTGGTGGCATTGTCATGCTGGAGGGTCATGTCAGGATGAGCCTGTAGGAAGGGTACCACATGAGGGAGGAGGATGTCTTCCCTGTAACGCACAGCATTGATATTGCCTGCAATGACAACACGCTCAGTCTGATGATGCTGTGACACACCGCCCCAGACCATGACGGACCCTCAACTCCAAATCGATCCGTCTCCAGAGTACAGGCCTCGGTGTAACACTCATTCCTTCGACGATAAACACAAATCCGACCATCACCCCTGTTGAGACAAAACCGTGACTTGTCAGTGAAGAGAACGTTTTGCCAGTCCTGTCTGGTTCAGCGACGGTGGGTTTGTGCACATAGCCAACGTTGTTGCCGGTAATGTCTGGTGAGGACCTGCCTTACAACAGGCCTACAAGTCCTCAGTCCAGCCTCTCTCAGCCTATTGCGGACAGTCTGAGCACTGATGGAGGGATTGTGTGTTCCTGGTGTAACTCGGTCAGTTGTTGTTGCCATCCTGTACCTGTCCCGCAGGTGTGATGGTCGGATGTACCGATCCTGTGCAGGTGTTGTTACAGATGGTCTGCCACTGCGAGGACGATCAGCTGTCTGTCCTGTCTCCCTGTAGCGCTGTCTTAGGCGTCTCACAGTACGGGCATTACAATTTATTACCATGGCCACATCTGCAGTCCTCATGCCTCCTAGCAGCATGCCTAAGGCAGATGAGCATGGACCCTGGGCATCTTTCTTTTGGTGTTTTTCAGAGTCAGTAGGAAGGCCTCTTTAGTGTCCTATGTTTTCATTACTGTGACCTTAATTGCCTACCGTCTGTAAGCTCCGTTCCACAGGTGCATTTTCATTAATTGTTTATGGTTCATTGAGCAAGCATGGGAAACAGTGTTTAAACTCTTTACAATGAAGATCTGTGAAGTTATTTGGATTTTTACGAATTGTCTTTGAAAGACAGGGCCCTGAAAAAGCGATGTTTCTTTTTTTGCTAAGTTTACAAATACAGATATGTATTTGTTGTGCTTAAGATCCCGGAGTGCATCGTTAAGCTATGCACAGAGCTTCATAGACCCCTTCAAAGTCTCTAGACTCTTTCTCTTGTTCTCCGTCCAGCGCGCTCTATTTCTCGCTCGCTCACACACACAAACATTTACCACGCATACACACATTATGAAACGCATGTTTCTCACATTTTTCTTCTCTGTATGTTAATCCTATATTTAGCGCTTTGTTGCTATCCCACATTCTCCCAGACTGCTTTATAACAAACTGTCTTTTACCAATGGAGTTTTCCATTTCTGGTGATAGCATTTCTGGTGATAGCATGCCTTCCAGAATGATAGATTTTTTTGCCTTGGGGATTTGATCTAGCAACTTTTTGGTTACTGGCCCAACGCTCTAACCTCTAGGCTACCTTTCCTCCCGAGGTATCCTTTTATTTCACAGATATAGGACAGACACTTCAGAACAAACTTCCTTTTGATTTTTTTTGGGGGGGACTATCTGTTGTTCCATGTAGTGAATCTGTTATTCAATGCGTTTATATGGGCAAACAGAAGTAAGGCCAAAAATAATGTATGTTTTTTTTATTTTTATTATCTTAAAATTCAAAATCAAATAGCTACATAGATTATCCTTAGGTATGACCTGCTTATAACACTTCCATATAGCATTTCTCAATCGTAGTCCATCAGATCAGTTTTAGTCCTGTCCTCCGTGCATGGTCCAAATTCTGACACCTCAATCTATCCCATTATCTTTGCATCTCTATACCCTCCTCCTTTCTACTAACCCATCCACTCACCCACCACAGACAGAAACGTGATATTACAACCCTTGCACTGGGACCACTAAGGAGTCTAACAGCCATGACTCTGGACAGCTACTGTATATTCCTAGAGATAGTGATAGGAACTTATCATTGGTTTACACGTTTCCTCTTTGTGAGACGTGTAATTACCACTGTCCAGATACGTTACATGATTTGGTATAGTCTTGTAATGCTTTTGTGTAGATATTTGTACATATTTTGAACTTATTTTTTTCCTTAACACATATTTTTCTTAAAACTGCATTGTTGGTTCAGGGCTTGTAAGTAAGCATTTCACTGTAAGGTCTACATACACCTGTTGTATTCGGCGCATGTGACAAATACAATATGATTTGATTTTGATTTGTGTTAGGGACAGTTTGAAATCGGTCAAACTCAAGGTGTCATAAAAAAAATGCCCCCTCCTCCCCAACCTTCAAACTATTTTCACATTACCCTCCCCTTGTACCGTAAAATAAATGCACACCCTCCCCTTGTACCGTAAAATAAATGCACACCCTTCCCTCCCATAGATAACTAAAAAGAATGTTTACGACCACAAATAACAATAACTGTGGCGACCCTGTGTTTATAAACGTAGATATCAACTTTGCCACTTCCGCATGCTTTTGTGACACAGTCAATGCCTCCAGGGCTATGGGCCAGAAGTTGAGGGTTCACCGACCACCACAAACGACCTCACTCTCCCTGCCTGTTCCATTAATTACAGCACGATCAGAGGCGGCTGCAGACAATGATCAGCTAGGGGGAAATCAGACTTTCCACATTTTGATGCCATATTTATAATTCTGTAAAATATATGCAACACATTTTCCACCAACAGGTTTCTGTACCAATGCACCACGCAACCAATAAACAAAGCATACCTACCTCGTAGGCCTACCCAGTATCAAAGGCTGGGTAGGCCTACAGTCATGAAACTTTTTGCCGTTTTGTAACAGATGTATCTTTCCATTAATCAAACGGCCGCTGCAGAGTTTGGATTGATTTGATTTGTCGGTAAAAAAATACATATATAAACACAGCACAGCGATTTTAAAAGTGCAAAAATAAAGTCGGGACTTATTTCCATTGTGGTCCCTTTTTTTTGTTAGCATAAATACATATACTGTACATGGATACAGACACATTACAGAGACACAGACAAATAAATGCTCAACCTCCAGATGAGAGGGGGTTAAAGTACAATTCTAACAAGTTTGTTTTGGCTTGTCTGTAGCTTATTCTTTAGATCAGGGATCATCAACCAGATTCAGCCACGGGCCAATGTTGTTCTTGAACGGATGGTCGGGGTGCCGGAACATAATTACGAATCATTTGTAGACTGCAAATGGACCACAAAAAGCCCAAATAGATGTGATATTTCACTAAAACATCATCATTTCAAACCTTGCTTACATTTGATTACAATGACAGTGTCTCTCTATTTTGCATAGGAATACTTCAGAACATGTTCTTAAATTAAAATCACTTTTAGCTGATTTCCTGGTGTTTTCACAGTCTCATGTCCAACAAAAAGAAAATTCCATCCCAAAATGTTTATTTAATTTGTAGTTATTGCTGAGGAGTATTTCTGTCCTTTTGTGGGAAAAAACTCATTCTGATTGGCTGGGCCCTGGCTCTCAAGTGTGTGGGCCTATGACCTCCCAGGCTTAATCTATAGATTAGGGCCTGATTTCCTTATGTGAACTGGAACTCAGTAAAATCTTAGAAATTGTTGCATGTTGTGTTTATATTTTTCTTCAGTATATTTTGGACAAAAGTAATGCATGCCTTCAGGAGCCCTTTGTAGTAGCCTATTTAGATTAAAACATTGTGACTGGTTGTATGTATGACACATATAAAAGCTAATACATTAAAAAAGTTAAATGATACATATTTAAGATATATTGAAGCATTAGGTTCTAGGTTCGCGGGGAATAGCCGCTCGGATTGGAGAAGAGGCAGGCAGAGCACACATTCAACTTTACAGAATAACTTGGCCTGCCGGGACATACATTATACAGTGGGGAGAACAAGTATTTGATACACTGCCGATTTTGCAGGTTTTCCTACTTACAAAGCATGTAGAGGTCTGTAATTTTTTTTATCATAGGTACACTTCAACTATGAGAGATGGAATCTAAAACAAAAATCCAGAAAATCACATTGTATGATTTTTAAGTAATTAATTAGCATTTTACTGCATGACATAAGTATTTGATACATCAGAAAAGCAGAACTTAATATTTGGTACAGAAACCTTTTTTTGCAATTACAGAGATCATACATTTCCTGTAGTTCTTGACCAGGTTTGCACACACTGCAGCAGGGATTTTGGCCCACTCCTCCATACAGACCTTCTCCAGATCCTTCAGGTTTCGGGGCTGTCGCTGGGCAATACGGACTTTCAGCTCCCTCCAAAGATTTTATATTGTAAGTGCTATTGTTGTGAAGTGGAAACGTTTAGGAGCAACAAAGGCTCAGCCACCAAGTGGTAGGCCACACAAGCTTATAGAACCGGACCGCCGAGTACTGAAGCGCGTAATGCGTAAAAATCGTCTGTCCTCGGTTGCAACACTCACTACCGAGTTCCAAACTGTCTCTGGAAGCAATGTCAGCACAATAACTGTCTTTCGGGAGCTTCCTGAAATGGGTTTCCATGGCCGAGCAGCCGCACACAAGCCTAAGATCACCATGCATAATGCCAATGTTGACTGGAGTGGTGTAAAGCTCGCCACGATTTGACTGTGGAGCAGGGGGAACATGTTCTCTGGAGTGAGGAATCACGCTTCACCATCTGGCAGTTCGATGGACGAATCTGGATTTGGCAGAAGCTGGGAGATTTGGCAGAAGCCGGGAGAAGCCAGAGAAGATGAAGACATCTTGTCTGTCGAAACGTTGGACATAAATATTTTTGCATCTGAGCTCCTAGAGTGTGTGGCTCTCCTTTATTTTTCAAGTGTTCTACTCCGCTAGCACCTTGCCTAAATAGGTGTGCATTTCTTTTGCCTCGGGAGAACGCTACCTGTCTGAATGCATAGTGCCAACTGAAAAGTTTAGTGGAGGAGGAAAAATAGTATGGGTATGTTTTTCATGGCTCGGGCTAGGCCCCTTAGTTCCAGTGAAGGGAAATCTTAACGCATACAATACATACATTCTAGACAGTGCTTCCAACTCTGTGGCAACAGTTTGGGGAAGGCCCTTTCCTGTTTCAGCATGACAACGCCCCGTGCCCAAAGCAAGATTGGTGTGGAAGAACTTCACTGGCCTGCACAGAGCCCTGACCTCAACCACATCGAACACTTTTTGGATGAATTGGAAAGTTGACTGCAAGCCAAGCCTAATCGCCTAACATCAGCGCCCAACCTCACTAATGCTCTTGTGGCTGAATGGAAGAAAGTCCCTGCAGAAATGTTCCAACATCTAGTGGAAAAACCTTCCCAGAAGAGTGGAGGCTGTTATAGCAGCAAAGGGGAGACCAACTCCATATTAATGCCCATGATTGTGGAATGAGATGTTCAACGAGCAGGTGTTCTCATACCTTTGGTCTTGTAGTATATATGGCGACATTATTATAGGACGAACTAATGCAAATGGAATGGAACATTCCATTTGCAGCTGTATAAACAGGGCTTTTGCACCATTATTCAAATGACATTTTCACTGAAGCCTAGAGTAGAGTTTTGTACTCACTTGAAACAATATGCAATTATTCATTACATTGTGGTGTTATAGGGTAGTCTAGGTAGGGTCATTTGAAAATGATATTGTCTCTAAGCAAGATCATTAGGGGAGCTTTTTGTCTCATGTCTTCGCTTTTCTTTCATGAGATGCACATGCACTCTCCGCTCTCTCAGCTTGTCCTAATTTGTTCTTGTGGATTCATGTTAAAAATTGTAGCACTGAATGCTTTTTTTTATGTGTGCTCTGACTGCCAGTAGGCCTATTGCATATCTGGACAAACGATCCACCTACCACTATTTTCACTATGAATGGTGGATAGTGGGCAGGATAGACAGTTAGACTGGTAAACTATATTGACCTGTGGTATAGTGAAAGTTAGAGTGAAAATGCATAGTTCATAAGGCAAGTGCCAAAACACCTTGATATAAGGGAGGCGCATGCAAGCAGATGAGGAAATGTGGCTATGATGGAAGAAATGATCCAGTAAAACCTGTAAAAGAGCGAATGTAAACTAGTGAAAAAACATACAACCCTTTCCCATGCCCAATAAAAAACAACACAACCATCCCAAAAGCAAAAAACAAAGTTTGACAACCCTCCCCTATTTTGGAAAATGCCCCTGTCCCTTACTTTTTTTGGTTTAGTTGACCAATTCGACCATTGAAAAAAAAGAAACAAGCACATATAACTTGAAAAAGCCATACATTCATTTTTATTTGATTTCATTTGATTTAACTAGGCAAGTCAGCTAAGAACAAATTCTTACTCACAATGACGGCCTACCAAAAGGCAAAAGGCCTCCTGCGGGGCTGGGGGCTGGGATTAGAAATAAAAATATAGGACAAAACACACCACGACAAGAGAGACAACACAACACTACATAAAGACGACAACATAGCATGGCAGCAGCACATGACAACACAGCAAGGTAGCAACACAACATGACCACCACATGGTAGCAACACAAAGCAGGATACAAATATTGTTGGGCACAGACTATAGCACAAAGGGCAAAGAAGGTAGAGACAACAATACATCAAGCAAAGCAGCCACAACTGTTAGTAAGAGTGTCCGTGATTGAGTCTGCATGAAGAGATTGAGATAAAACTGTCTACTTTGAGTGTTTGTTGCAGCTCGTTCCAGTCGCTGGCTGCAGCGAACTGAAAAGACTAGTGACCCAGGAACACATGAGTAAAGCCATTGAGGATAACACACAATAAAGACTTATTTCCATTGTGGTCCTCTTGAAGCAAGATGGCTAGGTAAGATCGAACACGGTTGAACACAGTATGACAGCGAGATAATAAAACAGAAAACAAAGAAGAACATCTATCTCATCATTGTAGTTACATCATAGGGGTCATTCTTATGGGCACAGAATACAGTTTTATACTTTATTTTTTAAAGCTGCCCAGAGAGGACGTCATTTTTATGGGAAGAGGCAACTCATTCCCCTCTGAGGCTCCAGTATCCAAGAAATCACCTTTCCCAGCGTTATACCGGAACCTGTATAAGCACACATTAGCAACACCTGATCTGGTGCTGTGAATGTGTGCATTCCTAACGCAGGGAAAGTAAATCAGTTAGATATCTGGGCGCAGAACCATAAATAGTCCTGTAAACCAAACCCAGTCTAGGTTTGAGGCTAGGGGACACCCTAGCCTCAACAGGCAGCCAGTTAAGTTCCTGAAAGCAGCTCCTGCCTATGTCGGTATGTGAACTCACCTTTAATACTACCCTGGTCAGCTTATTCTGGGCTATCTGGAGCTTCCCTTTCATAAGCTTAGATAGAAGTACTAGCGTAGTCAAAATGTCATTGAATGAGGGCAGTGGCTAGCACGTTCATGGAGTCCTTATCAAGCAGCTTGGATTTTCTAGACCAACAGTCCTGGCATTAACCTTCCCTAGCACTTTAGTGGCCATGCTCACACCTCCCAAGGTTCCATCAAGGATACATCCCAGGTAGCTATCAGAGGTTTTAGTAGTCAGCACCTCAACCCTAGCTCTACTCTGATTTCAGAGGACCTACTCAATTTAGGTCTGGATGCAAAAACAATTCCCTCAGATTTACCTAAGTGTAGAGATAGCGTATTATCTCCAATCCATTTGTTAATTTTAGTAAGCATCCGCATAAAGGAAAAGACGGCAAGAACAACCAGCTTTCATATTGTTAATCTACAGTAGAAACAGTAGAGGCGATGTGGGGGGGGCACAGGTTAGTCAAGGTAATTGAGGTAACATGTACATGTAGGTAGAGGTAAAGTGACTATGCTTAGATAATAAACAGAGAGTAGCAGCAGTGTAAAAATGGGGGTAGGGGGTAATGCAAATAGTCTGGGAAGCCATTTGATTAGCTGTTCAGAAGTGTTATGGCTTGGGGATAAAACCTAAACTTGGTGTTCCGTTACCGCTTGTCATGCGGTAGCAGAGAAAACAGTCTATGATGAGGGTGGCTGGAGTCTTTGGCAATTTTTAGGGCCTTCTTCTGACACTGCTTGGTATAGAGGTCCTGGATGGCAGGAAGCTTGGCCCCAGTGATGTACTGGGCCATACGCACTACCCTCTGCCGTGCCTGCGGTCGGAGATCGAGTAGTTGCCATACCAGGTTGGCGATGCAACCAGGATGCTCTCGATGGTGCAGCTGTATAGCTTTTTGATGATATTAGGTCCCATGCCAAATCTTTTCAGTCTCCTGAGGGGGAATATGTGTTGTCGTGCCCTCTTCAAGACTGTCTTGGTGTGTTTGGACCATGATATTTTGTTGGTGACATGGACACCAACGAACTTGTAGTCAGTCAAGTAAAGTAGACATGAATCAGTTGAGTATGTTCTACTAAAACCTGACTGAAAATCATACATTAGACTTTGTTTGTTGACATAATTCATACATTTTCTCATGTACAAATCTCTTCAGGATCTTTGAAGTTATACTTGGGATGGATAAAGGCCTATAATTCCCAGGGTCAGACTCTATCCCCTTCTAATACAGAGGTATAGCTTTTGTCTGTTTCATGTCCCTGGGAAAGAAGCATTGTTCAATTTGCTCAGCAGAATCTATAAGAAACCTTGCAGGAATAGTATCCAGGCCTGTGGCTTCTTATATAATGTAGAAGTTGCTTTAAATGTTGAGAAATAAACCGTGTGTGGAACAGGACAGAAATAGGCAGGAAGAACAGGTGTGTTCCTGACAGGCTGTGTGGTTTCAACATTGCTGACTGAGATTGTCTTGAAATCCAACACTGAGAAAAAGTCCCTTGATTCTGAGGAAGAAGAAATAGGACCTTGAGGGGGAGGTTTAGGATGGGACGGAGGCGGTAGGACTTGTGCTAACTTGAACCTGCAGACCACTGGCCCTTGATGACGTCTGTAAAATCCTTTATGAACACTAATGAGCCGAGCCAAGCTGCACTGTTCTGACTTGGCCACGAATCCCTGTAGTTGCTGGAACCCTGCTGGAGAGGAGAGTGTAATAAGATAATATCCACACCAGTGCAGTATGATTAGGGTCAGCACAATACTAACTTGAGCCTGCTGACTACTTGCTGATCTGGTGATATAAGTGTCTCACAGACTCATACAGTTTTAGGAACTATTAAGAATCATTTGAAGTTGTTGTTTGGCACAGTCAAGTTCCCAAATCATCAAAACCAGACATAATTGGGTTTCCTGAAAGCACTAAGATCATCTTACATCTATTATAGGCAACAGACAAAAATTATGCTACTTAGTGTTTCGAAGCTTCATAGAAACTCACCCCAAAGGACTTGTCATGCTATATACACTTGTTGAGATTACCTTTGTAATTGTAAAAACTGGGAACACCAATGCCGCTATGCAGTTACATACAATGAGTGTACAAAACATTAGCAACACCTGACTATGGTCATAGACTGACCAGGTGATTCCAGCTGAAAGCTATGATCCCTTGTTGATGTAACTTGTTAAATCCATAATTGAGACATGAATTGTATGTGTGTCATTCAGAGGGTGCATCAGTATAGATTCCTCCTCCGTATCATCACTCAACAGAGTTAGATTGTAAAACTGTCCCACTGGCATGGAGGATTAGCAAGATTAGTGAGGGAGAGCTTTACAGCTACCGGTATTTCAAAGCACTGCCATCATCTCCAGATATAGACTGCTTCAACAGAGCTGGAAACTGATGGATGATTGAATGATACTGTATTAGGACCTGTAAATCTGCAATTCAGAATCAGATGAGAAAAACAAATTCCCTCTCAGGAGCAATAAAATAGTATAATATTTGATTCTATTTCAAACTGATCTCATTTTGTTTGTTTGTTTGATGTTGCTGTTGTAGGTCAGATAAGAAGCCTTCTCCGTGCTCTGAGGGCTGTGGTAGTGAGTCGACCTCAGGAAGCAGGAAGCAATATGGAGGAGTCCATCAGACCCAGACGTCGGGGCTGCCATGGTCCCAGCCCTGCTCCAACTCCTCCCCTGCTGGGGACAAGATGGAGCGGCTAAAGGTGATCCGTAACCATAGCAACAGCCTTCGTCTGGGTCGTCTGGCATTCTTCAGACACCTGGAGAAGGTGGAGACCATGAGGAGCTTCTGGGAGCTGAAGCATGTGGAGCTGGAGGGAGACCCACAACAGGTAGGCCTTACACCCGAACACTCATTACCTGTACTCCTCATCTTCTTCTCTATACCCCCAAACCTCATTCATACCCTAACCCTCTTATATACTCATCCTCTAACCTATACCCATCCATCCTCTTGCCCTTCACCCTCGACAGGTAGGGTCTTCACCCCATTCCTCAACTGTATCAAATCAAAGTTTACTGGTCGCCTACACAGATTTGCAGATGTTATTGCAGGTGCAGGGAAATGCTTGTGTTTCTAGCTCCAACAGTCCTGTAAAAAGTAAGGCTATCACCCCCGATCCTCACCCATATCCCTCTCCAACAGGTAAGTCTCGCAACCAAATCCTCACCTGCACCCGTACCCCTCATCTCCTCACCTGTACCCCCTCATCCTCTCGTCTCTACCCCAAACCCGGATTCATACCCAGCAGCATACCACACGGCATCCCTCTGCTGGCTTGCCTCTGAAGCTAAGCAGCTTTGGTCCTGGTCCAGCTGCTGGTGGAAGTGGTGTTGGAGGGCCAGTAGGAGCAATGGTGGGAAAAGTACACAATTGTAATACATGAGTAAAAGTAAAGTTACGTTAATAGAAAATGACTGAAGTGAAAGTCACCCATTAATACTTCAGTACAAGTCAAAAAGTATTTGGTTAAAAATATACTTAAGTATCAAAAAAACATGTAATTGCTAAAATATACTTAAGTATCAAAAGTAAATTATAAATTTAGTAAATTATATAAGTAAATTATATAAGTATATTTTACAGATAGCCAGTGGCACACTCCAACACTCAGACCTAATTTACATAATTTAATGAGTCTGCCAGATCAGATGCAGTAGGGATGACCAGGGGTTTTCTTTTGATAAGTGTGTGAATTGGACCAGTTCCCTGTCCTACTAAGCATTTCAAAAGTAATGAGTACTTTTTGGGTGTCAGGGAAAATGTATGGAGTAAAAAGTACATCATTTTCTTTAGGAATGTAGTGAAGTAAAGGTAAAAGTTGTCAAAAATATAAAAAGTAAAGTACAGATACCCCAAAAAACTACTTAAGTAGTACTTTAAAGTATTTTTACTTAAGTACTTTACACCACTGAGTAGGAGGCACGACAGGCAATAGTTAGGCACTATAGGCTAAAGATCATTTAACGGATGTCAGACAATACATTGCCCATATGATTTCCCACACCCAGCAGAGAATTGCACTCAGCTTGCATTTTGACTCACAGCCATAGCCTAATCTACAGTTGAAGTTGGAAGTTTACATACACTTAGGTTGGAGTCATTAATAAAACTCGTTTTTCAACCACTCCACAAATATCTTGTTAATAACAAACTATAGTTTTGGCAAGTCGGTTAGGACATCTACTTTGTGCATGACACAAATCATTTTTACAACATTTGTTTACAGACAGATTATTTCACTTATAATTCACTGTATCACAATTCCAGTGGGTCGCTACAAAACCGCCATCAAAAAAGCCAGACTGCGGTTTGCAACTGCACATGGGGACAAAGATCGTACTTTTTGGAGAAATGTAATCTGGTCTGATGAAACAAAAATAGAACTGTTTGACCGTAATAACCATTGTTATGTTTGGAGGAAAAAGGGGGAAGCTTGCAAGCCGAAGAACACCATCCCAACCGTGAAGCACGGGGGCGGCAGCATCATATTGTGGGGCTGCTTTGCTGCAGGAGCGCCTGGTGCACTTCACAAAATAGATGGCATCATGAGGTAGGAAAATTATTTGGATATATTAAAGCAACATCTCAAGACATCAGTCAGGAAGTTAAAGCTTGGTCTTAAATGGGTCTTCAAAATGGACAATGACCCAAAGCATACTTCCAAAGTTGTGGCAAAATGGCGTAAGGACAACAAAGTCAAGGTACTGGACTGGCCATCACAAAGCCCTGACCTCAATCCTATAAAAAATGTGTGGGCAGATCTGAAAAGCGTGTGCGAGCAAGGAGGCCTTCAAACCTGACTCAGTTACCCCAGCTCTGTCAGGAGGAATGGGCCAAAATTCACCCAACTTATTGTGGGAAGCTTGTGGAAGGCTACTCGAAACGTTCGACCCAAGTTAAACAATTTAAAGGCAATGCTACCAATTACTAATTGAGTGTATGTTTTATCTTCTGACCCACTGGGAATGTGATGAAAAAAATAATAGCTGAAATAAATAATTCTCTCTACTATTATTTTGACATTTCAAATTCTTAAAATAAAGTGGAGATCCTAACTGACCTAAATCGGGGAATTCTTTCTCGGATTAAATGTCAGGAATTGTGAAAAACTGAGTTTAAATGTATTTGGCTGAGATGTATGTAAACATCCGACTTCAACTGTATATAGACTACGGCTGCCTATTATGATTATTGCTGTTATATTAGGAACTGAGTGAGTAGTGTTTGGTCTGATGCTATTTTGAAAGCCAAGAAGAAGAAGAAAAAATAAATAAAAATAAAGTAAAGTACATTCCTCTACGGGATCGGTGTGCCCCCCCCCCCCCCTCCCCCATGCAGGATGGTTGAGCTAATGTAGGCTAATGTGTATAGCATGAGATTGTAAGTAACAAGAAAACTTTCCAGGACATAGACATATCTTATATGGTCAGAAAGCTTAAATTTGTGTAAATCTAACTGTTAATCTAGTTATTATAGTGAAATAATACCATGCTATTGTTTGAGGAGATTGCACATTTATTAACTTAAAAATGTATCAATAAACCAATTAGGAACATTTGGGCAGACTTGAAAATAAATGCAATGATTAATTTGATCAGTCTAAAACTTTGCACATATACTGCTAATTTGTACCTAACCTGAAATAATACATTATGGCCGTTCTCTTGCATTTCAAAGATGATGAAAAAAAAACATATTTTTTCCTTTGTATTATCTTTCACCAGATCTAATGTTTTACATTATCCTACATTCATTTTACATTTCCACAAATGTCAAAGTGTTTCCTTTCAAATGGTATCAAGAATATAGATATCCTTGCTTTAGGTCCTGAGCTAAAGGCAGTTAGATATGGGTATGTCATTTTAGGCTAAAATTTAAAAATAGGGTCAGATCCTTTTAAGGCTGCCAGGCTTGCTAGGACAGACAATATACAACTTCAATTAGCACTGAGGTGTGAAGTGAGGGGTGTCGAAGCCTTTGGGCCCAACAAGTGGCAGTAGTCTCTTGTAGCCTGCTCCACCAAAATCCAGAGGCCTTTGAAGCCCCCTTCCGCTGTTCAGAGACCATCCACTAGCATTTTCTACAAGAAATCTGCCTCCAGAAATAAAAGCTTCTCCTAAGAGGGTGTGACACGTACTCCTGTTGCCTACTGCACTGCTGCTTGGATTCCACCTGGTGATCTGTTCACCATCTGCCCTGGCCTGTCTCCCCATGTCTGGTACAGGTACCTCCACCACACTCCCCCCTCTCTCCCGAGCTTTCGCTCGCCTCCAGCACGAACGCACTGATGGGGCGAGTGACTCTGACCTTACAATGGCTAGCCCCAAGTTGTTATATATTTTTAAAAAATTGCATTTTGACATTTTTCTATTTGCTTCATGACTCCTACCTGCTTTGTTGACTATGAACTTTCTTTGTTACCCAACCATGGAACAGACTATGTTTGTTCCTACACTCGGGACTCTGACTCTCTATTGGTTATACAGACATTTGTTCTCCCATCCTATTCTAACCACCTCTCGCCGGCTTTGTATTCATGTTACCTGATGAAATTGCAACATGATCTTGTTGCCATTTAATGCACATTCAAATGTCATAAATCAACACTGCTAAGCTCTTCCTGTCCTCTGCCGTGCCTTGATTGTATTACTTCTGATGATATCTGGAAATGTGCATGTACACCCTGGCCCATCTACTGTTGCTAACCCCAATTCTGACTTGTGCTCTGATATCTGCTTTACTGATTTCTGCTCTCGTAAAAGCAGGGTTGTCTGCAGGTTAAAACTAGAAGATTATTACCTCAAATTGATCAATTGAAAGTGTGAGTTCACACCTCCAATCCAGATGTGTCGGTCATTACTGAAACATGGTTAAGGAATGTTTTAAATACACATTTTTCTGGTTATAACCTTTTTCAGCAAGACTGATCTTCAAAAGGTGGGGTGGCAATCTTTACCACCTTCAGTGCTCGTTTGTCTCCACCAAGTCTGTCTCCAAACAATTTGATTTGCTGGTTTTAAGCATTAAACTTCAAATAGTTCTTTGTTGACTGTTGCGTCCTCCATCAGAACCTGCCCTAAGCTCTCTCCTGGCCCTATGTCTGAATTTGTCCTGCTAGATGACCTGTAGGGGGCCATTGCTTTAGGACTTGGTCAGGTGATTCAAACATTTACCTACATTTTTCTCAGATTGACTCCTCACTATTTTTTTTAACCTTTATTTTTTTAACCTAGGCAAGTCAGTTATGAACAAATTTTATTTTCAATGACATCCTAGGAACTGCTCAAGGGCAGAACGGCAGATTTGTACCTTGTCAGCTCAGGGATTTGAACTTGCAACCTTTTGGTTACTAGTCCAACACTCTAACCACTAGGCTACCCTGCCACCCCAAATAATCCTGATAGATATCAGTCTGATGTTTTCTGTAATGACCTTAGTCATCACTGTTTTTACAGCTTGTACAGCTCGTGATGGCTGCTCAGTGAAATGACCTGTCCTGATTTGTCATGGACGCTTGCTAAAAAACTTTGATGAGCAAGCCTTCCTACATGAACTGGCCTCTGTAAAATGGTATAGAATCAGCTTGATCTCCCCTGTTGAAGACGCTTGGACATTTAAAAAAAATATTTTTACTGGTATTGTTAACAAACACCCCCATAAAGAAAATGAGAATTAAAAACAGGTTTAGCTCCTGGTTCAACCGTGATCTGGCAGAGATACTCCACCTCAAGAATTGCATTTGGCGAAAGGCTCGACACATACTCAGGCTGACTGGCTCTCGTTCAGGCAAATTACAAATAAATGCAATCAGGCTATCCGGAAGGTCAAAGTTAGTTAGTTACCTTAAGGAGCAGTTCTCCCTGTGGGTCTAATCCCAAGAAGTTCTGGAAAATGATTAAAGACCTGGAGAATAAACCCTCCTCACAGCTGCCCATGTCCCTTACAGTGTCTTGCAAAATCACTCATCTCCCTCTGCGTTTTTCCTATTTTGTTGCATTACAACCTGTAATTTAAATAGGTTATTATTTGGATTTCATGTAATGAACATACACAAAATAGTCCAAATTGGTGAAGTGAATCGAACAGAATAACTTGTTTAAAAAAATGGAAATGGAAAAGTGCTGCGTGCATATGTATTCACCCCCTTCGCTATGAAGCCCCTAAATAACAACCAATTACCTTCAGAAGTCACATAATTGGTTAAATAAAGTCCACCTGGGTGCAATCTAAGTGTCACATGATCTGTCACATGATCTCAGTATATATACACCTGTCTTCAAAACCCCTAAGCAAGGGGCACCACCAAGCAAGCGACACAGTGACACCTCTCTGGGGAGGTTCCCATTGCTTGGAAGGCAGCCACAGTTCGTTCTTTATTTAAAGGGGGAGATCAAGCTGATCCTAACTGTGATATGCATATTTCTATTTTGCCCTGTTTATCAAAAGTGTTGGAAAAAAGTGTCAATAATGAACTGACCGGCATTCTTGATGTCTATAGTATTCTCTTTGGTATGCAATCTGGTTTCCTCTCAGGTTATGGATGTGTCACTGTAACCTTAAAGGTCCTCAACGATGTCACCATCGCCCTTGATACTAAGTAATGTTGTGCTGCTATTTTTATTGACTTGGCCAAGGCTTTTGATACAGTGGAGCATTCCATTCTTGTGGACCGGCTAAGATGTATTGGTGTCTCTGAGGGGTCTTTGGCCTGGTTTGCTAACTACCTCTCTCAAAGAGTGCAATGTATCAGATCTGCTGTCTCAGCCACTGACTGTCACCAAGGGAGTACCCCAAGGCTCAATCCTAGGCCCCACGCTCTTCTCAATTTACATCAACAACATAGCTCATGATACTGTAACATTTCCATCTGTTTAAAGTACATTTGATGACATGATAATGTTGGCAAAGTTGTTTCCTACTAAATCAAATCAAACGTTATTTGCCTAACTTCTTCTTAATCCAACCGCGTTGTCAGATTTCAAAAAGGCTTTACGGCGAAAGCATACCATGCGATTATCTGAGGATCAGAAATCACTTACCTTTGAAGATCTTCCTCTGTTTGCAATACAAAGGGTCCCAGCTACACAATGAATGGTCGTTTTGTTTGATAAAGTCCTTCTTTATATCCAAAAAAGTTTAGTTGACGCCAATGATCTCAGTAATCCACTCGTTCAACTTGCATACAAACAAATCCAAAAAGTTACAGGTAGAGTTCATCCAAACAAGTCAAACTATGTTTCTAATTAATCCTCAAGTACTCTAATATCAAAATAAACAATAATATTTAAGACAGAGAATAGTATCTTCAATAGGGAAGATAAATAACGAAGAGTGCGCACCTCATTCACGCGCCAAGACTACTTTTCTAATGAGAGACACCTTGGAAAAACTACAACTACTTGTTCATTTTTCAAGAAACAAGCCTAAAACCCCTTCTAAAGACTGTTGACATTTGGTGGAAGCCATAGGAACCGCAATCTGTGTCCTATCTATTTGCATATCCCATAGGCTAGCATTGAAATGGCCTGTGACCTCATAAAATAAAAATCTGGATGGATTTTCCTCTGGTTTTTGCCTGTCATATCAGTTATTTTATACTCACAGGTATTATTGTAACAGTTTTAGAAACCTCAGAGTATTTTATATCCAATGCTACCAATCATATGCATATCCTAGCTTCTGGGCTTGAGTAACAGGCATTTTACTTTGGGCATGTCAGCCATCCGAAATTCCGAACACTGCCCTGTATGCTGAAAAAGTTAACCAACATTGCAGTTTTAAGAAAAAATAAGTGTTAAGTCAAAAATAGATGAGTAAAATATAAAAAATAATAGTAACAAATAATGAATGAGCATCAGTAAAATAACAATAACGAGGCTATGTAAATGGGGTACCGGTACAGAGTCAATGTGCAGGGGCACCGGTTAGTTGAGGTAATATGTACATGTAGGTAGAGTTAAAGTGACTATGCATAGATAATAAACAGATAGTAGCAGCAGAGTATAAGAGGGGGGGGGGCGCAATGCAAATAGTCTGGGTAGCTATTTAATTAGCTGTTCAGGCGTCTTATGGCTTGGGGGTTAAAGCTGTTAAGAAGTCTTTCGGACCTAGACTTGGTGCTCTGTTACCACTTGCCGTGTGGTAGCAGAGAGAACGGTCTATGACTAGGGTGGCTGGAGTCTTCAACAATTTTTCGGGCCTTCCTCTGACACTGCCTGGTATAGAGGTCCTGGATGGCAGGAAGCTTGGCCCCAGTGATGCACTGGGCCGTACGCGCTACCCTCTGTAGTGCTTTGTGGTCTGAGGGCAAGCAGTTGCCATACCAGGCAGTGATGCTCTCAATGGTGCAGCTGTATACATTTTTGAGGATCTGAGGACCCATGCCAAATCTTGTGAGTCTCCTGGGGGGGAATAGGCTTTGTCGTGCCCTCTTCACAACTGTGTTAGTGTATTTGGACCATGATAGTTTGTTGGGGATGTGGACACCAAGGAACTTGAAGCTCTCAACATGCTCCACTACAGCCCCGTCAATGAGAATGGGGGGGGGGGGGGTGCTCGGTCCTCCTTTTCCTGTAGTCCACAATCATTTCCTTTGTCTTGATCACGTTGAGGGAGAGGTTGTTGTCCTGGCACCACACGACAAGGTCTCTGACATCCTCCCTATAGACTGTCTCATCGTTGTCGGTGATCAGGCATACCACTGTTGTGTCATCGGCAAACTTAATGATGGTGTTGGAGTCATGACTGGCCATGCATTCATGAGTGAACAGGGAGTACAGGAGGGGACTGAGCACGCACCCCTGAGGGGGCCCTGTGGGGGGTGGCCCGTCAGGAAGTCCAGGATCCAGTTGCAGAAGGAGGTGTTTAGTCCCATGGTCCTTAGCTTAGTAATGAGCTTTGAGGACACTATGGTGTTGAACGCTGAGTGTAGTCAATGAATAACAACATTCTCACATAAGTGTTCCTTTGTCCAGGTTGGAATCGGCAGTGAGGAGTGCAATACAGATTGCATCATTTGTGGTTCTGTTGTATGCAAATGGGAGTGGGTCTAGGGTTTCTGGGATAATGGTGATGATGTGAGGCATTACCAGCCTTTCAAAGCACTTTATGGCTACAGACATAAGTGCTACAGGTCAGTAGTCATTTAGGCAGGTTACCTTAGTGTTCTTGGGCACAGGGACTATGTTGGTCTGCTTAAAACATGTTGGTTTTACAGACTCAGTAAGGGAGAGGTTGAAAATGTCAATGAAGACAGTTGCCAGTTGGTCAGCGCATGCTCGGAGTACACGTCCTAGTAATCTGTCTGGCCCTACGGCCAATCAAAGGATTTCTGCCAAAACCCTGTTGAGGACAAGCATTAAACCGCTTTTTAGCCTGTGGTTATGTATGTGTTTGTTTGTATGTGTGTGTGTGTTTTTCTGTGTATGTGTGCATCACAGGAAGTTGGTGGCACCTTAGTTGGGGAGGACGGGCTTGTGGTATAGCTGGAGCTGAATAGGTGGAATGGTATCAAATATATCAAAGACATGGTTTGATACTGATACAAACACCGTTCCAGCCATTATTTTGAGCTGTCCTCCCCTCAGCAGCCTCCACTGGTGTGCATTTATTTCTCTATGTATTCTGTACTGTAAATGCACAGGTGCTTTCTTACTGTGGTGTTGTACTGCCCTCTGTTGGTGAAAAATGGCAGCTACATTTACCCTGATGAAGACAGCTTGTCTGTCGAAACGTTGGACAGAAATGTTTTGCATCTGAGCTCCTAGAGTGTGCGTCTCTCCTTTATTTGTTTTTTTAAGAGCTACGTTTACACAACCTTCAGTATCACCAGCTTGTTTGACGTAGGATCCCAGCTGCTTTAAATAAGCAGCTCCTCTAGTCCAGGCAGGATTTGCATCCCAAATGGCACCCGATTGGTCCTGGTCAAAAGTTGTGAATATGGACCAATTTGGGACGTAGCAGGATCTATTCTAGCCTCGCAAGCTGCCTGATCTCACAAATTTACACGAACGTTCGCTATGTGGAACAGGCCAAACATGCAACACAGCACACGCGGGCTGATGTAATATCTCACTTCTAACACTAGTGGAGGCTATGGCTCTGTGAATCTGCATTGAGAGCCCCTCTCACACGCTACAGTGGAACTATGGTGAGGACGGCACTGAATCCAGCATATAATTACTTAGAGCCGCAAGGTGGTGTCTAGGGACTGAGTAAAATATTTCACAACAGTTAACCAGAAAACCACAGTATGTGCTGCTACTGAACATGCCATAATTGTGTTTCCGCTATACTCTATCTGTGTTGATTTTTTTATTTTTTTTATTTTTTTACATGTGCCCATAAGTGTGGGTTTGAAGAGGTCAGACATACAAACGAAGTGGTCTCATCACAGCGATGTATTTTTGTCAGTGCATACAACTAAAGTATGCAAAATTATCAATATCATTTCAAGTAAAATCTCCTTACAAAATAGCTGTTTGTGCACCACAGCAGAAGTGGGTTCTCATTTGCAGGCTGAGCAGCAAATGAACTGTGCTCTGCTTTCATTTTCTATTTATACCACTGTTTGCCCAAGCAACAGCCAATGAGAGCCCAGGGAAAGGTTCCAATTAGACTCTGGGCTGCATGTAAGTGTAACTCAAGATTCCTGGCTATTTAAATCAGACTGCTCTCTCTCTCTCTCTATTTAAATTTAAGGGGCTTTATTGGCATGGGAAACATATGTTTACATTGCCAAAGCAAGTGAAATAGATGTTAAACAAAAGTGAAATAAACAATAAAAGATTAAACTGTAAACATTACATTTACTAAAGCTCCAAAAGAATAAAGACATTTCAAATGTCATATGTCTATATACAGTGTTGTAATTGTACAAAAGGAAAAATAAATAAACATAAATATAGGTTGAATTTACAATGGTGTTTGTTATTCACTGGTTGCCCTTTTCTTGTGGCAGAAGGTCACAAATCTCACTGCTGTGATTGCATACTGTGGTATTTCACCAAATAGATGAGGGATTTTATCAAAATTGGATTGGTTTTGGAATTCTTTGTGGGTCTGAGTAATCTGAGGGAAATATGTGTCTCTAATATGGTCATACATTTGGAACGAGGTTAGGAAGTGCAGCTCAGTTTCCACCTCATTTTGTGGGCAGTGTGCACATAGCCTGTCTTCTCGAGAGCCAGGTCTGCATTTGGTGGTCTATTAAATTGTAGAATTTAACTCCCTTTCCTGGATTTTAGCGGGTATCGACTTAATTCTGCTCTGCTTGCATTATTAGCTTTTTTTAAACTCAATTGTCATACATGAGTAAAAGTAAAGTTAAGGTAAATACTATACATACAATTCCTTATTCTAAACAAACCAGACAGCACAATTTTTTACATTTATGGTCAGCCAGGGGCACATTCCAATACTCAGACATTATTTGCAAACACAGTATTTGTATTTAGTGAGTCCGCCAGATCAGAGGCACTAGGGATGACAACGCGTTATATTGATAGGTGCGTGAATTGGTGTCACGTTCGTTGAAAGGAGTAGACCAAGGCGCAGCGTGAGTAGAGTTCCACATATTTTTTATAAATCGAAACCCAGCACAACCGAACCAGCACAACCGAACCAGCACAACCGAACCAGCACAACCGAACCAGCACAACCGAACCAGCACAACCGAACCAGCACAACCGAACCAGCACAACCGAACCAGCACAACCGAACCAGCACGCTACTGGTGCACACAGACAACTACCGGTAGACAAGAGCCCACAAATACATTGATGGAAGAAGGCTACCTAAATATGATCCCCAATCAGAGACAACGATAAACAGCTGTCTCTGATTGGGAACCATGTCAGGCCAACATAGACGTACAAAAAAACCTAGATGACCCACCCTAGTCACTATCCCAACCAGCATAGAGAATAAACAGCTTACTATGGTCAGGGCGTGACAATTGGACCATATTACTGTCCTGCCTGAGCATTTGAAATGTAACAAGTACTTTTTGGTGTCAGGGAAAACATATGGAATAAAAAGTACATTATTTTCTTTAGGAATGTAGTGGAGTAAAAGCAAAAGTGTCAAAAATGTAAGTAGTAAAGTAAAGTACAGATACCCCTCAAAAACAACTTCAGTAGTACTTTAAAGTATTTCACTTAAGTACTTCACACATCCCATGTTTCATGAGCTGAAATAAAACATCCCAGAAATGTATCATATGCACAAAACATTTATCTATCTCACATTTTGTGCACACATTTATATAATCCATCCACCCGGCTGGTGTGGCATATCAAGAAGTTCATTATCATTAAACAAGTGCACCTTGTGCAGGGGACAATAAAAGGCCACTATTAGATGTGCAGTTTTGTCACACAGTTTTGTCTCTCTGTGCAGAAAACACTGGATATAAGATTGAAACTATTTTAAGGCAGTCTGACAGACCTCTAATGTTGATTTCCAAAATGTATCAAGGTTTGATAGAGGCTTTTCCTGATGACACAAAACATGTGAACCAAAAATGTGAGGAAGACCTGGGAGACACGAATTGATGATGATGAACGGATACAGATGTGTTTGAATGCCCGGCCATGTTCATATCATCTCAGACATAAATGACTGCAGTTTAAGACCATCTATAGAATGTACTATATGCCAGTTATACTGAATATCATGCACTCAGAAATGTCATTCTGCTGGAGGTGAAAAACACAAAAGGGGACATATTTGCATATGTTATGTTCACGTGAAGGCTGGCTGAATTCTGGGCAAAGAGTATGTTCTTTCATCTCAGCATGTGTACAGATTCTCCCTTCTCCCTGTTTTTGTTTGCTTGGAAATGTTTATACTGGAGACTGACAGAAGAGACCTTGTAACCTTGCACTTATCGCAGCTGAGAAATGCTTTGCCATTAATTAGATGGTTGGTTGTCCTCCCACAATGTCACAATAGATTGCAGAAAAGTCATGTTTCACTAGATTTGATTTATTACAAGAGGCACACTGTGCAACTCTCAAAAGGTCTGGATGCCTTACATGGAGTACTGTACGACAAAAGGAGTTGAAAACATGCCCACGTCAGGGGAGATACAGAGCATTCAGAAAATATTCAGACCCCCATCTCTGCAGCATGGTAGAGTGGCTAGACAGAAGTCACTCCTCAGTAAAAAGGCACATTACAGCCCACTTGGAGTTTGCCAAAAGGCACCAAAATACTCAAAAGGCACCAAAATACCATGAGAAACAAGATTTGTTGGTCTGATGAAACCAAGATTGAACTCTTTGGCCTGAACGCCAAGCATCACGTCTGGAGGAAACCTGGCACCATCAGTACGGTGAGGCATGGTGGTGGCAGCATTATGCTGTGGGGATGTTTTACAGCGGTAGGCACTGGGAGGCTAATCAGGATCGAGGGAAAGATGAACGGAGCAAAGTACAGAGAGATCCTTGATGAAAAACTGCTCCAGAGCGCTCAGGACCTCAGACTTGGGGGTGAAGGTTTACCTTCCAACATGACAACAACCCTAAGCACTCAGCCATGACAACGCAGGAGTGGCTTCGGAACAAGTCTCTGAATGTCCTTGAGCTGCCCAGCCAAAGCCTGGACTTTGGATAGACCTGAAAATAGCTGTATTTCGTATTCCTTGGTCAGATTTGTTTGTTTTTATTTGTCCTTGTCCTTTGTATGCCTTTTATTTTAATGCATGTGTAGGATTTATCTGGCACCGTTTGCAATCAGTCAGTTGTTTTATGCTCTGGTTACATTCAGATTGAGGTTGGTGTTTGAAGTCGGCCTTGATAGTGTGTTTTATGCATCTATTTCATGTTGCACTGTATGCCTGTTCCACAAGTAAATGAGTCAATGGAGCCTCTGTCTGATGAGGTTGAGTAGTACATTTTACACGCCATGCTGCAGACCTTTGAACCTAATATTGCAGTCATAATTGATGTCTGGGGTCATTTTTGTTGTTGTTGCTGTTCTCCAAATAGCATTTTGGAGAAAAATAAATAAAAAATAAAGTCAAAGCCTCCTCCACCCACCACCCCCCTCAAAGCCCCCTCCACCCCCAAACTACAGTACTTCCCACGGCTATGGCTCTACAGTAATATTAGGCCTATGAGATAAATGACAGTGTCCTCCGTAGCAGTCTATTTACTTCCAAGCATGGTTGGCTATTGAAGGAGCAGTGGATAAATGGTTGCCTAATATTTGTTCCCATGCATCAAACACCTCCATTTCCCCCCAAAGAACAATATGCTTGTAATGCAATTGATCAACCACTAGAAGTTGCGCATATGTGCAAGTTCAACATTTATAAATACCAACCTTTGTGGGAAAACAGGCACATGCTAGGTCTAGAGTATTTGTTTTTTTGTGCACACGCACCTTTGACAAATGAGGCCCCTGTTCCTTACTGAGGTCAGATTCTTTTCCAGGATACATCGAAGAGGTATTGCTCTCTAACCCCTGGTTATATCCCAAATGGAACCTTATTCCCTATATACTGCACTACTTTTGACCAGGACCCATAGGGAATAGTGCACCATATAGGACATAGGGTGTCATGTGGGGAGCACACCTGCTCTATGCTCTCCCACCTGCTGTTGCCTGTTAAAGGTCCAGGAGACCTGTGTAGAGGTGGCGTCGCACGGTTGACCGTAAATCATCCCCTCTGGCCAGACAGATAGGTGCCAGAGACCGCAGTCCAGATAGGGTGGCGATATCAGTGACAGTGGACCTGTCTCAATATGCTGTCCCCCAAGTCATCGCTTTGCCTACCGTTTTACAGTGTCTTCAGAAAGTATCGATACACCTTCACTAATTTCACAATTTGTAGTCTCACAGCCTGAATTCATACCCCACAATGACAAAGTGAAAACATGTTTTTAGACATTTTTGCAAAACGATTGAAAATTAAATACAGAAATATCACATTTTACATAATCGCCAAATACAACAGGTGTAGACCTTTCCGTGAAATGCTTAATTACAAGCCCTTAACCAACAATGCAGTTCAGAATTTTTTATTATTTTATTTACACAAGTCTTCCCCCCCCTTGCTATTGTGCAATAGACAATCATTCTTGCACCCCTTTGCCGTGACACTCCAAATTGAGCTCAGGTGCATCCAATTTCCTTTGATCATCCTTGACGTCACAACTTGATTAGAGTCCACCTGTGACCAATTCAGTTGATTGGACATGATTTAGAAAGAAACACGCTTATCTGTATAAGGTCCCACAGTTGACAGTGCAGGTCAGAGCAGAGACTATAGGACAGCACTCTGGTAAATTAACTTCAATTGAAATGTTGTGACATTTATTGTCATTGCCTTGCACGCTGAAGAGTGCTGTCTTATTTATGCTCTTTGGAAAGATATAGAGCCGAGGAGCAAGCGACTCCACAACAACAGAAATAGTTAGTGCCTTGTGGGTGTAGGCAAGAGTATGGAGAATATACTCTGCAGGCATGAAGTGCTGTGGACAAAGTTAAAGGATACCAGGCATGAGTTGCGTCCCAAAGGGCTCTGGTCAAAAGTAATGCACTCTACAGGGAATAGGGTGCCATTTGGGACAGAGCCAATGGAGCACACACACACCTGTCCCCCTCTCGTCTCTGAGACAGCATGTTCTCTCCTTTTAGGTCCCTTGGCAGGCGGGGTGGAGGGTCGGGGGTCAGGGTAACATGGTCAATGGGGGGTGGGTTGGCACAGCGTGACTGGACAGAGATGTGCCTGTCGTTCTGTTCTGAGTGGGGGGGAGTGTCTGAATGACAGTGCGATCAGATCAGTCAGAGAGCGACAAAGATAGGCCTCACTATTTCGTAACTGCTGGCGCCCGCTGTGGTTTCCATGTCAACAGCCCCAACCTGCTGCCGATCGCCCCACGAGACCCGATCGTCGCCGCCATCGACAAGAGAGCGACAGATTGAAATAATCCAGCCCTGAGCTGAGACTATAAAGTGGAGCAGGAGGAAGAGGAAGAGCAGCAGTTACCATGGAGAACTTTCTGAAGGATAAGGATATTTGGATAGTAGGCAGCATGTGTCTGGTGGCATCATTCCTATGGCAACGGATCTGGAATTTATTCACCTACAAGAGGAAGAGGGGCAGGGAAACACCCTCCCCAGACATACAGGTACTAGTAGTTTGCTGTCTTAATGGGTTCATTCACACTACTGAGCTGAGCCAAAGTGAACTGTGCTGGCTGGTTTATGCATCCACTATTGTTGCTGGAGGACAATGTAAAAATAAAATGGTATAGTTTAGGTCAGCATGATAGAGTAAAAAGGGTACATGATTGCGGGGCTTTGTGCATGCTCAGGTAGTGCAGGTGTGACTGGTTGAATCTTTTTGCGGAGGTGAGTTTCTGTTCACCTTTTGACCCATCAGATTTGGACATTTTTGCTAGTGAAGCAAGTTCTACACAGGCTGTTTTCATGTTTTTCATCATCCTGTCATAATTCAAAGATGGTAGAGGATAGAGTGACAGAAAGTGAGAGTACCAGTTGGCCTGTAGGAGGAAGTGATGTCTTGAAAGATGACACATTATCACCTTAACAGACATGTTAATCCATAGTGACTTTGAAATGCATACTCAAATGGCTTGACATGTGTAAAGACAGTGATAGTTTGTAGTCTTTGTCGTTACGTGAAAGAGACTTAGAACCGGTTTCCTGTACACAGAATAAGCCTAGTCCTGGACAAAAAATTACTTTCAATGAAGATTCTCAATTGAGCATGCTTTAAAATCCAGGGCTATGCTGGATTTGGGAGCTCTCTGGTTTTGAAGGATCAGTTTATACAATTCTAGGCCCTAATGGCTAGGAAAGACCAACCTGGTCTCAGAGCATTTTGTATTATTCTGTATGTATATCCGAGATACTCCATTTAGTATGATATGTTACATTTGGTGTGGTTACATAAGGCAGATGTTTATATAAGGCAAAAATGAAAAGAGGGTGGTTGGGTTGGCATATAAAATGGATGTACAATGACATTCTAGATGATTCTGTGCTTCTAACTTTGTGGTAACAGTTTGGGGAAGGCCCTTTCCTGTTTCAGCATGACAATGCCCCGGGCACAAAGCGAGCTCAACACAGAAATGGCTTGTCGAGATCTGTGTGGAAGAACTTGACTGGCCTGCACAGAGCCCTGACCTCAACCCCATCAAACACCTTTTTAATGATTTGGAATTTCCTGACGGCAAGCCAAGCCTAATCGCCCCCTCATCAGTGCCCAACTTCACTAATTCTCTTGTGGCTGAATGGAAGCAAGTTCCCTCAGCAATGTCCCAACATTTAGTGGAAATTCTTCCCAGAAGAGTGGAGGCTGGTATAGCAGCCAAGGGGGGACCAACTCCATATTAATGCCCATGATTTTGGAATGAGATGTTTGACGAGCAGGTGTTCACATACTTTTGGTAATTTAGTGTATAATATGAATTTGAATTCGTAACATATCATACGAAATAGGTGATGGACATCTACAAAGTAATACAGTGGGGCAAAAAAGTATTTAGTCAGCCACCAATTGTGCAAGTTCTCCCACTTAAAAAGATGAGAGGCCTGTAATTTTCATCATAGGTACATTTCAACTATGACAGACAAAAGGAGAAAAAAAATCCAGAAAATCACATTGTAGGATTTTTTCTGAATTTATTTGCAAATTATGGTGTAAAATAAGTATTTGGTCACCTACAAACAAGCAAGATTTCTGGCTCTCACAGACCTGTAACTTCTTCTTTAAGAGGCTCCTCTGTCCTCCACTCGTTACCTGTATTAATGGCGCCTGTTCGAACTTGTTATCAGTATAAAAGACACCTGTCCACAACCTCAAACAGTCACACTCCAAACTCCACTATGGCCAAGACCAAAGAGCTGTCAAAGGACACCAGAAAGAAAATTGTAGACCTGCACCAGGCTGGGAAGACTGAATCTGCAATAGGTAAGCAGCTTGGTTTGAAAAAATAAACTGTGGGAGCAATTATTAGGAAATGGAAGACTTACAAGACCACTGATAATCTCCCTCGATCTGAGGCTCCACGCAAGATCTCACCCCGTGGGGTGAAAATGATCACAAGAATGGTGAGCAAAAATCCCAAAGAACCACACGGGGGGACCTAGTGAATGACCTGCAGAGAGCTGGGACCAAAGTAACAAAGCCTACCATCAGTAACACACTACGCCGCCAGGGACTCAAATCCTGCAGTGCCAGACGTATCCTCCTGCTTAAGCCAGTACATGTCCAGGCCCGTCTGAAGTTTGCTAGAGAGCATTTGGATGATCCAGAAGAAGATTGGGAGAATGTCATATGGTCAGATGAAACCAAAATAGAACTTTTTGGTAAAAACTCAACTCGTCGTGTTTGGAGGACAAAGAATGCTGAGTTGCATCCAAAGAACACCATACCTACTGTGAAGCATGGGGGTGGAAACATCATGCTTTGGGGCTGTTTTTCTGCAAAGGGACCAGGACGACTGATCCGTGTAAAGGAAAGAATGAATGGGGCCATGTATCGTGAGATTTTGAGTGAAAACCTCCTTCCATCAGCAAGGGCATTGAAGAGGAAACGTGGCTGGGTCTTTCAGCATGACAATGATCCCAAACACACCGCCTGGGCAACGAAGGAGTGGCTTCGTAAGAAGCATTTCAAGGTCCTGGAGTGGCCTAGCCAGTCTCCAGATCTCAACCCCATAGAAAATCTTTGGAGGGAGTTGAAAGTGCATGTTGCCCAGCAACAGCCCCAAAACATCACTGCTCTAGAGGAGATCTGCATGGAGGAATGGGCCAAAATACCAGCAACAGTGTGTGAAAACCTTGTGACTTACAGAAAACGTTTGACCTCTGTCATTGCCAACAAAGGGTATTTAACAAAGTATTGAGATAAACTTTTGTTATTGACCAAATACTTATTTTCCACCATCATTTAATAAATTATTTAAAAATCCTACAATGTGATTTTCTGGATTTTTTTTCTCATTTTGTCTGTCATAATTGAAGTGTACCTATGATGAACATTACAGGCCTCTCTCATATTTTTAAGTGGGAGAACTTGCACAATTGGTGGCTGACTAAATACTTTTTTTGCCCCACTGTACATACCATACGAAATATAACATATCATAAATATGGAGTTTCTCAGATTTACGTACAGAATAATACAAAATGCTCTGACACCATGTTGGAAAGACAACTATGCCCAAACTGCCAGGCGAGACAACGTGCTGGGTAGACTGTGATATGTTTGATTGATCATGTCACAGGCCCTGGAAAGAAGACCTGGCCATCTCTCATCTGAACTATGTCCATGTGATCTGAGGGTGGCAGTGGCTGCATTTAGTTACACACAGCTTTCTCTCAGAGAGATCTGAAAAAAAAAGGTTCTGCTTCTATGGTGCAGCTACAGATCTGGATCAAAACCATGACAAAGACATTGTGTCCAATTCAGAGGTAGTAAGTGTGCACAACTTGAGTAAATCATTGATTGACGTCAAATGGAGAGTTGTCGGAACACCGCCACTGGAGTTGCTGCACACTGTTTACATGCTCCCAGTTATAAGCCTGACTCAGACTCGCGGGGTCTGACAACTTGGATGGAGAATTACTGTTGATAATAGCGGACGATATTGCCACTCCTATTTGCCATATCTTACTACTAGAAAGTGTGTGTGCTCAGGCCTGGAAGGAAGCAAAAGTAATTCCGCTACCTAAGAATAGTATAGCCAACCAATCAGCCAGTAACCAACTCTGTTTGACCAGATACAATGCTATTTTACAGCAAACAAATTGACAACAGTCTTTCAGCACGCTTATAGTGAAGGTCATTCAACAAGCACAGCACTTACACAAAATGACTGATGATTGGATGAGAGAAATTGATGATTAAAAGATTGTGGGGGTTGTTTTGTTAGACTTCAGTGCGGCTTTTGACATTATCGATCATAGTCTGCTGCTGGAAAAACATGTGTTACGGCTTTACACCCCCTGTTATATTGTAGATAAAGAGCTACCTTTCTAACTGAACACAAAGGGTGTTCTTTAATGGAAGCCTCTCCAACATAATCCAGGTAGAATCAGGAAATACCCAGGGCAGCTGTCTAGGCCACTTAGTTTTTTCAATCTTTACTATCTTTACTTTACTTTAAGTGTTGCAGCCATTCAAAGCCAGTGTGTCTATGTATGCGGATGACTCAACACTACACACTTCAGCTATTTCAGCGACTGAAATGGCTGCAACACTTAGCAAAGAGCTGCAGTTAGTTTCAGACTGGGTGGCAAGGAATAAGTTAGTACTAAATATTTCAAAAACTTAAAGTATTGTAATTTAAATCATTCACTACACCCTAAACCTCAACCATATCTTGCAATGAATAATGTGGAAATTGAGCAATTAACTAAACTGCATGGAGTAACCCTGGATTGTAAACTGTCATCGTCAAAAAATGTTTATACAACAGTAGCTAAGATGGGGAGAAGTCTGCCCATAAAAAAGTGATGCTCTGCCTTCTTAACAACACTATCAACAAGGCAGGTCCTACAGGCCCTAGTCTTGTCGTACCTGGACTACTGTTCAGTCATGTGGTCAGGTGCCACAAAGAGGGACTTCAGAAAATTACATTTGGCTCAGAACAGGGCAGCACGGCTGGCCCTTAAATGTACATGGTGCACTAAATTGTATGATATGCATGTCAATCTCTAATGGCTCAAAGAGGTGGAGAGATTGAATTCCTCTCTACTTGTTTTTGTAAGAAGTGTTGACAAGCAATGAACTGAGCTCTCCTGTTTAAACTACGAGCACACAGCTCTCTTCACAATCCCCAAGTCCAGAACAGACTATGGGAGGCACACAGTACTATATAGAGCCATGATTACATGGAACTATATTCCACATCAGGTAACTGATGCAAGCAGTAGAATCAGATAAAAAAAAAACCCAGATAAAACTACAAGTTATGGAACAGTGGGGACTGTGAAGAGACACACCAAGGTATAAACACACAAGGAAACGTTAGCACACACACTCTACACACACGTACAGTGCCTTCGGAAAGTATTCAGACTCCTTGACTTTTTCCACATTTTGTTACGTTACAGCCTTATTCTAAAATGGATTATACAAAAAAAGTCCTCAGCAGTCTACACACAATACAGGTTTTTTATAAATGTTTGCCTTATAAGTATTCAGACCCTTTGCGATGAGACTCATGTGCGTCCTGTTTCCATTGATCATCCTTGAGATGTTTCTACAACTTGATTGGAGTCCACCTGTGTTATTTGGAATGTCACACCTGTCTATTTAAGGTCCTACAGTTGACAGTGCATGTCTAAGCAAAAACCAAGCAACGAGGTCGAAGGAATTGTCCGTTTAGCTCAGAGACAGGAATTTGTCGAGGCACAGATCTGGGGAAGCGTAACAAAACATTTCTGCAGCATTGAAGGTCCCCAAGAACACAGTGGCCTCCATCATTCTTAAATGGAAGAAGTTTGGAACCATCAAGACTCTTCCTAGAGCTGGGCACCCTTGCCAAACTGAGCAATTGGGGGAGAAGGGTCTTGGTCAGGGAGGTGGCCAACCCAATAGTCACTCTGACAGAGCTCTAGAGTTCTTCTGTGGAGATGGGAAAACCTTCAGGAAGTATAACCATCTCTGCAGGCACCACCAATCAGGCCTTTATGGTAGAGTGGCCTGATGGAAGCCACTCTTCGGATAAAAGACACATGACAGCCCACTTTTGGTCTGAGAGTTTGCCAAAAGGCACCTAAAGACTCTCAGACCATGAAAAACAAGATTCTCTGGTCTGATGAAACCAAGATTGAACTCTTTGGCCTGAATGCCAAGCGCCATGTCTGTAGGAAACCTGGCACCATCCCTACAGTGAAGCATGGTGGTGGCAGCATCATGCTGTGGGGATGTTTTTCAGCGGCAGGGACTGGGTGACTAGTCAGGATCGAGGCAAAGATGTACAGAGAGAGATCCTTGATGGAAAAACTGCTCCAGAGCGCTCAGGACCTCAGACTTGGGGGTGAAGGTTCACCTTCCAACAGGACAACGACCCTAAGCACACAGCCAAGACAACGCAGGAGTGGTTTTGGGACAAGTCTCTGAATTTCCTAGAGTGGACCAGCCAGAGCCCAGACTTGAACCCGATTGAACAACTCTGGAGAAACCTGAAAATAGCTGTGCAGCAAAGCTACCCATCCAACCTGACAGAGCTTGAGAGGATCTGCAGAGAAGAATGGGAGAAACTCCCCAAATACAGGTTGTGCCAAGCTTGTACCTTCTTGTGCCAAGAAGACTTGAGCCTGTAATCGCTGTCAAATTTGCTTCAACAAGGTACTGAGTAAAGGGTCTGAATAATTATGTAAATGTAATACTCAAATAAGGTATTTCTGTTTTCCGTTTTTTATTTTTTTTTAATTGCTTTGTCATTATGGAGTATTGTGTGTAGATTGAGGGGCAAAAACAATTTAATCAATTTTAGACTAAGGCTGTAACATCACAAAATGTGGAAAAAGTCAAGGGGTCTGAATACTTTACGAATGCACTGTATCTGCAGTATGATGATCATATTTTAGACTCTATATAATCTGCAAATCATAAATTAGATGTACATTTATTGAATTGTTTTGCTCAATCTGATTGGGTGGGTCTGGCTCCCCAGTGGGTGGACTGATTTAGCTTACTCAGAAATGAATGAGAGCGAAGAAGGACACAGTCATAGGTAGAGTGATCAACAAAAAGATGGCTGAATTCTAAGAAAGAGATATCCAATTTGGGTTGTCAAGGGTGGCAAACAGCTACAGTATAGAGACAGGAGCTGAAGGGTTAAAAAAAAGGGAGAGCGTGTCTGTGTATGTCAGAGAGACTGAGTGGGTATGTGGTTGGTATGTGTCTGTGTATGTCAGAGAGACTGAGTGGGTATGTGGTTGGTATGTGTCTGTGTATGTCAGAGAGACTGAGTGGGTATGTGGTTGGTATGTGTCTGTGTATGTCAGAGAGACTGAGTGGGTATGTGGTTGGTATGTGTCTGTGTATGTCAGAGAGACTGAGTGGGTATGTGGTTGGTATGTGTCTGTGTATGTCAGAGAGACTGAGTGGGTATGTGGTTGGTATGTGTCTGTGTATGTCAGAGAGACTGAGTGGGTATGTGGTTGGTATGTGTCTGTGTATGTCAGAGAGACTGAGTGGGTATGTGGTTGGTATGTGTCTGTGTATGTCAGAGAGACTGAGTGGGTATGTGGTTGGTATGTGTCTGTGTATGTCAGAGAGACTGAGTGGGTATGTGGTTGTTATGTGTCTGTGTATGTCAGAGAGACTGAGTGGGTATGTGTTGGTATGTGTCTGTGTATGTCAGAGAGACTGAGTGGGTATGTGGTTGGTATGTGTCTGTGTATGTCAGAGAGACTGAGTGGGTATGTGGTTGGTATGTGTCTGTGTATGTCAGAGAGACTGAGTGGGTATGTGGTTGGTATGTGTCTGTGTATGTCAGAGAGACTGAGTGGGTATGTGGTTGGTATGTGTCTGTGTATGTCAGAGAGACTGAGTGGGTATGTGGTTGGTATGTGTCTGTGTATGTCAGAGAGACTGAGTGGGTATGTGGTTGGTATGTGTCTGTGTATGTCAGAGAGACTGAGTGGGTATGTGGTTGGTATGTGTCTGTGTATGTCAGAGAGACTGAGTGGGTATGTGGTTGGTATGTGTCTGTGTATGTCAGAGAGACTGAGTGGGTATGTGGTTGGTATGTGTCTGTGTATGTCAGAGAGACTGAGTGGGTATGTGGTTGGTATGTGTCAGTGGCGAAAGAACACAGCTTAATATGTCATCATGTGGTCCTGTGAGGTATATGCGTGTCATTAGTGTGTCCGGTAATACAGTGTGACCACAGATACGTTAGTTAAAGGACAAGCTTGACTTCTCTCACTTTTACCCAGAAGATGTGAAGATCTCTGTCTGCCTCTCTCTTTTCCACTCTCTATATGAAGAGTCAGTTTTCATCTACAGCCAGTGCGAATTACGGGGGTCAAACATTGGATCTCTAAATAATGCTAATTGAACCATTCTCCTATTTGTTTAAGTTGCAGCTTGTACTGCTACAGTGGTAAACATTAATAAAATGTTTACACCCCACCTCTGTGTCATGTTAAAAGAAAATGATATCAATGTTGCTGCACTTGTCATCCCGGGACAGTCCCGAATCTCAGCACCTTTTCAGGTGTTACGCTCAGGTAGCCTATTAAGGCCATAGAACATGTGTATTTGCAAGGTCCTGTGAAAATAATGGGTCCCCCAAAACGACACGATTTTCTCTCTCTCTCTCTCTCTCTCTCTCTCTCTCTCTCTCTCTCTCTCTCTCTCTCTCTCTCTCTCTCTCTCTCTCTCTCTCTCTCTCTCTCAAGAACCTTTAATCTTTCCCCAGTTGTCTCAGCTATTGGAAAAATAAGTTCAACTCATGGTGAGGCAGAGATTTGTCCATTCAAGGAAGAGTTTTGGTGACTAAGGCTGAAGTCTTGTCTAGAGCGACTAAGGCTGAAGTCTTGTCTAGAGCCTCTTATGTGTTCTCTTGTCTTGACAGTCCGAAATCTATTTGCTCCCTATTAGATAAGATACGGTTTAACTATATAAGGAAAAATAAACCTCAATGTGAAAAAAGGATGTTCCTACACTGTGTGAGGGTGAAGGGGGTGAATACTTACGCAAGTCTCTGTAGTTTTGTGAAATGTTAGGCTTAACATAAGAATATGACCACCAAATAGGCCTGTTAATCAACATTTATCCGTTAGCTAAAGAAAGCTGTACTTGCCCGGGCACTAAAGAAACCATATTATCAATTCAATAGATATGCCCCCATAGACATTTCACAATTTCAGCACCATAGACAGTGATTGGTAGTCTACTCTTTGTGGAGGGGGGAGAGGGGTGGAGGGCTCGAACTCCAACCTTGCGGGGTCCAGAGTAACTGTGTTACACCAGTGTGTCTCTGGTGTCTGGTAATGGGACGTTTGTGTAACTCATTACTAGCGCAGATCAGCCTGGCACCTACTTGGCTTGCTGCTTGACACTTGGTCAGAACTCAGAGCACAAACAGATGCACCCTGTGCAGATGCACATACAGGACATCGTATACACACACAGACATAGAAACAGGTTCCTCTATCGCTTACTATGTATGTAGTCTTGCAGTATCTCATGCAATAAATTACAAACTGTGCCAGTTGTGTTTCGTGTGTGTGAAAGTGAGTGTGTTTAGTAGCTCTTGCCTGTAGTCTATGTGTGTGTGTGTGTGTGTGTGTGTGTCTCCCCAACAACCCGGAGTCATGTGACCAGCCCAGCCGCATCCCATGTCTCCCTAAGGCCAATGATAGCGAGATGAGATGGGAAGGGAGGGATGGAGGATGGGCAAACATACCGAGTGAGTGTGAAGGAGGGCAAGATTGTGGGAGGAGTAGAAGCTAGGGAGACATTTTGAGGGTTTCGAGGGAGGGAAGGGAAGGTGAGTGTCAAAGGGGCAGAAGAGTGTCTATTTCTTACATCACCCATGTAGCACTGGACAAAGAGGAGGGATGATGGGAGGAGGAAGTGCAGAGAGAGAGGGAGGAGAGAAAACGGTTGAATTGAGCTTTTGACTGACACACGATTACAGTAGGTAGTTAAAGAGCTATTCTACTGCAGTCCCACTTTATGGGCTGTCAGCGCGTTGGGCTTTTAAAGACGGATAGACGACTAGATTTGAAAGAGACAGACCGATAGATAGAGACAGAGAGGACAGGGATATACATCAGTGAACATGGACAAGCGATCCCACTGGGGAAAAAACTGGTTGAATCAATGTTGTTTCAACGTTATTTCAACCTAAAAATTCAACGTGCCGACATTGAATCAATGTGGAAAACTGATTGGAATTTCAAAAAGTCATTAATGCAAGGGCATGTATTCTATCATTTTTTTTACCCAGTTTTTTTTTAACCTAAATCCAATGACATGGTGACATCTTTTGTTAATTTCACTTTTAAATTCAACCAAATGTAAATCAAAACTAGATGTTGACGTCTGTACCCAGTGGGACTATAACTATAACTACAACTATAACCCTCTGATGTGTGATTAGTTAACAACATTTCCAGGGACACCAATGGATTACCATGTACTTCAACGATTCAGTCGGTGTGACCGACGAGGCCAGTTCTGTAGCATCCTGGAGAGTTTGTGTGTCTCTCCTGATCTCTAGTGGTCGGCGAAGGAAGGACAGGAGTAACTCCATTAAAATATAATCTGACTTCTAATTCTGCGTAACCCTCTCTGACTCCAGTTGGAGCGAAAGATGAGTGATGGTTCTTGACTAATCCAGCTAATTAGCTACTGTTTGATTGACACTTAAGATTTATTTGCAGGTGAGAACCAGGATCGAGTATGCTGACTTGCATTAGACTGTCCTTTGAGGACTGCTTGGCGGTAGTTTGTAAAGTTAGGTATGTGCAGTACGTTTCTAAATAATATCCTGTTATGAGTTTTGGTTTTTAAGTATCTCAAGTTTCACCAGGGGTAACTGAGGATGGCTGGAGTTATTATTCTTTTAACACCCTGGCCTTCTCAGTGTGGCTTTGGTCTGTGTGTGTATGCGCATGTGTGCATGCATGTGTCGGGGCTAGGAGGAGAAGTCAGTCCCACTGCTCATACCACAGGGTCAGAAGGCACCGTTTACCCAGAAAACCCGGCTTACGGGTACTTCTTTTCCGAAAAAGTTGTCTTGAAGGCATAAGCAAAGTTACATAATATAATCCTGGGAAACAGGTCGTTGTGTGTTTATGTTTGTGTGTTAATGTGTGTGTCCCCGCATGAGTGGCCAATTTAGTGTGTAGCCCGTCGGTCAGCGAGCAGCTCACAAAGCTGACATCACTAGCTACCTCTACATGGCAATAATCTCTCAACTAAATCAGATTCTGAGGTCATTCAGAATGAAGAACGTGTCATATCTGGACGTCACTGACACAGTCCAGTGACCATGAAAGGACATACCGGTACATACTAGTGACAAAGATAAACAAGCCAGTGACACATAACGTCAGGCTTGAGAGACTTGAGGGGGCTAGTGTGCAGGACATGTTAGGCATGTGTGTTTGTTTATATTCTGATAATTTGTCCACTCTTACGGATGTCTCTCCTTCTCTACCTTCACATTCTAGACAAGTCTACCTGATAAGTAATCTACAATGGCTATTAATGTATTGTAGCTAGTGGCTAAGCTATGCTACACTATCTCCTATATGTAACCAGAAACTGAATTCTAATTATGTAGCAGTGGCTATGCTAAGCTATCTCATACGGTGTAGTCTGAACCTTTTATGCAATGTAACAGATACCTTTATTTTAGCACGACTAGCTAGCGCGGCTTAATTCTATTCCTCTTCATCTGAGGCTATTATTGTAGCCTTGTGTTCAGGCTGAGGTATGCTCCCAGTCCCTCCTCCCATGTTGTGAAGTCAGTCTATCACCGTGGGCTGACTGAGGGGATAGCTGATGGTGTATAGTGTTACAGGATGGTGTGCAGAATACAGATGATCTAGATTAAAATAACCATTGTGCATTGACTTTGTCTCTTGGTCTTGATGAGCAACCCTGGTTTAGTTTCTGGTTTAGTTGATGAGTAACCCTGGTTTAGTTTCCCTGGCACTTTTACCACATGCTAACATTTTAGCATTTGTGGCACAAATCCGATTGTCGTCACAAGACCGGTATGACATTTTTCGCACATCATGTCTAAATCATCCAAAAGTATCTCAAATTGACAGTGAAGCTTAACAAAGTCACTTTTAGATCATGTGAATATGATACGCGAAAAATGCTAATACCATCCCTTGACTTACAGTGGGATTTGTGCCACGAATGCTCAAACGTTAGCATGTGGAAACAATGCCAGGGAAACTAAACCAAAACATTGATTACTGTCATACCTTGTCCATAGACTGCTTACAAACTGAGGAAATCAATACGTCATTTTGTAATTTGTGTGAACTATCACTTTAAGTAAAGAAGTTGGAAACCTACTTAACCCCTCTTGTCTCTTATTCATTTTTGTATTCACTCAGCAATTATACTATTCGTCTCATCATAGTCGCTAATTGAGAACTTTTAATGTCAACGTGAATTAGGCCTCGAGACTTGCGCTGAGATCAGTGGAAGGCAGGCTCTCCAGGAAAGATTTGACCCTGGAAATGACCGGTTGGCATTTGGAGAGGTTCAGAAATACTCCCGATGTGTTGTGTTTGTAACACAGGTTCAGAAGAGTTAATAGAGTCTTAGTGGCCTTGCGTGCACTCCCACCTGTCACATGCATTCAGCACACACACACACACACACACACACACACACACACACACACACACACACACACACACACACACACACACACACACACACACACTGTGAGAGCAACAACTCACACACCAACCAAGCCATTAAAGAATCAACTTCCTGTGTTCAAACCAACGGGGTTCAAATGGTCTGAACTGTCCCTCACCTTTTTTCACTCTTCACTGCAGCGGCTGTTAGCGTTTCTATTTTTTTGTCTTTGGATGTTGGCTGATTTGTCTTTTAGACGTGGCTTGTGTTTCAAAAGAACATTCTCAGGATCGTGACATCTGACTGGAAGCTTTTGGAGCATCTCAGATTTCACACAGATATCCCATGCTTCCCCCTCCGCACCCACCAGTGCTCAACCCCCAGCCTCTAGTGCCCATCACTAGCCACTCACCACTGTGAGGTCCTGACGTCAGATGCGGGCTGCACTGTATTTCGGAGGACACCCTCTATGCCCCATTCTATTCATAAAACTCCACCTCTGTTGAGCTGTGTAGAAAAGAGGACACACTGGCACCTCTCTCTGTTCTCTGTCTCTCTTCACAGTCTCCTCTGACTGTATTTTTGTCTTTAGGAAATTATTTTAATTTCATTGTTCTTCATTAACAAGCTGGAACTGGACTTATTAGACGTTATTCCAATGTGAAGAGAGTTCAGTGGTCAAACAGTCAATTGGTTGGACGATCTGACGGTTTTCTGGTTGGACTATAACCACAGAGGGAGTTTTCTGTGTTTGAGGAGAGCAGGGAAGAGACGAGCAAGCTGCTGAGTGAAGGAGTGAAAGAGTATCATCTTGTAATTAGTGGACTGGACTCAGAAAGAGGTGCTGGTTTAAGATAAGGAAAAGGAACAATCACCCTGGGTTCCCATTTAGAGGAAGTACAGGACGAGGAGGGTTACATGTCATTTCAACCAACCATTGACTGTTGTTTAACCAAGGATGGAAGTTGCTTGTGTTTGAGAAGAGCAGGGAAGACCTACCGTAGCTGCTGTGCGTGAAGAACACAGGTGGTTACATTACGGTTTAACCAGCCATTGACCATGGTTGACCGCTCTGCTGCGGAACCCACCATGAGCTCCAGTCTGGTCAACTCTCTTGCCAAGGTGTACGACCCCAACCCTCTTCATGGTCAGAAACTGGCCGGGACAAAGCTGATACGTTCACCCACTGGACCTGACAAACAACCCCAGACACCGTCCTCACCCTCTTCCTCCTCCTCCTCCTCTTCTCCGGTCATTGTTACATGGTGCGTTGAGACTGAAAGCCGCATGGACTCTCTAAGCAGCCAGATGGAGCGTCTGCTTAACCTCCAGGAGACTGTCATCACCCGGCTGGATGGCCTGTCCCGGGACCTGGGGGGCGTGGGGAGGGAGGTGGCCTCTCTCCGGTCCGGAGCCTGGGGGTCGGCTGGAGGTCTGGGCCAGACCCAGGGTAAGACCCAGACCCAGGGGGTGGAGGTGGAGGGTCAGGCCCAGGAGGTGGCTGCGGCCTGTAGGGTGCTCCAGGGGGTGGTGCAGGAGGCCAGCCAGCGAGTTGAGCAGCAGGGGAAGAGGCTGGAGGGAGTGGAGAGGCTGGTGGAGGGAATGCATCAGGTCATCGGTTTCATCGGTGAGGTGGTGAAGAGCTCTCTGCTGGCTGAGCTGCTGCTTAACAAGCCTGGAGGCTGTAAGGGGGCTAAGGCCAAACAAGCCAGGAAGGTGAGTTTGTATGGGACACTACACACACCACACACGCCCCGAGGAAGGCGTTAGCTGAAACGCATGCCAGTGTGCGGTGTATAAAGACACGTTGCTATGAAAGAGAATTATTTAAAAGCTTAAATTGTAAATCATAATCACGTGAGTGCTGACCCTTTTTTTCCTCCATTTGTATATTGAAGCCAGGGCTCTGTATCTTAATATCAGGGCTGACACACGCCATTGCTGGTCCTCTTTGCATCTTCATTTGAGGCTTCGCTAGCTTGAATCACCACTCAAAACTTTGAATGTCCATATTCAACCCTGGTCACATCGTCTACACAGCATTGGAGAGGACTATAGTGTCTGTGAAATGAGAAAAAAAATGATTGGTCTCTGGGAGTTAATATTAGGGTTCCTTAGCATTATGTGAGCTAAATTCAGTGTCCAGTGAAGGAGTCTAGAAGTCAGAGACTGAGCCAGACATTTATAGAGGATAATTGTGTTAGTGGATAACTCTCTGAATGTGTGACATGACTTCTCATGATTCATCAGTCTACCAGTTGGACAGTTGGCTTTGTGGAGGCATCTCCACATGTCCAGCATTACACTGTGCATGTCAACCATGCTTAGTCATTTAACTATCCTTCAACCACTGTATGGAAGTCCTATTCTCAAGGCTGAGATAATATTGCCCCAACCTAGAACTAAAGGCAACTGGAGTGCTCGTGGGGTTTTTAGATGACTGGTATTGATTTTATTAACACTTTAGAAGCAGCCAACATATTTTAGGTTTAACCAATGTCGAACCGCATACCATGTGTCTGTTTTCTTTGTGCTTATGTATTCAGGCTAATTTCATATTTACATTGTGTGTTTATCGTTGTGTGTGTCTGTAAGTTTGTGTGAACTGAACAATGCTGTACTCTGTCTGTGTGCGTGATGTGCACACATGAGTCCGGTATCATTTATACCTGCTTTCTGCAGATTCAGTAGCTCTTGTTGGGACATGGCATGTACCCCTGTAATTGATAGCAACCGTTTTACGGGCTCCTGAACAATTCTGCTATTTTTTTTTTTTTTTTTTTTTTTTGCATTGATCATGATTTTTTATTTTTGGGCATAATGTTTCTGACACTGACAACTTCCGGATGACGTCCTCCAACCTATCAGAGATCTTGCAGCATGAACTGACATGTTGTTCACTCAATCATAGGATCAGAAAATGTATCTAGTACTGAAATCATAAGCTATAGCTAGCTAGCAGTGCATAAAATGTGGTGAGTAGTTGACTCAGAGAGAGAGAGAATAGTTTAATAGTTTTGAACAAATCCATTTCTTCAGAAATTAAGAAGATGAGAGAGCGCGAGAGCAAGAGGGTGCTAGCAATATTTTTTTCCACTTTCATTTTCTTAGCTAGCTAATGCAGCTTGCTAGTTTAAAATATTGAAACACCCGGCTCAAACAGACGGGATGCTATGTTAGCTAGCTGGCTATGACTATCCAACACTGGAACTCTTCCAAGTCAAGGTAAGCTTTTGTTTTACTAATTTACTTCCACCGGGGCCCGCTGGTGTAACTGCTAAACTGCTTACTGACTGTACATAGTACTGCATGATTTTAGCGGGTTTACTAACGCATTAGTTCTATTAGCTATGTTGACTATGACGTTACTTTAACTAATATGGTGACAACAATGTAGCCTGTGTGTAGCGGTTAGCGGTTACGTTATCAAGGTTTTTGTTTGATTTTTTTTTTGCCTAGTCCCAGACCGCTGATGTGTTTTGCATTAAAGTCCACAAATGAATGGAAAAGATGAGAGGAGGAGAGTGTGTAGATGGCTGCTTTGAAAGTGAACTGTGCTAATGTGTGATCAGGGGTCTATTTCATCCTGCCGATTTTGTTGAAAAACATTTCTTAAACGGAAGCAAGTGGAATGAAATTGGGATAAACATACCTGAATTTGTCCAATAGAAACTCTGGTTTGCAACTGCAACTAGTGATTACACCCTATATCAGCTAGATGCAGGCAAGAGTGTGCAAAGTGCCATTGAATGTGTCACTGTCTGTCCATGTGTCACCGTCTGTCACCTCACATTTTTCTCTCAACCTGTGTGTCACCAACATATGCTAGGTTTGTAGCAACCCCATGATGGGTATAGGAAATATTTGAGTATCACGTAGTTGCCTAAACCTATCGATGTTACATTGAACTGGGTGAACCGAACATGAATGACAGTCATCCAACATGCTGTAATAGAAATAAGCCATGCTCATAAAAAAAATATTGTTCTCCCTCATCTTTAATGGCACTGACCGCCACTGACTGGTACCCTGTGTATATAGCCATGTTCTCATTACTCATATTGCATTTTTTTTTTTTTATTATTACGTATTTACTTTTCTATTATTTCTCTATTTTCTTTCTCTCTGCATTGTTGGGGAGGACCAGAGTGAAGCATTTCACTGCTAGTCTACACCTGTTGGTTTTCGACGCATGTGACGAATACAATAAAATAACATTTGACACACACAAACATACACACAGTCTTGCTTAACTAACCTTGTGGGGACACTCAATTGATTCCCATTCAAAATACTATTTCCCCTAACCTCTAACCCTAACTCAAAACATAACCTCAACCCTTTCCAGTTTTTGTTTGTTAATTATTCTTGTGGGGACTTCTGGTCCCCATAAGTCTAGTTAGACACGCCACACACACACACACACACACACACACACACACACACACACACACACACACACACACTGAGATGACATGATAGCCCTGTACTGTTCCTGTCGAGGAGAGGATCTGTCCGACATGACAACCATGCTTCAGTTATGATGGCAACCATAGCAAAGGCTACAAACACCTGCATCTGTTTATGAGTAGTGAAAGATACAACTTAACTGTTGCTAACAGAAATGTGCTGCTGTATGCACACTCTGTTATATAATACATGCATGGAATCTGAACTAATAGCTTTCACAGATAATTAAAGCACCCTGGCCATATGTGCAAATTGTTGGTAATGGGAGGTGGAAACGAATGTGCCAACACTTTTGGAGTCTCAAATCTTTCCCTTCTAAATTTCTTTCCATCACTCCCTTCTCTTTACATTCACTATCATAGCATTAACAAGTCACATAATAAGTTGTATGGACTCAACCTGTGTGCACTAACAGGGTTTAACATTATTTGTTGATGACTACCTCATCTCTGTACCACACACACATACAATTATTTGTAAGGTCCCTCAGTCGAGCAGTGAATTTTTTTCACCCACAAAAACCAGGGAGTCCAATGACTCGCAAAGAAAGGCATCTATTGGTAGATGGGTAAAAAAAAAAAGCAGTCATTGAATATCCCTTTGAGCATGAAGTTATGAGTTATTAATTACACTTTGAATGGTGTATCAATACATCCAGTCACCACAAAGATTCAGGCGTCCTTCCTAACTCAGTTGCCGGAGAGGAAGGAAACCACTCAGGGATTTCACCATGAGGCCAATGGTGACTTTAAAACAGTCACATAGTTAACTTTGCTTGAAAATCTATGTCAAGACCTGAAAAAAGGTTGTCTAGCAATGACCAATTTGACAGAGCTTGAAACATTTTGAAAATTAGAAATGGGGAAATGTTCCACAATCCAGGTGTGGAAAGCTCTTGGAGACTTACCCAGAAAGACCCACATCTGTAATCGCTGCCAAAGGTGATTCTAACATGTATTGACTCAGCGGGTTGAATACTTCATAGCATTAACCAAGATATATTAGTGTTTTATGTTTCATGATTTTTTTCACAAATGTTCCTATTTTTCGTCCACTTTGACATTACAGAGCATTTTGTATAGAACATCGCCGAAAAAAATTAAACGGCAATTAAATCCATTTGAATCCAACTTTTTAACACAACAAACTGTGGAAAAAGTCAAGAAGTGTGAATACTTTCTGAAGGGGCAGTATACTTCGCACGTGTTTTGTTTAGTGGTACCAGGCTGCCTTCAGGCGAGTCTTGAGGCTGGTGGGTGTTCTAGAGCAAAACAAGACTCACCTTTTCCATAGAGGGGTCATATTAGTATGTAGCCCATACTGTTCGGACGATACAAACAGAAGTTGGCAGATCGGCGGTACCGACTTCAGAGGAGTCCTGTGATGCTTGTTGGTGTTCTTGAGAAAAACAGGTGACATGTAAGTGTCCATGAGAGTCTCACCTTTCCCTATTAGTTTGTAGGCCAAACCGTTCGGACATGTCTTCTGGTCTGACAAACACAGCTGTAGCTCGGCCACCTTCTAGCTAAGATGCAGAAGGCCGACATTGGAGGATGTGGGGGATTGAAACGCAGCCCATGCAAAAAAACAAATATCTCTAGCTTAAACGGACAGCTTTTCATGGGGATTTCTTCGGTTTGCTATGAGAGTTTAATGTTTCTATGTCTCCTCCTATCTCCCTGTCAGCTGAAGGGCAATGGGATGAGGGATGGGAAGGACAAGGCCAAGCTCAGCCTGAAGTGCCTGAAAGCCCAGAAGAAGAAGCCTCCAGATGCATCAGGTAGCAGAGATAGACACACAAACTTCACCTCAACTTTTAACACAATGAAGCAGTCAAATAAATATAAATGAACTAGAGCAGGAGTGCTCTTTGGTAATACACATCCAATGAAGGCTGCTCTTTGAAAGTAAGGATGATTGTTTCAGGAAAATAAAGATGTTGATGGGGTGAATCTACCCCAAAGCATGATGTTGTCTGCTCTGTTTGTCCCTCCTCAGACTCTGTAGAGGCCCTCCTTCTAGACCAGGTAGAGAAGCTCAACAGGCAGAATGCTGAGCGTTCCCATGGTAATGGGGTGGTTCTGGACATGCCCCACATCCCTGTTGTCCAATACATGGAAGAGGAGGAGAAGAGGAAAACCCCTGAGCAGGAGGAAGAGCAGAGGGCCAGAGAAGAAGAGGAAGGGGAGGGGGATATATTTGGTGAATCTGACCCCGAGGAAGAGGAGGGAAGAGAGGGAGAGGCACTGAAGATTAAGGTGGAGCACGTTCAAGAGGAAGACGGGGAGAAGAGAGGGGAAGGAGGGGAGAAAGAGTCATCAGAACCTCTAGGAAGGTACCTTTCGACACTCAACCCATCTTATGACATTACTACTATGACTGTAAATCTCAACTTCTGTATTCGCTTACCAAAATAACTACTGGCAGTTACTTACTTAACACAATTGATAGTTGTTTTGATGTTTGTTTGTTATTTAGTTCTGCGGAGTTAGGTGAGGTGGCTGCCAGCAGTAAACGTGGAATCAAAGAGGAGTATTGGGTGAAAGATAACTTGAAAAAGAGTCGAGTGGAGGAAAGGAAAGAGGGGGGAGAGGAGGAAGAAGGAGTTCCTGAGGGTTCAGAGCTTCAGGCTGCCCAATCAGAGGCAGAGAAGACGGAGAAGGAAGAGGAGGTGGATGATGGACAGCCAAAAGAGTATATCATTGGTAAGGTTCATCATTTTTCAGAATGGGAAACTGGCAAATGTTTGAAAACAAAGCTAATTTGGACTTTTGTTGTCATTCTGGCAACATTCCTAAAATAAAATAGGGTAGTGAGATATTTTCTGTAAATTAAGTTAAGTATCTTGATATTACCCTGGATGGGCAAGCAGTCTGATAAACATTCAGAAACTTTCTAGTTAGGGACATTAGACTTAGACTTTCAGTCACTCACACCACAGATCACATTACATTAAAGAGATACATCTGACTACTTTCCCAGAGCCAGATGAACTCGTGTATACCATGTTAATGTCTCCGTGTCCAGAATACAGGAAATTAAAGGAAATTTCAATAGCCAATGCTAGTATGCTAGTAGATACAGTTGAAGTCAGAAGTTTACATTCACCTTAGCCGAATACATTTAAACTCAGTTTTTCACAATTCCTGACATTTAATCATAGTAAAGGTTTCCTGTCTTAGGTCAGTTAGGATCACCACTTTATTTTAAGAATGTGACATGTCATAAATAACAGAATAATAATAGTGAGTGATTTATTTCAGCTTCTATTTCTTAAATCACATTCTCAGTTTACATACACTCAATTCGTTTTTGGTAGCATTGACTTTAAATTGTTTAACTTGGGTCAAACGTTTTGGGTGACCTTCCACAAGCTTCCCACAATAAGTTGGGTGAATTTTGGCCCCTTCCTCCTGACAGAGCTGGTGTAACTGGGTCAGGTTTGTAGGCCTCCTTGCTTGCACATGCTTTTTCAGATCTGCCCACAAATGTTCTATAGGATTGAGGTCAGGGCTTTGTGATGGCCACTCCAATACCTTGACTATGTTCTCCTTAAGCTATTTTGCCACAACTTTGGAAGTATGCTTGGGGTCATTGTCCATTTGGAAGACTCATTTGCAACCAAGCTTTAACTTCTTGACTGATGTCTTGAGATGTTGCTTTAATATATCCAAATAATTTTCCACCCTCATGATGCCATCTATTTTGTGAAGTGCACCAGTCCCTCCTGCAGCAAAGCACCCCCACAACATGATGCTGCCACCTTCGTGCTTCACGGTTGGGATGGTGTTCTTCGGCTTGCAAGCTTCCCCCTTTTTTCCTCCAAACATAACAATGGTCATTATGGCCCAACAGTTCTATTTTTGTTTCATCAGACCAGAAGACATTTCTCCAAAAATTACGATATGCTAGTCTGGGTTTTTTATGGCGGTTCTGGAGCAGTGGCTTCTTCCTTGCTGAGTGGCCTTTCAGGTTATGTTGATATAGGACTCCTTTTACTGTGGATATAGATACTTTTGTACCTGTTTTCTCCAGCATCTCCTTTGCTGTTGTTCTGGGATTGATTTGCACTTTTCGCACCAAAGTACATTCATCTCTAGGAGACAGAACACGTCTCCTTCCTGAGCGCTACGACGGCTGCATGGTCCCATGTTTATACTTGCGTACTATTGTTTGTACAGATGAACGTGGTACCTTCAGGCATTTGGAAATTGCTCCCAAGGATGAACCAGACTTTTGGAGGTCTACAATATTTTTCTAAGGTCTTTGCTGATTTCTTTTGCTTTTCATATGATGTCAAGCAAAGAGACACTGAGTTTGAAGGTAGGTCTTGAAATACATCCACAGGTACACCTCCATTTGACTCAAATGATGTCAATTAGCCTATCAGAAGCTTCTAAAGCCATCAACTTAGTGTATGTCAACTTCTGACCCACTGGAATTGTGATAGTGAATTATAAGTGAAATATTCTGTCTGGAAACAATTGTTGGAAAAATTACTTGTGTCATGCACAAAGTAGATGTCCTATCCGACTTGCCAAAACAATAGTTTGTTAACAAGAAATTTGTGGTGGTTGAAAAACAAGTTTAATTATTTATTTATTTTTGAATTTTTGACCCCTTTTTCTCCCCAATTTCGTGGTATCCAATTGTTGTAGTAGCTACTATCTTGTCTCATTGCTACAACTCCCGTACGGGCTCGGGAGAGACGAAGGCTGAATGTCATGCGTCCTCTAATACACAACCCAACCAGCCGTACTGCTTCTTAACACAGCGCGCATCCAACCCGGAAGCCAGCCGCACCAATGTGTCAGAGGCTACACCGTGCACCTGGCAACCTTGGCTAGCGCGCACTGCGCCCGGCCCGCCACAGGAGTCGCTGGTGCGCGATGAGACAAGGAGATCCCTACCGACCAATCCCTCCCTAACCCGGACGACGCTAGGCCAATTGTGCGTCGCCCCACGGACCTCCCGGTCGCGGCCGGTTACGACAGAGCCTGGGCGAGAACCCAGGGACTCAGCTGATGGCACAGCTGGCGCTGCAGTACAGCGCCCTTAACCACTGCGCCACCCGGGAGGCCGAAAAACGAGTTTTAATGACTCCAACCTAAGTGTATGTAAACTTCTGACTTCAACTGTACCTGTAGACTTCCAGACTATACACTAATGCTAGTTAGCAACTTCCTCCAAGCTGCACGCAGAGGTATAAAAATGGTATCCACGAGTTCATCTGACTCTGGGGAAATGGATTGCCAAATTCCCAAAGTATCTCTTTAACACCATGCATGTATGAACTTCACACACATGACACAGCTGGCATATTGGATTATGAAATGCTGGCATTACGCCATATGATCTGTTTGGTTACTAAGAAAGGAATCTGTCTTCTGTATGCTCCTCCCTATCCTCACTTCTGTCCCCTTACACCCTTTCTCCCCATGTCCATGATATCCCTTATCCCTTTCCTCCATCTCTCTCTCTCTTCTCTCCAGACTCTAGCCCTCCGCCAGCAGCCCCCTTTGACCACCGCATCGTGACTCCGAAACCTCACCAGGTTACTACCTTCTACGCCATTAACAGAGAGGAGGTCCTAGGAGGGTGAGTTGGGAGGAGAGAGAAAGGATGGCAGGCCCAGGCAGTGAATCCATAATACACTCACAGTTCAATTAGACCTTCAAACACACACTACACTGAAACCCCCAACCTCAGCTCTCACAACATCACAGTCAGGCCATTTATTTTTACTCCACAGTTGGAATGAAAACAGTATTTTCCAGAGCTGTTTTAAATGCCTTCTCAATGGCAGATGATTAGACGGCCCAGGGGGCATTTATTACGCAATGACAGAGTGTGTGTGTGAGTACGCGCAGGCAGTGGTAGAAAAAGTACCCAATTGTCATACTTGAGAAACATTTAAGATACCTTAATTGAAAATAACTCAAGTAAAAGTCACCAAGTACACTACTTGAGTAAAAGTATACAATTATTTGGTTTTACATATACTTAAGTATTAAAAGTAAAAGTGTAAATAATTTAAATTCCTTAATATTATGCATGTCAGACATCACAATTGTCTTGTTTTTTAAAATTACGGTTAGCCAGGGGCACACTCCAAGACTCAAACATAATTTACAAATGAAGCATTTTTTATAAGCGTTCAAAATGTAACGAGTACTTTGGGTGTCAGGGAAAATGTATGGAGTAAAAAATACATTATTGTCATTAGGAATGTAGTGACGTAAAAGTACAAGTAATCAAAAATATAATACTAAAGTACAGGTACCCCGCCAAAATGACTTGAGTAGTACTTTAAAGTAGTTTTACTGAAGGACTTTACACCACTGTGTGTGTGTGTGACAGGGGTGTCTAATGCAACCAGCCAGTCAGCCAGTGTTAAACCCAGGCTCTGTATCTGCTGATTACTGTATTACTGCTCTGCACGCTAACACATCTCCCAGATAGCTGCAATAGTGACACATAATTTATATTACTGATTGACGTCATTACAGAGAGAGAGTGTGTTTGCCATGCCTACGCCCTACAATGATAACCCCAAAAGCCTGATATAGAAAATAAACATTACTATAAGGTTATTACTGTACTATCCTTAGCCTAGACAAAAAGAACAGGGTGTAATCACTGTTTGTGAACGTGTTTCTCTGTTTGTGACTTTGGGTCCATAGGGGACGTTTTGGACAAGTCCATAAATGCGTAGAGAACTCTTCTGGACTGAAGCTGGCTGCCAAGATTATCAAAGCCAGGAGCCAGAAAGAGAAGGTAAAGACCTTGATCTAAATATTAGACCTGAAACAGATACTTTAATAGAGGCCTCCCAGGTATATATTTCAGAAATCGATGGCATATGTCGTAAAGAATTCGCATGTCCCAAATGACACCCCATTCCCTATCTAGTGCACTACTTTTGATCAGGGCCCTGGTCAAAAGCAATGCTCTACATAGGGAGTACAGTGCCATTTGGAAAGGGGCCATTATGTCAGTTGTACAGTATGTGTCCAATGTCCCCTCCATGAAGATGGAAGGATATTTTATAATAGCACAACGCCATAAAGAATAGAGAAACATTTTTAAATAGATATAGCTTAATCCCCCCTAATACTCACGGCACATGAGTCAGTCTCATCTCAGCTTAGTGTGATATGTGAGATGAGATAGCCATCAGATGTCTGTGGCAGTGCATCGCTGAATGGCTACGTTGTCATTTCAGATATTCATAAAGTGTAGTTAACCAGGCTCAAAGCCGTAGCTGGCTCAAGTTTCTGTGTGGTGCTGTAGGTCTCAAAAACGGACCTCGTTGGGTGGGTGTCTCTCTGTCTCTCTGTCTCTCTGTCTCTCTGTCTCTCTGTCTCTCTGTCTCTCTGTCTGTCTCTAAAGTATTGGCCTGTTTCCCAGGACGTGGTGAAGAATGAGATCCAGGTGATGAACCAACTCAATCACGCCAACCTGATCCAGCTCTACGCTGCCTTCGAGTCACACCACGACATCATCCTCGTCATGGAATAGTGGGTCTCCCTCTCTCTCTCTTATTCTCTGTATATATACAGGTATATATATATATATGAGTTTGTATCTGTGGCCTTTGAAATGTTTGAATCCTTCCGTTTGTAGTGTGATTTTGAAGATTCAAAGAAAGTATCTAAAGTGTGTGTGTTTCTCCTCTTTGCGCTACACCATATATCGCCGGTCTATATTCCTGTGTGTGACGGGATCTCTCTCCGCTCTACCATCCAGAATGTGCGTGACTGTATTTCTCACCTCTACACAGTGTGGATGGAGGGGAGCTGTTTGACCGGATCATCGACGAGAACTACAACCTGACAGAGCTGGACACGGTGCTGTTCATCAGACAGATCTGTGAGGGATTACAGTACATGCACAAGATGTACATCTTACATCTCGACCTCAAGGTATATGACACACACTTTAGGTCTTCATTTGCCATTCAAATCGAATCCCATTTTATTTGTCACATGCGCCCGAATGCAACAGGTGTAGAAGTTACTGGGAACTGCCTACTTACGAGCCCTTAACCAACAGCGCAGTTCAAGAAATATAGTTTTGAAAATATTTACTAAATAAACTGAAGTACTAAATAAAATAAAAAGTAACACAATAAGTTTACAATAGCGAGGCTATATATGGGGGAGGGGGGTAAATGTAAATAGTCTGGGTGGCCATTTGATTAATTGTTCAGCAGTCTTATGGGTTTGTGGGTAGAAGCTGTTAAGGAGTTTTTTGGACCTAAACTCGGCTTTCCGGTACCGCTTGCCATGCGGTAGCAGAGAGAACAGTCTATGACTTGGGTGACTGGAGTCTTTGACAATTTTTTGGCCCTTCCTCTGACACGCCCAGTATATAGGTTCTGGATGGCAGGAAGCTTGGCCCCAGTGATGTACTGTGAGGTACACACTACCCTCTGTAGCGCCTTACGGTCGGATGCCGAACAGTTGCCATACCAGGTGGTGATGCAAGCGGTCAGGATGTTCTCGATGGTGCAGCTGTAGAACTTTTTGAGGATCCATCTCTTTCCCATTTTCTCCTCCACCTGTGCACTTCTCTCTATTTATCTTTATTGAAGACCTTGCCTGTATCACCACCTTTCGGTCATTGTCTTAGAATAGGCAGCTAGTTTCTTTGTCTCACTCTTTTGTGTCCTTTCCTAGCCGGAGAACATTCTGTGTGTGAGCAGAGCTACGAACAAGATCAAAATAATAGACTTTGGGCTTGCAAGAAGGTAAGATACACATATCTACAGTATATATGGTCTATTTCTCTGTCTCTCTTTGGGGGCATTCTCTACATGTTCTTATTACCACTCTTCTCTCCTCATTCCCTCCTCCATCCCGGTCTCAGGTATAAGCCCAGGGAAAAGTTGAGGGTTAATTTTGGAACGCCGGAATTCCTAGCTCCGGAAGTCATCAACTATGAATTTGTCTCATTCCCCACAGACATGTGGAGTCTGGGGGTCATCACATACATGCTGTGAGTCCTCATAACCAATAACATTTCCAGCGACATGGTTTTAATTCAATGTGCTGACACCTAAACAACACTATTCAAAGGAAGCAGGCTCCCGCGCAACGGAGCTTGCATGGTATTAATAGCTAACGTTTCAGCCTCCTAGCCTTTGTCAGAGCTTTTGTGATCACTTATCCTCAATGTCATCACTGTGGCTCACCTCTCTCGCTGTGCCTCCAGGCTGACTGGTCTGTCTCCATTCCTTGGTGACGATGACAACGAGACACTGAACAACATCCTTGCCTGTCAGTGGAACTTTGAGGAGGAGGAGTTCACCGACATCTCTGAGGAGGCCAAAGACTTCATTGCGCGCCTGCTGATCAAGAGCAATAGGTAAAAGTTACTGTGTGTTACTTTTTGTGCGCTGTCTAAGGTTGTATTATTATTCAATTGTAGACCTGTGTATCCCTGTGATAGTGTGTGTTTCAATCATGCGTGTGTGTGTTTGTGGGTGTGTTCCCTAGTTGGAGGATGAGTGCCTCACAGTCACTGAAACATTCCTGGCTGTCGGACCGTAATCTTCACTACCGCCTGCATCAGAAGGTCACACACACACACACACACACACACACACACACACACACACACACACACACACACACACACACACACACACACACACACACACACACACACACACAAACACAAACACAAACACAAACAAACAAACTTTCCATCCTTGAGATTTGTTTGGTATGATGCATTTAACCCATTTGTATCACAGTACACTAACATGGTAAACACACTGTACATTTTCTTACAGAAAAATAAGTGCCACTCAACGCACCCTCACCCTCCCCGAAAATCTAGACCGGTAAGCCCTCAAAACCACCCAGCCAACCAGCTCACAAACCTTATTGACTTTCCTTTCATCTATATTAACAAATATACTGTAGGTGCCAAACATCAGGGGCTTATTCAGTCTTTCTTTTCTATTGGTTTAGTCCCCCATCCAGAATGATTCTCCCCTCCAAAAGGACTCCCAAGACCCTGTGGGCACCTTATGATGACACGGGCAGGTGCCTATTGTTGACACTGGGGCCAGGGGCGGGGCCCAACCTGGACCAACACTGCTGTACCTGTATGACTACTCGATCACTACTCTCTGCACTGCCTCACATCCTCGCATTCGTTATCTTTGCACCGCGGCTCGCTATAGCTCTCGCCACAGATGGGAGGGTGTGAGGCCGGCAGGAAGTTTAGGGTTACATTTCTACCTCCAACCCCAGCCCCCTCCCACTCTGTTACTCTGGCCACAACATCACCAAAGACTCTCAGCTAACAAACCCAGCTAACAATGTCCACAGTGGCGTGCGGTTCACCATGCGATCATTCAGTCCTGCAAGCACAAGAAGAAGGAACCTTTGCCACGACAAGGGAAGAGGGGATTGCAGGTGGGGTGGCCAACAACTGTTTGTTCAGCAGCTGGATGCCCCTTATGGGCCAGTGTATTGCTCTCCTAGCTTCAGTTGGGTAACTGAAAGAACCCCGTTGGGACAGAGCGGACATGTGCAGCCCCCAGGCTGAGGTTTAGGAGGAGGGCTTCTAGTCTGAGAGGACATCATGCACAGCCCCTCGGACCCAGTAAGGCATCATCCTGCTGAATGAAAGATGAGGCGTGGCGTGAAATAGCAAAGTGCCCGTTTTCCCCCAGTAGAAATTGTATCCAGTATTGATGTAGTATTTATCATATTGCAATGAATGTGGTGTAAAGGTTACCTAAAACTTGACATTACTTGATAAAGAAACGCATGTGTTAATATGATGGCTACCGTCATAACAGTTTTGTGTAATTAATCAAGGTATTTTGCACAGTCACATGTTATAAGCATCATGCCCTGAACGTTAATGGATCACTATCGAGTACAAACGGAACCCCCATCATATTATTTATGTACATTTTCAGCATACTGTGGATGTGAAATACCTTATCATAGGTCTAGTTTACCAAGTCTTGTCATGCCAGTGCGTTTTTTATTTATTTGAGAGGTTTTGAATTAGAAATCTGGTGTGGGAGCATTTATTTTCCTCCTATTTTCCTAGCATAGCTTCTAGAGTTAGGAGTGCTTTTTTTCTTCTTTACATTTGACAATACTGTCCATTTCTTCTTCATTTGCCCCATTTGAAGTTTGTTGTATTGATTGATTGAAATTGGAACATTAACAGATTATTCCTTAGTATTTGCTCTTCCCATTGCTGCTAACGTTACTTTCTCCTGGCACCACAGGTGTGGATTTACTATAAAACCACCTCTGTGCTTGCATGCTGTTGGCTTGACCTTTGACCCTGCTTTGCTTTGGCCATTTGGAGTAGCCCTCTCACCTTCCATGAAGGCATACTACTGAACACTACCTATATGTTTGAATAATTCATGTTTATCACTGAAGTTAGTCGCCATCCACTGGGCACAGATGTCAGTTCGACTTTTGATTTACATTTGGTTCAGTTGTCAACTAACGTGAATTCAATAATTATTTAGATTAAAAGATTTATGTTAAAAGTTGGGTGAAAAAAAGACGAAATGCCCTCACGTTGACAACGTAAATCCAATTATACTGAACAAAAATATTTACACAACATGTAAAGTGATGGTCCCATGTTTCATGAGCTGAAACAAGGGACATGTCCCCCCCACATTCTGAAATTGCATTTTTGTCCCCCCCAGTTTTATCATTGGAATGTGATACTAAACAGGCAACGGTGTGCTTTAGGACCATGCAGTCGCCTCCGAGCGGTCGGGTAGGCTGTTAGGAATGTTAATCCAACTGAAAACAAGTTCTAAAATAGGTGCACCTTGTGCTAGGGACAGTAAATGGCCACTCTAAAATGTGCAGTTTTGTCACACAACACGATGCCACATATGTCTCACGTTTTGAGGAAGAGTGCAATTGGCATGCCGAGTGCAGGAATGTCCACCAGAGCTGTTGCCAGAGAACTGAATGTTAATTTCTCTACCATGACCACATCCAACGTCGTTTTAGAGAATTTGGCAGTATGTCCAACCGGTCTTAAAACCGCAGACCACATGTAACAGTCAAGGACCTCCACATCTGGCTTCCTCACCTGCGGGATTGTTTGGGAACAGCCACACAGACAGCTGATGAAACTAAGGAGTATTTCTGTCTTTAATAATGGCCTTTTGTGGGGAAAAACTAATTCTGATTTGCTGGGCCTGACTCCCCAGTGGGCGGGCCTATGCCCTCCCAGGCCCGCCCATGGCTGCGCCCCTGCCCAGTCATGTGAAATACATAGATTAGGGTTGAATTTATTATTTTGAATTAACTTACTTCCCTATATGAACTGTAAATCAGTGAAATTGTTGACATTTTTTGCACGTTGCGTTTATATTTTTGTTCCATACAGTTTTACATGTTGATTCAACATCATCACATAGATTTTTGGGGTTGAAATTACATGGAAACAACGCTGATTCAACCAGTGCCAGTCTATTTGTGCTCTCACACCAACTTCTTGTCACTCATTGTCATGTCAATTATAATTAGCTTGACACTGACAGCAATGAAGTTGGCAAGAGCACAAACTGATCTGGGACCAGGCTCTGAAGTTAGAATTTATGTTCATGAGTTGTCTTGGTTCCTAAACAGATTTTACTTGAAACGCAAGGCTTAGCGTCCATGAGAAGGGTATATAGTAGTATATTAGACCCAGGAGAGAATAAAACACATAAAAGAAGAGTTTATTCATTTATTTGTGTTCTACTGATTACATTTGAAGTGTTTGAGGAATTCTACTGTAGATCTAAATAAAATAAAAATGTGTGTATTATTGCCTCGCTATTCTCAACCTATGGATAGTGGCTTGATTATTATTTGGTCAGATATTGATTGTCAGATTATTTCTTGGTCAGATGTCCCCTCCATGATATCAAGTTGTTCTCTTTATACCCTTTCAAAGTGGAAAAGCGTTGTGAATTGTTACAAAATACGCGATTTGTTTTTCCAAGTTTGTTTTCCTGTGATGATTCCTAGATAGAAATGTAGAAAGATAAATAAATAAAAATCCTGACATGATTTATTCCTGGTTTTACTCTACAATGTGAACAATACTTTAATTGACAGTATAGAGAAAGTTCATTGAAAGGAGTTATGGAAAATTGTGAGGCAGTAGAATCCTCCTATTTTCTACAGCAGGGATGGGCAACTTGTGTTTCCCCCACCTTGCGAGCAAAACATTTTAGCATCACCCTTTTAACAGCGGAGAGAAAAAATATAGGTTTAGAGTTAATTTCCTGCAATTTTGCAAATTTTGCCATAGGGTTGAGGGAAATGTTTACAGTTTTTAATAGGATATTTGAGTGAGTAAAAAAATCAATGGGGGCCCATGGTCGGTAATTTGACCAAGTTCAGATAGCTGGCCGCTAGACTAATTTATGAATCTAAAAATGTTTTGCTGACATGGGCTATTTGAGTGACTGAAATAACAAGAGAAAAACTGCTGAATCACAACCAAACTTTCCCCTCTTTTGTATCCCTGTGGGATGCCTGTTGTACAGGGCATATCAATCAGTAATCATTTGGAGACTTTTGTTTATGTCTCATACTGGCCACCAGAGAGCAGTATTAGACGGCAACAATCAACCCTCATACTGACTGAGGCAGCCCCATATTTCAAGCAGTGCGGCTCATGCTTGATTTGTTTAAGGTCCACATCATATTGCTTTGATAGTCCCTGGTGAATCAACACCATATTTCTAGTATTTTATATCTCTTTTTGAAGACGACATAGGCTACAGTAAGACAAGTTGCCTAAATATGGAGAAAACACATTTTTAAAATGGTATTTTATTTCACCTTTATTTAACCAGGTAGGCTAGTTGAGAACAAGTTCTCATTTACAACTGCGACCTGGCCAAGATAAAGCACAGCAGTTCGACACATACAACAACAGAGTTACACCTGGAATAAACAAACATACAGTCAATAATACAGTAGAAAAAATAAAAGTCTACATACAGTGAGTGCAAATGAGGTAAGACAAGGGAGGTAAGGCAATAAATAGGCCATGGTGGAGAAGTAATTACAGTATAGCAATTAAACACTGGAATGGTAGATGTGCAGAATATTAATGTGCAAGTAGAGATACTGGGGTGCAAAGGAGCAAGATAAATAAATAAATACAGTATGGGGATGAGGTAGTTGCATGGGCTGTTTATGGACCCTTTACATATTCTCTGGATAGGGGCTATAACAAAACCATTAACACTACTTCTTCAATGCCTATTTAGATGTACCTTTTTTTATTCACCCCACAGACTTAATCATTGTGAAACATATAGTTTCCCAAACTCGGTCCTGAGGCCACTCCTGGGTACACGTTTAGTTTTTTTTACCCTAGCACTACGCAGCTGGTTCAAATATTCAAAGCTTGATGAGAAGCTGGTTATTTGTCACATCTGTGTAGTGCTAGGACAAAAACCAAAACGTGCACCCAAGGGGGCCCCAGGACCGAGTTTGGGAAAACCTGGCCTAAGGGGTAAATGTCTTGGCTGGTCAGACCTGATGCTGGTCCAATAGGACAAAAGTGAGACGGTGGCTAGACTATAACTTTCTATTAGGCCTACAGTACACGATCCTATACAACAAACCTACAGGTCTAACCTCTGCTTGATGCCTGTGGTGGGCTCATGATTAGACCGCAGGACCTGACTTCTTACCATGGGTGTGCTGCTAGTGCTCCTTGTGCCCTGCCTCCAGGTATTTACCTTAAAACCAGGCCCTGAGCGATGCGGCGGCGGGATATGCGTGTCACGCAGAGCAAGATGAAAGCTGCAGGTTCTAGACGTAATTAGGCCCTCCAACTGAGAAGCCAATATATTCACTTCACTACGCTCACCTGAACAAATAAACTCTGAAGGGATGGCGGGATTGATGGGGGCGTTTTTATCGTGTAGAGAGAGAGGGGAGAGCGAGAGAGAGGAGAGAGAGAGAGAGAGAGAGAGAGAGAGTGTGTGTGTGTGTATTTGGTAGGTCAAAGAATAGAACAGAGCTGGTCGGCCACCCTGTGGTCAACCAGCAGTGTGAGAGGTTCCAATATGCCTATAGCTAAACTGTGGAATCTGATCCATTTCTACCGACATCAAAAACGAAATCAGTCACCCTTGAAACATAAACAAATGAACTCTAATTGATTTTAATGAAATCTACCTGATGTGTTTATTCATGTATAATGAGTGTCCAGCCTGATATAGCGGGGCTTTACACACAGCAGCTGCTTCAGGGTGAGAAGAGGACTCAGGAGAAGCCAAAGAAATCACATGTTGTACCTACACTCACATTTAGTTCCAGGGTCTGTAGGACAAAAGAACCACCACTCCTTTCTTTTGTCCTCTGTCCTTTTTTTCTTTCTGCCTCCTTCTTTCTCACTGCGTTTCACCTGGTGTGCATTACTTTCCGTGAGGTCAGCCAGGTAGGAGTCGCTCCTGACAGGCAAGGAGAAAAATCACCAAACCGATTGTCGGTTTGTACAGTAGTGTGGGGGGGGGGTGTTCATTCGCTGTCCTTAGGGGGCCTGGCCCGCCCTACCATACCTCCTTGCTTGTCCAAATAAAATAATGAAATATTGATCATTTGACCGAGGTGCGCACCGAGAGAAAGACGCATCAATCTCAGATAAATCATCAGAGTGAGCGAAACAGCGCCTCCCGTATGTGTAGACCATGTATCTGATGCTGTCTGGACAGAAGGAGTATGGCATGTCATACTTTATCTGGACAGAAAGCGTCAGATACATGGGTTACATATGGTAAGACAGAGGGGCGCTGTTTTTCTCCACAGTTTCAGCAAAGAGGAAGAGGCGAATCTAGAGCTCTCACTCTCGCCAAATTCTGTCCTGAATAAACCCAATGTGTTTCTATGGGCATAATATGCAGACCTAAGCTTGTCACCTGGCTTTGGGACAATGACTCGCATTGTTAGGGTGGAAATAGAAACAATCTCGTCATAACATAAGGATCTTTGGTTTCGGACCTTTGCGAATTGGAAAGGAAAGTTGGCGGGTGCACAGCGCACTGTTCGGATTCTGGCTTCTCCTAAAGTAAATTGATGCGCATGTGTCTGGTTTCTCAGCCCTGATACAGTTGAGGGAGCGCGTGAGCACCCCAATCTGCTAAATTGATATAATGTTGCCGATAGAAAGGGGTTTAGAGAGATTAATGTGATTGAAGGAACCTGCATTTTCGTCAGAATATTTTATACTGTTTTTAATTTGTCAGCTTTAGGCCTATGTATTTTACTTAGATGAGGAGAGAAGTTATAGGCCTACTACCTACACGAGACAATAAGGCTTTAGAGAAAAGAAAACGCTACTATTGAAATGAGTGTTCCATGGACATAGGCATATAAAAATAATCGTAACTGGCACGCAGATAGGTTGAAATAGTGGGATAAATTGTAAGCTTCCCCAAACGTGAAACTCACTAACTGTCTATGGTGCGATCTGTTTTTACATGTCTTGCAGGGAAAATGTGATTCAATGTGTTGTATGGGTTAATAGCAGTAAGGTGTATGTTAAATTTGTACCTTTGAAACAAAGTCAGATTTTCAACGTTACATACAATATCAGAAAAATAAACAATAGGCTGGGCAGCAATGCCTACTGCAGAGTTGATCTTTCTAGAGCTATTAATTTGATCTCCCAGCCAAGGTTTTAACCAAGCCTTGCTTAGCTTTGAAATTTGTGACTGACTACTCTATAATAATAGTATAGTAATAACATTCACTGTTGCTATTGAAGTCATTCCAAAGGGTCGGTTTAACGGACCAAATGAAATGTTACCATCCTTTACAACTCATACGGTGCATTCTGAAAGTATTCAGACCCTTTGACTTTTTCCACATTTGTTACGTTACAGCCTTGTTCTAAAATTGATTCGATTTTTTTTTATTTTTTTTCATCAATCTACACGCAATACACCATAATGACAAAGCATAAACAGTTATAACGCATGGTGTGCCAAGCTTGTAGCAAAAACAAAAAAAATCAACAGTTTTTGCTTTGTCATTATGGTGTATTGTGTGTAGATTGATGGAGAAAAAAAAAAGATATATATATATGATGTCAATCCATCATATTAGTTATTATTTTTTGTAGACAAACTGGGTGTTGAATTGTGTTTGGTTGTCAATTCAACCAAATGTCAACACTTGAAGGAGATGCATCTTCTGCTTGGATAGTTCCATCTGTGCCAATGACCCAGTCTGGTATGTTGGATTCACATCATCATCTCAACCAAAAATCTAAGTTAAAGAATAATACTAAATCAAATCAAACTTTAAATTCACTTTAAAGGAAGTTTCATTTGATTTTGTCTTATTTTCTACATTTAGATTGTTGGTTGTGTTCTCAACCAAACACAATTAATTACTACTTGTGATATACAGTAAATAGCCTAACATGAAGGCTATCTTGCAAACTAATGTAACAGTATTTATTCAACCTTGGAAATAGTGACACACTCACATTTTGAGGTTACTGTAACTATAATGTCTTCTTATGTAATCATATAAAGTATGCATGTTCGAGATAGAATGCAAAAGAGATCACCACCATTTCTATTATAATATGCCCAGAATCTCAAACAGCATTGATCACTTGCACTATGTACTTTTCATGTGATCTCAACTGCAATCCGGGTTTTGTTGTGCTATTAGATGAAGTACAGCGATAACATTACGTTGTTGTATAAATACAAAATATCTGACATTGTCTTCCCATTTGAACTTTGGGCTAGATTGTATCAGATCCGTGCTAACCCGACACCCGAATAACGGTTGATTTGATGGTGTCTGAGGTGGAACTGCTTTAGAGAGTCTGCCAGCGTTATACCTAATGTAGACATCGGCATTGGCTGCACAGAGTCGTATTAAGAGAAATCCCATGCAGCCTTATTTACACCATTATCATTATCATTATCCCAGAAACCCTAGACCAACTGCAATTTGCATACCGCCCTAACAGATCCACAGATGGTGCAATCTCTATTGCACTCCACACTGCCCTTTCCCACCTGGACAAAAAGAACATCTACGTGAGAATGTATTAATTGACTACAGCTCAGCGTTCAACACCATAGTGCCCTCAAAGCTCATCAATAAACTAAGGACCCTGGGATTAAACACTTCTCTTTGCAACTGGATCCTGGACTTCCTGACGGGCCGCCCCCAGGTGGTAAGGATATGTAACAACACATCTGCCACGCTGATCCTCAACACGCGGTCCCCTCGGGGGTGTGTGCACAGTCCCTCCCTGTACTCCCTGTTCACCCTTGACTGCGTGGCCAAGCACTAATCCAACACCATCATTAAGTTTGCAGATGACACAACAGTGGTAGGCCTGATCACCGACAACGATGAGACAGCCTAATGGGAGGAGGTCAGAGACCTCAACGTGATCAAGACAAAGGAAATGATTGTGGACTACAGGAAAAGGTGGGCCGAGCACTCCCATCGATGGGGCTGTAGTGGAGCAGGTTGAGAGTTTTAAATTCCTTGGTTTCCACATCACCAACAAACTGTCATGGTCCAAACACTATGCATAGTTACTCTACCTCTACTTACATGTACATATTACCTCAATTACCTCGACTAACCCTGGGCCCCCGCACATTGACTCTGTAACGGTACCCCCTGTATATAGCCTCGTTACTATTATTTTATTGTTGCTCTCTAGTTTTTTGTTATTTTTCCCCCAAAAAATATTTTTTTTAATTTACATTTTAATTGATTGTTTACAATTTAATTCAGTAAATACTGTCCCAATGCTTATTCTTTCTTAAAACTGCATTGTTGGTTAAGGGCTTGTAAGTAAGCATTTCACTGTTGTATTTCTGACAAATACAAATACAATTTGATTTTGTTTGTTTTTATTTGCAAGTTCGAACAGATCTACATCAATCTACACCCCCGATTAGCCTGACAGAAATCCTCATTATTTTGTTTAATGACTTCCAATTTGAGCATTATTTCTGTATAGCCTACACTTTTTCATTCTGAACTTTTAACACAAGTGGCTGGGATTGGGGCGGGCGTGGCTTTATGGCAATGACCACACGCTCTGATTTGACAGCTGTTACACCTCCCACACCACCAAAGTACCAGCTATGCGGGTGTCGGCTATCGTCTGTTAACTCTTGATCTGATCTAGGCCTTTGCTAAGCTTTTAAATCAAAACAAAATCAAAGTGTATTGGTTGAAAGCGCAGTGATAACACGTGTTGATGACAACTAAACCAAAAAATTCAACATTCCTCTCGCTGTCTTTTTTAGTTGGTGAATAAAAAGGTGAAAAATCGATCAATGTGCCCTTGAGCAAGCCACTTAACCCTCATTTGCTCGAGGGGCGCCGTACTACTATGGCTGACCCTGTAAAATAACACATTTTACTGCACCTATCCGGTGTATGTGACAATGAATAAAACATGAAATCTCATTGATCAACGCCTCTACCAAATATTACCCACATTTCCATGCTGAAATGGTGTGGAGTGCACAGTGGGGTATTGCGCATTCATGTCAGTACAGCACATATCTACTCCCCTCCCCTCTCCTCTCTTCTCTCATCGGCCCTCAGGAGTCTGAGGCTTTAGGGGGCAGGGCTTACTGGATATCTGTGTGACAGCCGCCCAGAACACCCACACCCAGCACTTGTCAGGGGCCCAACGCCAAATTGGTGAGAAACTACATTTGAGACCCGAGAGAAAAAGAGAGATCCTCTACCCCCACACACACGCACGTGCACACACACTCTTTTACTCTGCGATCTTAGAGAGTGGAATCAAAACCAGCTGGACTTGCTGGAGCTTAACACAACAAACAGAGAGCATGGGGATTCTCTCTGAAGGAGACAGAGAGAGACCACCACAGAACATGGGCGTGCTTGTCACATGTCATTACCAATAGCAGCACCCCCTCTTGTGCAGCATTTTTAGCACTAGAACTATTGATATTTTGTTCATTAAAGTTAGCATGAATTGATTTGAGCTGAAAATGTGAGTATACGTGGTAGTTTATCATATGTCTGATATGAGGTGAGGGTTGTAAATATTTTAGCAGCTGAGGGCGGTTAGGAAGCTGAGGGCGGTTATCTGCCTGAAGACTTGGGTGGCCAACACAGTTACAAACACAAACAAACATGCGCGCGCGCGCGCGCGCGCGCACACACACACACACACACACACACACACACACACACACACACACACACACACACACACACACACACACACACACACACACACACACACACACACACACACACACACACACACACACACACACACACACACACACACACACACACACACACACACAAGGGTGTAAGGGTGTTAAGGGCTTCTCTCCTCTCCTCAGCAAGACACACACACAGTGAGACTCACATACCAACAGATATACAATGAAACACACACAGTGAGGTTCACATACCTAGCCACACACAGTGAGACACACACAGGCAGGAAGTGAGATGAAAAGATCAAACCACAGGAAAAATGAATGCTCTAAGCTTTTCCCTTTTGATCGGAAAGGGTGGATGGACAGCCTCTGTGGTTCTCAGGACCCCAGGCAGGTGGTTTTTATTTGGAAAGCCAATGAGACGGTGTTTACATTTAGGTGTAATGGAATTTTATCGGTCATCACGCTGTGCAATGCACTCGGGGAAGTCAGAGTGAGCGCTTTCATAATATCACCGACAGACTGAGGTTGCATCCTGCAAACTGTTGCACCCTATTCCCTATGTGGTACTTTTGACCAGAGCAGTGCACTAAATAGGTTATCATTTTGGACACAGACTGAGACACCGATTAACTGTGGGAACAGATGTTTTCAGACAAGGTCACATTTTACTCAGATGAATAAGGGATATGATATTTGCTCAGTGTATTTGATTGCCCTGTAAGGTATTTTCTGTCACCCCAAATGTTCCAATTAAATGGGAAACTTATCAGGTAGAACACAAAACTAGGTTCCAGACCTTATAGGATAATAGTTGAATACCCCTGCCCTAGGGGCATCAATTTCTCAAATGTTGGAGTGCTTTGGAGTTCATTCCACATGTGAGGTGGAATTAAAGCAAATCTACCCAACTCAGTGGAGATGGAAGGGATCTCCAGAGTTAGCCTTCCCTGTGATAAGGTCTGGTGACTCGCATGTCTGCAATTTAACAATCAAGTAAGGTATGAGGGAAGTTTGCACAAGAGGGCCTTATAAACAAAAAAGAGAGCAGTGCGTTGATCTACAAGAAGAGAGGGCCAGCCTACTTTCTGATGCAGAATGAGGTGATGTAACCTATTGCCTGTATTTAGTGGGGGTGGTAAGGAGTTCAGGTAAATATTTCAAGGATACAATACAAGCAAAGGGTGTGAGAAGTAGATACGTCTATCTGACATACTGCAAGACGTGTGCTGATGCTTTTTTTTACAACCTCCAATTTGCATGACTTCTGTAGAATCCCGTATGCAGGTAATAAGGTTCCATTTGGAATGCAGAAATGGTCTCATGGGATTAGTCTGTGCTGCAAAATAAATGTCCCTACAAGGAGGATAAAGATGTTGGTTGTTGATCATTGCTAGACAGCCATGTTCAAGTCTGGCCATAGATTTTCAAGCCGATGTAAGTCAACTAGGCCACTCAGGAACATTTCATGTCGTCTTGGTAAGCAACTCTAGTGCATATTTGGCATTGTGTTTTAGCAGTGGTGTAAAAATACTTTAAAGTACTACTGTTGTATTTTTTGGGGGGTATCTGTACTTTACTATTTCTATATTTAACTACTTTTACTTCACTACATTCCTAAAGAAAATAAAAGTACTTTTCACTCCATGTATTTCCCCTGACACCCAAAGTACTTGTTACATTTTGATTGCTTAGCAGGACAGGAAAATGGTCCAATTCACCCCCTTATCAGGAGAACATCCCTGATCATCCCTACTGCCTCTGATCTGGTGGACTCATTAACACAAATGCTTTGTAACTTAGTGTTGGAGTGTGCCCCTAGCTATCTGCAAGCTAACAAAAAACAATACAATTGTAACATCTGGCTTGCTTAATATAAGGAATTTGAAATGATTTATACTTTTACATTTGATATTTTAGCAATTGCATTTACCTTTGACACTTAAGTATTTTTAAAACCAAATACTTTTGGACTTTTACTCAAGTAGTTTTTTACTGGGTATGACAATAGTGCACTTTTTCCACCACTGTGTTTTAGGTTATTGACCTGCTGAAATGTGAATTAGTCTCCCAGTGGCTGTTGGAAAGCAGATTGAACCAGGTTTTCATCCAGGATTTTGCCTGTGCTTAGCTCTATTTCGTCTCTTTTTATAAAAAAAATAAAAAACTCCCTAGTCCTTGCCAATGACAAGCATACCCATGATGCAGCCACCATCATGCTTGAAAATAGGAAGAGTGGTACTCAGTGATGTGTTGTATTTTCCCCGAACATAACACTTTGTATTCAGGACATAAAGTTAATTTCTTTGCCACATTTTTTGCAGTTTACTTTAGTGGCTTATTGCAAACAGGATGCGTGTTTTGGAATATTTGGATTGTGTGCAGGCTTCCTTCTTTTCTCTCTGTCAATTAGTATTGTGGAGGTAACTACAATTTTGTTGATCCATCCTCAGTTATCTGAGCCATTAAACTCCGATACTGAAAGTCACCATTGGCCTCATGGTGAAATCCCTGAGCCGCTTCCTTCCTCTCTGGTAACTGAGTTAGGAAGGACGCCTGTAACTTTGTTGCGACTTGGTATATTTATACACCATCCAAAGTGGAATTAATAACTTCACCATGCTCAAAGGGATATTTAATGTCATCTTTTTTTACTTTTAAGCATCTGCTAATAGTGCCCTTCTTTGCGAGGCATTGGAAAACCTGGTGTTTGTGGTTGAATCTGTACTTGAAATTCACTGCTCGACTGAGGGATCTTACAGATAATTGTGTGTGTGGGGTACAGAGATGATGCAGTCATTCAAAAATGACGTTAAACACTATTATTGCACACAGAGTGAGTCCATGACACTTAGTATGTGACTTGTTAAGCAAACGTATACTCCTGAACTTATTTAGGCCTGCCATAACAAAGGGGTAGTATAGGCCCTACTTATTTCCTGCAGACATTTCAGCTTTTCATTTTGAATTCATTTCTAAACATTTCTAAAAGCATAATTACATTTTGACATTATTGTGTGTGGGCCAGTGACACAAAAGCTAAATGTAATCCATTTAAAATGTAGGCTGTAACACAACAAAATGTGGAAAAAGTCAAGGGTAGTGAATACTTTCTGAAGGCTCTGTATATTTCACACTCATATTTCACACTCAGTGCTTGATAAGAAGCCTGTATATTTCACACTCAGTGCTTGATAAGAAGCCTGTATATTTCACACTCAGTGCTTGATAAGAGGCCTGTATATTTCACACTCAGTGCTTGATAAAAAGCCTGTATATTTCACACTCAGTGCTTGTTAAGAAGCCTGTATATTTCACACTCAGTGCTTGATAAGAAGCCTGTATATTTCACACTCAGTGCTTGATAAAAAGCCTGTATATTTCACACTCAGTGCTTGTTAAGAAGCCTGTATATTTCACACTCAGTGCTTGATAAGAAGCCTGTATATTTCACACTCAGTGCTTGATAAGAAGCCTGTATATTTCACACTCAGTGCTTGATAAAAAGCCTGTATATTTCACACTCAGTGCTTGTTAAGAAGCCTGTATATTTCACACTCAGTGCTTGATAAGAAGCCTGTATATTTCACACTCAGTGCTTGATAAGAAGCCTGTATATTTCACACTCAGTGCTTGTTAAGAAGCCTGTATATTTCACACTCAGTGCTTGTTAAGAAGCCTGTATATTTCACACTCAGTGCTTGATAAGAAGCCTGTATATTTCACTCTCAGTGCTTGATAAGAAGCCTGAATGGAAAACCCTGGACCTTGAATTGAAAGGGAATTGACTCCAACTCTAAGCAGTACACAACAGGTGAAACACTCAGCTAAAAATGCTTATCTGAACCATGTTAAGACAATGTTGACTCAGTCGTCTGCTGTCCTTTAGATGTGTTCTGAATGTGTTGATCTAGATCAGTGGTTCCCAAACTTTTTATGGTCCCGTACCCCTTCAAACATTCAACCTCCATCTGCGTACCCCCTCTAGCACCAGAGTCAGCGTACTCTCAACTGTTGTTTTTTGCCATAATTGTAAGCCTGCCACACACACACTGTACATTTATACATTTATTAAACATAAGCAGGAGTGTGAGTTTTTGTCACAACCCGGCTCGTGGGAAGTGACAAAGAGCTCTTATAGGACCAGGGCACAAATAAAAATAATCAATCATTTTGCTCTTTATTTAACCATCTTACATATAAAACCCTATTTGTTCATCAACAATTGTGAATAACCGACCACAAGTTAATGGGAAGGGTGTGAGGAAAGGATACACATAACTCTGCAATGTTGGGTTGTGTTGGAGTCTCAGTCTTAAATCATTTTCCACACACAGTCAGTGCCTATATTTAGTTTTCATCTCATATAGGTACGTGATTTCAAAGGGCATCAGTTTCTAATCAGCGCGATGTGCCAAGGCAGGATACTCTGAGCACAGCTCAATCCAGAAATTTGGCAGTGGCTTCTGATTAAATTCAATTTTCACAGAACCGCTTGTTGCAATTTCGATGAGGCTCTCTTGTTCAGATATCGGTAAGTGGACTGGACGCAGGACATGAAAGGGATAACGAATCCAGTTGTTTGTGTCGTCCGTTATGGGAAAGTACCTGCGTAATTGCGCACCCAACTCACTCAGGTGCTTCGCTATATCACATTTAACATTGTCCGTAAGCTTGCGTTAATTTGCACACAAAAAAATCATACAATGATGGAAAGATCTGTGTGTTGTCCATGTTAATGCAGACAGAGAAGAGCTCCAACTTCTTATTCATAGCCTCGGGAGCAACTGCTTGCACGCGCGTTACCACTCCACTATGTCTCCCTGTCATGGCTTTTGCTCCATCAGTACAGATACCAACATGAGCAGCAGCTACATTTGGCTACTTAGTGAAATTCCCATGAGAGGATAACGGTTAATTTGATTGGACGTTCATTATTTGACGAGGCTACCTGTATTTGACATTGTGCTGTTATTTCCCTGAACACTAGATAGTTTAATACATTTTTTTGCCAGTGAAACGATGCTACTCAGGCGAGAAAAAAACTCACCCAAATGTATAGCTCCGTTTGGAAATGTGAAAAAAGTACAAATAAAAAAAAACAAATGAGAATCACATTTTTATTTGGCGTACCCCCGACGGAATTGCTCGTACCCCCGACGGCATTGCGTGCACCCCTTGGGGGTACCCCATTTTGGGAATACCTGATCTCGATCAATAAAGCACTGTGTCAATATTGCCGTGCCTGGCCCTTACTGGGTAGTTTCCGTAACTGACCAGATGTTTGCTCATGCTCAACGCTGCCGGGAACTATTGTTATGCCAGACGGTTTGCCGAGAAGAGGGTCGTCAGACGGATTTGCTATTGCCAATGTTTCTGAATCTGTGGCCGCATCCGGGAACACACTGTTACAGGATTTGATCACCGGACACATTACACACACACACACACACACACACACACACACACACACACACACACACACACAAAGACGTTTACTGACTTGCATTATTTCCAGTGCATTACTATTCTTCCCAGAGTGGGTTGTTGTAATGTTGGGCTCTATTGGTTTTCATTGGCTCATTTAGAGTAGGCCTACATCTATCCATGCACTTTAGCCACACACACATGCTGCTATCCCCTGTGAGATGACTGGCCATAGCTACACACTTGGCTCTCTTTTAGGGAACAGTCACCATAAGTGTTTGTGTTTGTGTGTGTGTGTGTGTGTGTGCATACGTGTGTGTGTAGTCACCAGCAGGTTTCTCTCTACAGGCATTCGGAGATCAGTGGATATCAATCTATAACAGGGATGGGCAACTTTGATGGGGGTGGGGGCCACAAAAAATCTGAACTCATCATGCGGGGCCGCAGTTGATTGCAGGTCTGCGTACCCACATCAAAAAACTCTCAGCTTTTTGTACAATGCACATTAGTGACATTGGCTGGTCAGCAATAAAAAGCAGTGTTTGATGTTCATACAGACATTTTTCATCAAATCTCCGTGGCTCAGTGGTTAGTCGTGTTAACAGCTAGAGGACCAAACTCCATTCCATGGTGAAGGAAGTTTATGATGAACTTCACCAATGGCGTGGAGCCGAGACCAGGCTTTGTGGAATCTATATATACTGAACAAAAATATAAATGGAACATGTAAAGTGTTGGTCCCATGTTTCATGAGCTGAAAAAAAAGATCACAGACATTTTCCATACGCACAAAAAAGCTTATTTCTCTCAAATGCATTTCTCCCTTTGCTAAAATACTCCATCCACCTGACAGGTGTGGCATATCAAGAAGCTGATTAAACAGCATGATCATAACACCTTGTGCTGGGGACAGTAAAAGTCTGCTCAAAAATGCGCAGTTTTGTCACACAACAAGGACTTCTCAAGGAAGCGTGCAATTGGTTTGCTGACTGCAGGAATGTCCACCAGAGCTCTTGCCAGAAAATTGAATGTACATTTCTCTACAATTAACTGCCTCCAACAGTTTTTTTTTTTAATGTTAAAAAAAAAATGTTACCCCTTTTTCTCCCCAATTTTGTGGTATCCAATTTTTAGTATCTTGTCTCATCGCTACAACTCCCGTATGGGCTCGGGAGAGACGAAGGTTGAAAGCCATGCGTCCTCTGAAACGCATAGGCAATGTGCAATAGATGGTATAAAATACAATACATACATGTGATATGAGTAATGCAAGATATGTAAACATTATTAAAGTGCCATTACATAGAGTGCATTGTATAAAGTGACTAGTGATCCATTTATTAAAGTGGCCAGTGATTGAGTCTCAATGTAGGCAGCAGCCTCTCGGAGTTACTGATTGCTGTTTAAAAGTATGATGGCCTTGAGGTAGACGCTGTTTTTCAGTCTCTGTGGTGTGAACAAGCAGTGGCTCGGGTGGTTGATGTCCTTGATGATCTTTTTGGCTTTCCTGTGACATCGGGTGCTGTAGGCGTCATGGAGGGCAGGTAGTTTCCCCCCGGTGATGCGTTGTGCAGACCGCACCACCCTCTGGATAGCCTTGCGGTTGAGGGCGGTGCAGTTTCCGATAACCAGGCTGTGATACAGCCCGACAGGATTCTCACAATTGTGCATCTGTAAAAGTTTGTCAAGCCAAATTTCTTCAGCCTCCTGAGGAGGCACTGTCTGTCACCTGTCTGTCACTGTCACCACACTGTCTGTGTGAGAGGACCATTTCAGTTTGTCTGTGATGTGTACGCCGTAGAACTTAAAACTTTCCACCTTCTCTACTGCTGTTGCTTCGATGTGGATAGTGGGGTGCTCCCTCTGCTGTTTCCTGAAGTCTCTATGATCATCTCCTTTGTTTTGTTGACGTTGAGTGAGAGGTTGTTTTCCTGACCACCACACTCCGAGTGCCCTCACCTCCTCCCTGTAGGCTGTCTTGTCGTTGGTAATCAAGCCCACTACTGTTGTGTCGTCTGCAAACTTGATGCTTGAGTTGGAGGATTGAATGGCCATGCAGTCGTGGGTGAACAGGGAACATAGGAGGAGGCTGAGCATGCACCCTTGTGGGGCCCCAGTGTTGAGGGTCAGCGAAGTGGAGATGTTGTTTCCTACCTTCACCACCTGGGGGCGGCCCGTCAGAAAGTTCAGGACCCAATTGCACATGCTGAGATCATCCGTTCACCTACTCTGCGTCTCACAAAGACATGGAGGTTGGAACCAAAAATATCACATTTGGACTCATCAGACCAAAGGACAGATTTTCACCAGTCTAATGTCCATGGCTCGTGTTTCTTGGCCCAAGCACATCTATTCTTCTTATAGGTGTCGTTTAGTGGTGGTTTCTTTGCAGCAATTTGACAATGAAGGCCTGATTCACACAGTCTCCCCTGAACAGTTGATGTCTGAACTCTGTGAAGAGTTTATTTGGGCTGCAATTTCTGAGGCTGGTAGCTCTTATGAACTTATCCTCTGCAGCAGAGGTAACTCTGAGTCTTCCTTTCCTATGGCGGTCCACATGAGAGACAATTTCATCATAGCGCTTGATGGTATTTGCAACTGCACTTGAAGAAATTTTCAAAGTTCTTGAAATGTTCTGCATTGACTGACCTTCATGTCTTAAATTAATGATGGACTATCATTTATCTTTGCTTATTTGAAATGTTCCTGCCATAATATGGACTTGGTCTTTTACAAAATAGGGCTATCTTCTGTATACCACCCCTACCTTGTCACAACACAACTGATTGGCTCACACTGATTAAGAAGGAAAGAAATTCAGCAAATTAACTTTTAACAAGGCACACTAGTTAAATGAAGTGCATTCCAAGTGACTACCTCATGAAGCTGGCTGAGAGAATGCCAAGAGCGTGCAAAGCTGTCATCAAGACAAAGGGTGGCTACTTGGAAGAATCTAAAATGTTAAATATATTTTGATTTGTTTAATACTTTTTGGGTTACTACATGATTCCATTTGTGTTATTTCATTGTTTTGATGTCTTCAATATTATTCTACAATGTAGAAAGCTCCGGAATGAGTAGGTATGTTCAAACTTTTGACTGGTACTGTGTACAGTGGGGCAAAAAAAGTATTTAGTCAGCCACCAATTGTGCAAGTTCTCCCACTTAAAAATATGAGAGAGGCCTGTAATTTTCATCATAGGTACACTTCAACTATGACAGACAAAATTATACAAAAAATCCAGGGTTAAATCACATTGTAGGATTTATAATGAATTTATTTGCAAATTATGGTGGAAAATAAGTATTTGGTCACCTACAAACAAGCAAGATTTCTGGCTCTCACAGACCTGTAACTTCTTCTTTAAAAGGCTCCTCTGTCCTCCACTCGTTACCTGTATTAATGGCACCTGTTTGAACGTGTTATCTGTATAAAAGACACCTGTCCACAACCTCAAACAGTCACACTCCAAACTCCACTATGGCCAAGACCAAAGAGCTGTCAAAGGACACCAGAAACAAAATTGTAGACCTGCACCAGGCTGGGAAGACTGAATCTGCAATAGGTAAGCAGCTTGGTTTGAAGAAATCAACTGTGGGAGCAATTATTAGGAAATGGAAGACTTACAAGACCACTGATAATCTCCCTCGATCTGGGGCTTCACGCAAGATCTCACCCCATGGGGTCAAAATGATTACAGGAACAGTCAGCAAAAATCCCAGGACCACACGGGGGGACCTAGTGAATGACCTGCAGAGAGCTGGGACCAAAGTAACAAAGCCTACCATCAGTAACACACTACGCCGCCAGGGACTCAAATCCTGCGGGTGCCAGACGTGTCCCCCTGCTTAAGCCAGTACATGTCCAGGCCCGAACTGAAGTTTGCTAGAGAGCATTTGGATGATCCAGAAGAAGATTGGGAGAATGTCATATGGTCAGATGAAACCAAAATATAACTTTTTGGTAAAAACTCAACTAGTCGTGTTTGGAGGACAAAAAATGCTGAGTTGCATCCAAAGAACACCATACCTACTGTGAAGCATGGGGTGGAAACATCATGCTTTGGGGCTGTTTTTCTGCAAAGGGACCAGGACGACTGATCCGTGTAAAGGAAAGAATGAATGGGGCCATGTATCGTGAGATTTTGAGTGAAAACCTCCTTCCATCACCAAGGGCATTGAAGATGAAACGTGGCTGGGTCTTTCAGCATGACAATGATCCCAAACACACCGCCAGGGCAACGAAGGAGTGACTTCGTAAGAAGCATTTCAAGGTCCTGGAGTGGCCTAGCCAGTCTCCAGATCTCAACCCCATAGAACATCTTTGGAGGGAGTTGAAAGTCCGTGTTGCCCAGCAACAGCCCCAAAACATCACTGCTCTAGAGGAGATCTGCATGGAGGAATGGGCCAAAATAACAGCAACAGAAAACGTTTGACCCCTGTCATTGCCAACAAAGGGTATAGAACAAAGTATTGAGATAAACTTTTGTTATTGACCAAATACTTATTTTCCACCATCATTTGCAAATAAATTCATTAAAAGTCCTACAATGTGATTTTCTGGATTTTCTTTTCTCATTTTGTCTGTCATAGTTGAAGTGTACTTATGATTAAAATGACAGGCCTCTCTCATTTTTTTAAGTGGGAGAACTTGCACAATTGGTGGCTGACTAAATACTTTTTTGCCCCACTGTATGTACCCTAGACACCTTGTTCAAAAAACACAAAGAACTAAGAAATATTTTACGTTTTTATAAACTTTCAAGAAGCCTTTGATTCCATATGGCATGAATGTATTTTCTTAAAACTCCTACAAAGTGGTGTAGGAGGAATGGTTTATGATATTATCAATGTGTTCTTTTCTGACAAAAATATAAATGCAATATATATATAAAAAATATTTTACTAAGTTACAGTTCATATAAGGAAATCATTCAATTGAAATAAATTCATTAGGCCCTAATCTATTGATTTCACATGACTGGGAGTACATATCTTATCCTTTGTATATAGAGTGGAATGGTTATGTTGTCCCACTCCTCTTCAATGCCTGTGGAAAGTTGCTTGATATTGGCTGGAACTGGAACACGCTGTCTTCCATGTTGATCCAGAGCATCCCAAACCTGCTCAATGGGTGACATGTCTGGTGAGTATGTAGGCCATTGAAGAACTGGGACTTTTTCTGCATCCCGGAATTGTGTACAGGGTCAGCGACATGTCCTTGCGGCATGGGGCTGTACATTATCATGCTGAAATATAATGAACGGCGGATGAATGGCACGCCAATGGGCCACAGAATCTCATCACAGTATCTCTGTGCATTCAAATTGCCATCGATAACATGCAATTATGTTCATTGTCCATACCTTAGGGATAGCCCTCTTTTTTCAATTTTCACCTAAAATGACATACCCAAATCTAACTGCCTGTAGCTCAGGCCCTGAAGCAAGGACATGCATATTCTTGGTACCATTTGAAAGGAAACATTTTGAAGTTTGTGGAAATAGGAATTAAATGTTGGAGAATATAACACAATATATCTGGTTGAAGAAAATACAAAGAAAAATACAACAATTGTTTTTCCACCACCATCTTTGAAATGCAACAGAAAGGTCCCAAATTTAGCCATCACTCTGGTTGCAATTCTGATGGTGTCCGCAAGATGGCAGCAGTGTATGTGCAACGTTTCAGACGGATAACTTGAAGTATGGGCAAACTGCATGACATTTAGTGTGACGTCACCCAGGTACATTTGGGCAAATCGTGAAGGAGACATTTACATTCACATTACATTTTTCTGGAAGAATTTAGTCAAATCTGTATACTTGGACTTTGATTTAGCTTTTCCAGTATAGGTAGCCATATTATTTGTTCAACATTTGTAAAATACTCGTTTTCATAACTTCATAATTCTCAATTTTTGTCCAAAAGGAAAGGCTTGCTGTCGCACAAGGTTAGAGGCTACATATTGTGACAGACACGGGGTTTCCCGATACTCCCATAAAGCCCGGCTCATTTGCTATCTAGCTAGCTTTGTTTGACCCCGATTGGTGCTTATTTGACAAAGTTACAATCAATCAGGTGAAGACCGCCCACGTCATCGGCGTGCCATGAAGGCATCGCTCTCTGACCAAATTTGGTGTCCTATAGGATATACTACACCCTTAATGATATAGTGAAGTCTGGTTACATTCTAGGATCTCTGAGGAATAAATACAAACATGATTTGACAGGTTGAAACAACGTTTAGGGTTCGATTTTCACAGATTCCTTTCTTTGCAAATTGAATGAGTGGAAATACAAAATCGATCATGCATGCTATATGGACCTTTTTAGGATATGAGAAATAATTTTATCTAACAAAACGACACTTCATGTTATCTCTGGGACCCTTTGGAAGATAAATCAGAGCAAGATTTCAGAGTGTAAGTTCACATTTCACCTTCAGAGGTGAATTTATCAAACCTATCGCGTTGAAAAAAGTGTTTTGTTGTTTTGAGCTCTCCTCAAACAATAGTATGGCATTATTTTGCACTAATAGCTACTGTAAATTGGACAGTGCAGTTATATTAACAAGAAATTAAGCTTTCAGCCGATATAAGACACTTTTATATGTACCGACATTTTTTATTTCTCTAAAATCTGTGATCTTGACACATGCCACTATCCCTAAGTTATGCCTGCCTGCCTGCCTACCTGCCTATACCATAACCGCACCACCACAATGGGACATTCTGTTCTCAACGTTGACATCAGCAATCCATTCGCCTGCACAATACCATACACGTGTGAGGCCGGTTGGAAATACTGCCAAATTATCTAAACATCAAATTCTCTGGATACAGCTCTGGTGGACATTCCTGCAGTCAGCATGTCAATTACACACTCCCTTACAATCAGTCAAATGGATGTAATTTGGACATTTTGCACAGAAAATCTTTAAAGATCTTTGCTCCGCGAAAGAAGCTCTGGTTAGAGCCAGTTTGACCTGTTCTGTGAAGGGAGTAGTACACAGCGTTGTACGAGATATTCAGTTTCTTGGCAATTTCTCGCATGGAATAGCATTCCTTTCTCAGAACAAGAATAGACTGATGAGTTTCAAAATAAAGTTTTTTGTTTCTGGCCATCTTGAGCCTGTAATCGAACCCACAAATGCTGATTCTCCAGATACTCAACAAGTCTAAAGAAGGCCAGTTTTATTGATTCTTTAATCAGTACAACAGTTTTCAGCTGCGCTAACATAATTGCAAAATGTTTTTCTAATGATCAATTAGCCTTTTAAATGATAAACTTGGATTAGCTAACACAACGTGCCATTGGAACACAGGAGTGATGGTTGCTGATTATGGGCCTTTGTACTCCTATGTAGATATTCCATTAAAAATCTGCCATTTCCAGCTACAATAGTCATTTACAACATTAACAATGTCTACACTGTATTTATGATCAATTTGATGTTATTTTAATGGACAAAAAATGTACTTTCTTTCAGAAACAAAGACATTTCTAAGTGACCTCAAACTTTTGAACTGTAGTGTACATCCAGTCAACTTGACACAACTGTGGAAAGCATTGAAGTCAACATGGGCCTGCATCCCTGTGGAACACTTTTGGCACCTTGTAGAGTCGAAGGCCCTAGGGCAAGATGTTGGATATTATAAGCAGAATATCTAAATTAGGCACCCCCCAAAAATGGTTATGTCTTCTCTGACTGTAGCCTACAGCACATTTTCTATATTTATTGGTTAAGGTCGGGTGTGGGTCTCACATATAGTCGGGTAGTTGCGGATGGGTTATTAGCAGAGAGAGAGAGGGAGAGAGAGAGAGAGAACAAACTAACATGTCATCTGGCCCAGATATTCCTTTATAGAAGCCCTCCCTGGAGACAGAGCCATCCCATTAACCATTCCCTGATATTGAAAAGTAATTTCCAACCTCTCACATGCCACCCTCTGCTCGGAACACCAGATTACACCTGTGGCATTCTCTCCCTTGGCTCCCCCCCCCCCCCCCCCCCCCACTGTCTCTCTCCCTCTCCCTCTTCCCCATACCTCTCTCCAGTGTTATACATTTTTTTATTTTGCCCTTCTTTCTCTTTGATATATCTCCCCCCTAACAAAGCAGTAGAATGCTGAGGCCCCTAGTCCCTGCTGTTGAATTTCCATACAGGAATATACCATCTGGATATACCATCTCAGACTCAGGGGGTGGCTCTCTAACACCAGTGTGGTGATAGGTAGAGGGGATACCATAAATCGCCAGGCCAACTACCGTTAAAAAATAGTGACTGGGCAGATACGTTAGGCTGCTTGTCTTGTGGTGGCCTCAGGATCCGCTTACTGTGGTTGGTTGAGCTGCAGGAGTCAAAGAGCTGGGGGACCACTCTGTGCTCTGTTCTCTGCTGGCTGTCTTAGTATCAGGACAGGGAGGGGGAGGGAGGTGAGGACTTAAAAGGCCTGATTCAGCCCCCCCCCCCCCCCCTCTTCTCTGGTCAGCAGTAAAATGGGCCTTTATTTTGGTTTAGGGTATTACTCCACTACGCTGCTCTCTTTAACTGGTCTTGCTAGGAAAACAACACTGTGTTTTGATACACCCCCAACCTATTTGATGTGCAACCTACAACCTCTCTCCTTAACTCTTTGTTGGAGTTCTACACTGCACACTGCTCCTATCCTCTCCCCCCTCCCTCCGTTCCACAGACTGCATTCAATAGTGGTCACACAAGGGAGACAGAGTTGTTGGAATGCCAGGAATAATAATCATAAAACTAAGAATCCGTGCACATATCCTCTGTGATCTCTCCTCCGTTGCTCGTAATCGCTCCTGATCGCCCCTCCAAGGCTGATTCTGCCTTGGGATGAGATCTATCTGGAGATCCAACAGGACTCAATAAATAAGAAAAAAGGTTCTGATTGGAGCCAATCCAGAGAGGCTAAACCTTAACTTCATATTGGTGGAAAGTTATAGCATCACCTTTTTACGCTTGTGGGTTATTTCAGCCCTGAATGAGGCATGACATAGTCCTGCCTCCTAGGCTGCATGCCGACCACAAGACCAGAGCAAATCTCATGAACAGCGCAACTGCAGGGCTGCTTAACATGCTAACTTGGCTAGCTATTCTTGTTAGCTAGCTAACTAGTTAGTTAGCTAGGTCGTCTTGTTAGTTAGCTAGCAAGCTAGCAAATTATGTATGCTGGTTGTTAGCTTGCTTAACTGATATGTGTATAATTACAAGATACATTTCTTGTTTTGTGGATAATATTACAATTTACAGAGTGGGTGAGCTCCATTCCTGACAGACTGAGCAGATTCAATAGCATGCCGCAGAGCTGGATCATATGCATCAGCCTGTAAGGCACTTTGAGAGATAATATGCTTGCAAGAAACTTTGCTCATGAAACAGGCACCAATGCAGCATCCTGATTCATCAGCCCATGAGACTGCTATTGAATCACCTTATGAAAACAGATTGCAGCCAGAGTGCAGTTACTTTTATTGCAGTTTCAAAACTGCAATCTTTTTTTGTAAGGATCAAGCTCTGTGGTTGAAATTTCATCTGATCAGCCTGTCAACAATGGAGCTCGCATTTAAGTACTATCCACAAAACATGAAGTGTCCCATAACTGATATGTGTATAATTCTAACCTCCAGCATAGATAACTAGCTAGCTAGCTAACAGGACTACCTAGCTGAGTATCTACAGTAGCTAGCTCAAAAGACTAGCTAGCTAGGTCAGCTTGCTAAGCAACCCTGCAGTTGTGTTGTTCCTTGCATGCAATTGTCTCTGGTCTTGGGGCCGGCATGCAGCCTTGGAGACAGAGCTGTCAGTCAGGTGTCATTCAGGACTTAAATGGCCTAAGAGCCCTTTTTGATGTAAAAATAAAACATCAGAGCCAGCACAGTACGGTTCGGGTCGGCCGTATAGTGTGAATCTGGCGCTAGTCTCTCCCAGACAGATATTTTCCCTGTGAGACTACTATGGTAGTGAGTCTAGTGCTAGCTAATCAAGTATGAGCTAATGCACCTATATGTGTCTGCTCCTATATCCTACTGCCATGAATCTGAGCTGTAATAAAACAGAAGTAGATCACAGGAGGCTGCTGAGGGGAGAACAGCTCATAATAATGACCGATAATAATGACCGGAACAGAGCAAATGGAATGGCAATAAACACCTGGAAAGCATGTATTTGATACCATTCCACTGATCCAGTGATTACCACGGGCCCGTTCTCCCCGATTAGGGTGCCACCAACCTCCTGTAAAGTAGAGGTATACTGTAAATAAGAGAGACTGTGTGTGTGAACAGTAGCAGATTCTGTAGGCTCTATTTTCGGCTGCCGCTATGGAGACGCAAGTGTCAAACGCACATTACTTTGCAATTTCGTCATTAAAAAACTGGCGCACTGGCATTTTCTAGCCCTAATGCCAGGTTTGGCAATTTACCTGCCTAACATCAGCTCACTTGCGCTGAGGTGGGTGAGGTGGCAATATTTGAGGTGTGTTCTTATAAAACATGCTGTGTAAGCTACATATAGCATTCCTAAATAGCTGCATGTAACTCCCCTCCTGAAAAAAGAACATCAAATTGCTAGACAACCTGTTTGTGTTGCGCTTATGTTTGCAATAGCCTACTGTTACAACAGACAAATAACCACATTGTTCAATGCAGCAGCAAAGTCAAGGAGTGACTGAGCATGGGAGCAACAGCTGAAAGGAGGAAGGGTAGTGGATCCCGCATGTGCAGAAATCATCGTATTTTTAGCAACAGCAAGTCGGGTTCCAAAAAATCTGGAACCACAGATACTTTGATTTAATAAACTCAAACCACAATGGACCAGGAAGAGAATATTCAGTGCCCCCAGCCGAATATGAGTTGATGACAACGCAAAGATCGTCAATAACCTACAGAACTTAAGACAAACGCATGTAGTATTAAGCCATGGGACACGTTGATTGGCCAGTGAGTGGCCAAGTCCTCCTCACACCTAAAACTTTATTCATCAAACCGAGCGCTTTCACGCCACCGCCAGCTTTTGCACTCATAATTATGTCTGTGAACACAAAACAAAAAATTCTAACACAACCCCTGACCTATAGCGCTACTGCCAGTGCTTAGGTTTTTGTTCAAATAGAGCCCTCTGTGTGTGTGGTTTGGTTTTATTATGCTTGTGTTGACCAGAAGTCCTCACAAGGATAGTAAAACAAGGAACATTCAGACAAGTGGGGACATTTAGCCGGTCCCCACAAGAAAAAAATATATTTTAGGCTTAGGGGTCAAGGTTAAGAGTTAGGGTTAAGGTTTAGTTTTAGGGTTAAGGTTAGGGTTTAGGGTTAGGGGTTAGGGAAAATAGGAATTTGAATGGGAATACATTTTTTGTTCCTTACAAGGATAGTAAAACAAATGTGTGTGTGAACAGTAGCTGTGTGTGTGCGATGTCACTCTCCACTGTGAGAAGACGTAAAGTGATGTATTTCCTGTGTGGACAGGAAATCCCCACAGAGCTCACATTGGAATATGTGAGGGAGTTCTGCACATGCTCAGTCATTCGGTTTTTTTTATAGTGACATGCCTGGTTTGGGCTAAAGGAGAGGGTTAGATTACGAGTGCTCACTCCAAGAGAATACTGTATACTTATAATGTTATTTTAGTCTGTGTGTGTGTGGTTGTGTGTCTGTGTGGTTTTGAGCTTGTGTGTGTGTGTGTGTGTGTGTGTGTGTGTGTGTGTGTGTGTGTGTGTGTGTGTGTGTGTGTGTGTGTGTGTGTGTGTGTGTGTGTGTGTGTGTGTGTGTGTGTGTGCTACACTGTATATGTGTTTGTATGTATTCTGTGGTCTCTGATTGCGGCTTCATTAAACTCTATCAGCTCTAATTACGCCTAGTTGTGTGCCTGGAATCCTTTCTCTGTGGTCTAAAGAAAGCACATTAAATTGATTAATTTATACACACTGACAAATAAGCACGATCAGTACGTACACACTCTGAAACACACAAGCATCGCATTTTTAATACACACCCACACACACACACACACACACACACACACACACACACACCACACACACACACACACACACACACACATTTCAGCTGTCTCTGTACAGATTGTTCTTCTACATCCCCAAGATATGTGTCACTCAAGCATAAAGACAAATATCATGTGAATAAATACCCTCGACTTGAAATAAAATACAGTCACTGAGAGCATGCCATGCAATAATACCGTGTCATATCAATTTTAGACCAGCAGGGGACGCCAGATTAGCTTTCTATGGCACATCGCTTATTATGTCAATCATCCCAAATGTTCCGCTCTGTTACATATTGTTCTTCTTCTTCCTCCCTCTCTCTCTCGCTCTCTCTCTCTCTCTCTCTCTCTCTCTCTCTCTCTCTCTCTCTCTCTCTCTCTCTCTCTCTCTCTCTCTCTCTCCCTCTCTCTCTCTCTATCTACTGAGGCATGGCCATGCTTATATAGGAATAATAAACACAATCACTGTGTCTTGCTAATACGTCACATTTTCCCACAGTACAACAGTAACACTAGACTGAGATGTAAGCAGTGTTGTGGATACTGGATACCTTATTGGAAAGAATGTCGGGAGATGGGAGTAAGGATTGCTTTACCATAATATGAAACCTTTAGAAGACAATGTAGCGTGTTTTGTCTGTTCTTACCAAAAGTTTCCACTGCACTGCTTGCTGTTTGGGGTTTTGTGACATCAGCTGATGTAAGAAGGGCTTTATAAAAACATTTGATTGATTGATTGATTGATTGACTCACTATGCCTTCACTATGCCCATCGATGCCAAGTCAATGCTTTCACTAACTGAAACCATACAAAGTGGTGATGATGATGGTTCTGATTATTGGATCTAATGATGGACTTGGGGGAGTTTCTGATGAGCTAACATAGCAAACATACTTCATACATTTGGATTGGTGTAGCCAGCCTCGGCGTTGTTCGTTAGGGCAGAGATTGTTTGTTAAGCTAGGTGGTCTGTTGAATCTTTGGTGGGACAACACACACAGGCACGCGTCTTCACAACTTGTCCCTATAGAACATGTGCCTCTGCTTCTGTGTGTGTTTGTAAAGGGAAACGTGTTCCTCTGTATCCCATTGTTGGACAGTAGAATGTGTATAACACATCATCAAGATGAGGTATGTACTATATACCCCTGGTCCTGGACTAGAAAGGGAGGATTCCTCCCAAATTACACCCTATTTCATATACAGTATATTGCACGACTGTTGACCAGGGTCCATATTGCTCTGGTCAAAAGCAGTGCACTATGTAGGGAATAGTTTGTCATTTGGGATGTAGACCTCGATTCCACTGCCAGAGGACCATGGAAAGTACATCTGGCAGGTCTACTCTCCCCCTGTGCTAAAATAGCCTCAGTTCAGCATTCACATGTATTATTGTCTCATTGTCACTGTATGTGCGTAGTAGCATACACCTGGGGCTTGTGATTGGCTGGCTGCTTTCTCTGGTGTGTAGATTGAGGTCAGGTACTGTATATCTCACCTGGACCTGTCTGATACAGGTGTGCTCTGCATGACTCTCACTCCTACTGCAGGTGTATCTCACACACTGCACCCTGGGAACAGAATGTACAGTATTGTAATGAACTAATCAGACTTACCACAGATACATATCTGTTGTTCCCTTAGTTTCAAATGCGGAAGGAAAGATATCAGCGACAGACCAGTCAGATGCTCCAATCCTTTTAGCCCGGACCTGTCACTCTCTGACCAATGGAATTGTTGTTTAGTTTAGTTGCTGAAGCATGTGTGTGTGTGTCCTTGTGTCTGTGTGCGTGTGCGTGTGCCTGGATTTGTGCATGCATGCATGTTTGTGTCTCCCCACCCTCCCCTGGCTCCCCGTAACAGGAAACAGAGAGGTGAGGCCAGGGTTTATGGGCTGAAACAGCCTCAAAAGAGCCTCTTGTTTTCAAAAAGAAAACCAAGTCTTTATGTTTTTTTTCCAATAATTAATTTGGCACGTCGAGGTTTGACCCTGGCACTGGGGCAGGAAAATATGACAGGACCCAGGGGCCGGAGGTTTGAATGCCGTGAGGTTACGGAGTTATGGGGTATGTCCCAAATGGCCCCCTATTCCATGTATAGTGCACTACTTTGACGGGGGCTCATTGAACAGGGAGGGAGAGGCTACATGGTGTAGTACCAGGGTGGCAGTGTAAACCTCTCTCTTGGTACCAAGACCGACTCAGTCAGGCTGGTGTCAGTCGTTCTTCAGTTCCACCATCCACCCTCCAGAGAGCTAGAGAAAGAACGGAAGAGACAGAGCCACCTCCAGAGTCACCTTCCTGAGCCTAAATGAACCCTCCTTACCCAAGAGGGGGGCTAATATAGCTAGTCCCTCATACTCCAGCTCTGTGGTGACCAGAGCCACTTGGTTAAATCAATTTGAATTCAATCACTTTTTGACACCATCCCATTGTTTCAAAACTTTCCGTACATGTTAGCCTACGGAAGAAGTTACTTTTTGGACCTGAATGGCAAAGTATTCAGTAGATAAAGGTACTCAACGCTGACACATTTTGAATACACCACCCCATCACTGGAAAAGATTAACAGCTGAATTTGATTTCATTTAAAAGCTCACAGAGTTCTCAAACTACTGTATTTCAACCTTTAACTTCAACTATCTAAAAATGCGCACAACATATGCGAATAGGAAAATAATCGGAGTTAACACGTTTTTAAGATCATTTACGTTAATGGTAAAACTGACCTTTTTTTTTGTTTTTTTGTTGATAATATTAAATAGTTTTAACAAACCTGTTTGTAAGCTTTTAAATGATGTAAATTGCAACCAGTTATCTTTTCCAGTGATGAAGACCTGGGTGTCTCATGATATGGTGGGGTATGCAAAAGGCATCCACTTTGAGCACTGAATATTTTGGTGTTCAGGTCCAAAAAGTCACTTTCTCAGCACTTCTACGAATGGTAAAAGTGTATGGAAGGTTTTGTTCAAATCAAAAGGGATGCTGTCAATAAGGTGATTGAATTCAAATGGATTTACGCACTTGCAACCTCACTGAACCCACCTGAACTACACTGAACTGAACTCTATTCTACCATACTGGTTCATTCTGGACTATGGTGGACCACAATGAGTATGATGGTTCATATGGCTCTCTTTGGACAGTATGGTAGAATGAGCTAGACATCCCTCTGACTAGAGTGGTGGACCATAGAAATGAATAGCACAGCTGTCACGCCCTGGCCATAGAGAGGCTTTTTATCCTCTATTTTGGTTAGGCCAGGGTGTGACTAGGGTGGGCGTTCTATGTTCTTTTTTCTATGTTTTTGTATTTCTTTGTTTTTGGCCTGGTATGGTCCTCAATCAGGGACAGCTGTCTGTCGTTGTCTCGGATTGAGAACCATACTTAGGTAGCTCTTGCCCACATGGGTTTTGTGGGTAGTTATTTTCTGTTTAGTGTGTTTTACACCTGACGGAGCTGTTTTGGTTGTTTCTTTTGTTCCTTGCTGTATTTAGTGTTCAGTTTATTAAAATAATGATGAACACTTACCACGCTGTGCTTTGGTCCTCCTCTCTTCCTCCAGACGACAACCGTTACAACAGCCTTGGAACCTCTGACCTTGGCAGTTTGACCGGTACATTCATTCTAATTCTACGCTTAGGTCAGAGCTCCTCATACTGTCCATTCTCCCATGGAGTCTATATCAGGCCGTTGCCTCATATACCCCTCACCCCCGTGCCAGTAGGGCGCAGACAGGCAACACATCCAATAGGCATAGCCTACAGCAGACACTCAGCATAATGGTCAGATCTCTTCTACAGGCCAAGGCTTTAACAGGGTCAGGGTTCTGAACATGGCTTAGGTGTTGTCATTAGGAGTTGGCAAGACAGCACAAACTGATCTGGGACCAGGTTACTCGAACATGGCTTGGCTTTGGTTGGTAGACTAAAATATGTGTCTCTTCCCACTTTCTGTCTCCCTTGTTCCCCTTCTGGTCTGGAGAACTGGAGGTCTGTGGCCAAATCACCCCCAGACCTGGAGAAGAACTGTTGGGGTGGTGGAGGGGAATGGGGTGGAGGTAGGGGAAAGGTAATGCCATGACTGGTTCGGAATGTTCCACAATGTGCGGTTGGAAAAGACCGAGGGGGGAAAAAGAGAAGAGAAGTTAGGCTACATGGTTGGGAGGGAACAAGACCTTATTGAGAGGGTGCACATACACTCCCAAACACACACAGTCATGCACCTGTGTGCATATGCACGCACACACACTCACACACATACACACACGCGCACGCACACACACACACACACACACACGCGCACGCTCACACACACACACACACACACACACACACACACACACACACACACACACACACACACACACACACACACACACACACACACACACACACACACACACACACACACACACACACACACACACAGGAACGTGTTTCAGTAAAAGAGTGGTCCTTTCTGTCGTCCTTTTCACCTTGTTAGTCATGGCAGGGTCGGTGAATCAATCAATCAAATCTATTTATAAAGCCCTTCAGCTGAAGTCACAAAGTGCTGTATAGAAACCCAGCCTAAAACCTCAAACAGCAAGCAATGCAGGTGTAGAAGCACGGTGGCTAGGAAAAACTCCCTAGAAAGGCCAGAACCTAGGAAGAACCCTAGAGAGGAACCAGGGTATGAGGGGTGGCCAGTCCTCTTCTGGCTGTGCTGGGTGGAGATTATAACAGAACATCAGAACATGGCCAAGATGTTCAAATGTTCATAGATGACCAGCAGGGTCAAATAATAATAATCACAGTGGTTGTCAAGGGTGCAACAGGTCAGCACCTCGGGAGTAAATGTCAGTTAGCCAATCAAATAAAATCAAAGTTTATTTGTCATGTGCGCCGAATACAACAGGCGTAGTAGACCTTACAGTGAAATGCTTACTTACAGGCTCTAACCAATAGTGCAAAAAATGTATTAGGTGAACAATAGGTAAGTAAAGAAATAAAACAACAGTAAAAAGACAGCAGCGAGGCTATAAAAGGCTACATACAGACACCGTTTAGTCAGGCTGATTGAGGTAGTATGTACATGTAGACATGGTTAAAGTGACTATGCATATATGATGAACAGAGAGTAGCAGTAGTGTTACAGAGGGGTTGGCGGGTGGTGGGTGTGGGACACAATGCAGATAGCCCGGTTAGCCAATGTGCAGGAGCACTGGTTGGTCGGCCCATCATTCAGAGTATCTCTACCACTCTTGCTGCCTCTTGAGAGTTGAAAACATCAGGTCTGGGACAGGTAGCACGTCCGGTGAACAGGTCAGGGTTCCAGTTGAAACTGGAGCAGCAGCACAACCAAGTGGACTGGGGACAGCAAGGAGTAATCATTCCAGGTAGTCCTGAGGCATGGTCCTAGGGCTCAGGTCCTCCAAAAGAAAGAAAGACAGAGAGAAAGAGAGAGAAAAAGAAAGAGAGAATTAGAGAGAGCATACTTAAATTCACACAGGACACCGGAAAAGACAGGAGAAACACTCCAGATACAAGATACTGACCCTAGCCCCCCGACACATAAACTATTTCAGCATAAATACTGGAGGCTGAGCCAGGAGAGGTTGGAAGACACTGTGGCCCTGTCCGACTATACCCCCGGACAGGGCCAAACAGGCAGGTTATAACCCCACCCACTTTGCCAAAGCACAGCCCCCACACTACTAGAGGGATGTCTTCAACCACCAACTTACCATCCTGAGACAAGGCCGAGTATAGCCCACAAAGATCTCCCCCACGGCACATACCCAAGGGGTGGCATCAACCCGGACAGGAGGATCACGTCAATGACTAAACCCAATCAAGTGATGCACCCCTCCTAGGGATGGCATGGAAGAGCACCAGAAAGCCAGTGACTTAGCTCCTGTAACAGGGGTTGAGGCAGAGAATACCAGTGGAGAGGGGAACCAGAGACAGCAAGGGCATTTCGTTGCTCCAGTGCCTTTCCATTCTCCTTCACACTCCTGGGCCAGACGACACTCAATCATAGGACCTACGGAAGAGATGAGTCTTCACTAAAGACTTAAAGGTTGAGACCGAGTCTGTCTTTCACATGGATAGGCAGACCATTCCATAAAAATTGAGCTCTAAGGAGAAAGCCCTGCCTCCAGTTGTTTGTTCAGAAATTCTAGGGACAGTAAGGAGGCCTGCGTCTTGTGAACGTAGCGTACATGTAGGTATGTACAGCAGGACAAAATCAGAAAGAGAGGTAGGAGCAAGCCCATGTAATGCTTTGTAGGTTAGCAGTAAAACCTTGAAAGCAGCCCTTGCCTCAACAGGAAGCCAGTGTAGAGAGGCTGGCACTGGAATAATATGATCACATTTTTTGGTTCTAGTCAAGATTCTAGCAGACGTGTTTAGCACTAACTAAAGTTTATTTAGCACTTTATCCGGGTAGCCAAGGAAAGTAGAGCATTGCAGTAGTCTAACCTAGCATGGATACATTTTTTGGCATAATTTTTGGACAGAAAGTTTCAGATTTTTGCAATGTTACATTAGATGGAAAAAAAAGCTGTCATTGAAACAGTCTTGATATGTTCGTCAAAAGAGAGATCAGGGTCCAGAGTAATGCCGAGGTCCATCACAGTTTTATTTGAGACAACAATCAAGATTAATTGTCAGATTCAACTGAATATCTCTTTGTTTCTTGGGACCTAGAACTAGCATCTCTGTTTTGTCTGAGTTTAAAAGTAGAACATTTGCCGCCATCCACTTCCTTATGTCTGAAACACAGGCTTCAGGCAATTTTGGGTCTTCACCATGTTTCATCGAAATGTACAGCTGTGTGTCGTCCGCATAGCAGTGAAAGTTAACATGTTTCCGAATGACATCACCAAGAGGTAAAATATATAGTGAAAACAATAGTGGTCCTAAAACGGAGCCTTGAGGAACACCTAAATTTACAGCTGATTTGTCAGAGGACAAACCATCCACAGAGACAAACTGATATCTTTCCGACAGATAAGATCTAAACCAGGCCAGAACTTGTCTGCGTAGACCAATTTGGGTTTCCAATCTCGCCAAAAGAATGTTGTGATCGATGGTACCAGAAGCAGCACTAAGGTCTAGGAGCACGAGGACAGATGCAGAGCCTCGGTCTGATGCCATTAAAAGGTAATTTACCACCTTCACAAGTGCAGTCTTAGTGCTATGATGGGGTCTAAAACCAGACTGAATATTTTCAATTACATTGTTTGTCTTCAGGACGCCAGTGAGTTGCTGCACAACAGCTTTTTCAAAATTTTTGGAGAGGAATGGGAGATTCGATATAGGCCAATAGTTTTTTATATTTTCTGGGTCAAGGTTTGGCTTTTTCAAGAGAGGCTTTATTACTGCCACTTTTAGTGAGTTTGGTACAAGTCCGGTGGACAGAGAGCCCATTATTATGTTCAACATAGGAGGGCCAAGCACAGGAAGCAGCTCTTTCAGTAGTTTAGTTGGAATAGGTTCCAGTATGCAGCTTGAAGTTTTAGAGGCCATGATTAACATAATAAAAAAATCCCCATCAAAATCCGTCTGAAGATATATCACGCTTCCACATCTGCGTTGAAAGGTGGCATATCAAGAGCAGTGTTTGTCAGACCATGAGACGTCTCAAAAATCTTAATCTTAATATCACAAATAGAACTGGAGTTCTAGTTTTTGGAGGGCATGTCATTTTTTTGAATGGTTTTCCCCTATTGCCCCTCCTCCCAACAGTAGGGCCTGCTCCGCTCCTTCTTTAGACGGTTGAAAGTGCAGTGCCCAGCTGATAATCAACCCGATAATTGCCTCTGAACTAAACCTAAACTATACCGAAACTAATTTCACACATAACGACAGATTCAATTAATAAAAGGATGATGGGGAGAAAGGGGGGGAATGGGCGAGATGATGAGAGAGGGTTAGTGAACGATGCATAATTATGGTATCACCAAATTGTGAATGAAGAACAGGGCAGGCCATTCTATTGTATTGATCCATTCTAATAATAATGTTAAATGGTATGTACCCTATATCAGTCCACATAAGCAGTCGTATCAGTCTACTCTGGCCTACTTGGACTAGGCTACACAGTGAGAGCATAGATAATTGTACTTGCTGAATGGATTTAATTATCTGGGAAAATATCTACATTGAGCGGGTGTTGGACAATGTAGTGAACCTTACTTTAGCAAGGAGAGAAATGTCACCATGGACAATTTCTTAACTTCACTGCCATTGGAGAACATTTGCTTACAAAGAAAACAGGTCTGGCCGGCACCATGAACAAAGTGAGACGGGAGCTTCCTCTGCGCAAAATAAGGCACCTGCACAGCCATCGTACTCCACAAAGGTGCTGAAGAATGACAAGACAACAGGAACACAATAAAGAGTCAACCGGACACTATTATGCACGACAACCAAATGTCGTGTCTTTGGCTATGCCGGATTAAGTGATATGACGTGCTATTCTATAAAATAATTTATCCGTAATTAATATTACCTGATTGAGCTAATCATGTAAATGTAATTAACTAGAGAGTCGGGGCACCACAAAATAATATTTATAGAGCTGTTATCTTCCGAATAAACTCTTAAAGACCTAGTAATATTTTACATCAATAGCAGTTAATATTAATCGTTACCTTAATTCAGTCTCATCTGAATGTTGTACATTCTTGGTTATCTTCACGAAACCTGGCTAACAAGTTGAAGCAGCAATGCAAAATTGGGTTATTTATTTACTAAATACCTAACTAATCACACAGAATTACACATACACATAATTAATCATAACTTGATTACAATGTCCCTTCACAGGGGCGGGCCACTGATTGAGCAGAGCTACCTTATGAAAACCCAAATCTCACATTTTAGAAGCTAAAATCACATTTCATCCCATCACGAATCATTTCATATTCAAACATTTAAATTGGACAACAATTCCATGTGAATCCGATAACTCTGATGTGTAGACTTTACACTGTAGAGTTTCTGTCATCTTATCATTGATGAGAATGTCTCAGATGACAACCGAACTGACATCATATTCATTAAGTACCACCGCATATGTTCAATTGGTCGGATTACCAGAATGTAGTTCATTTCCCCCCACCTTCTGATGTTCCAAGAATTTCTATGTTAACCAAAGGGGTTTGCAAATGTAAACATCAGTAGGGTAGACAGAGGAAAAAGGGGAAAAGAGGTATTTATGACTGTCATAAACCTACCCCCAGGCCAAAGTCATGACACTAACAAATGTGTGTCAAAGTGTGTCAAGCAAGTGAAAGTTATGAAAATGATGTCAACTGTTTTGACAAGGAATAATAGCTAAATGAAATCCAACTGATGCCATTGTGTGATGATGCACACAATATATGAGCTGACAATATTTGACTATTTTTAACTGCCGTCACATCAACACTTATATTCATTATAGTGCCATTATTGGTTTTGTGCTGAGTGTCACTATTTATCGAGGCCACTTGGTGCTTGTAATGATGTTTAGGCTACTGCTGTTTTCATCATTTGACCACATGTCTTTTGACCGTTCTTCTTGGTGATTGGGGTATTTTAATTGTTATAAAAATAAGCTGTTACCGTGTTTTAACACATATGCTTTCTGTTTCATAGTTGTAACAAAGGCACTCCACGAATAAAATTGACTGAACACTTGAATTTTGGCATTTCTTTCTTAAAAAAAATAAAATAAAATAAAAAAAAATATATATATATTTTTTTACATATAGCCTACAGTAACATAAACGAATGAAAATGCTATTGTGTTATTTGAAATAAAAGAAAATAAATATTCTAATGTTACCCAAGGCCTTAATAATAAACACAACCAAATTACTATTTTTGTGATGGTATACTGTATATGAAATATAATAATTACACTGTTAGAAGGTTGCAGAAACAATTAGCTTGAAGTGGGGTCCATCGAGGTCCAGCGGTGTTAACCAGGAAAGTGCTGTTATACCACTGTTAATGAACTTTGACACTCTTTTTTTAGATTTAGTCTGGTCTTAGTCATTTTGACTAAAATATAATTAGGTCTTAGTTACAAAAAGTTCATTTGAATGTGGATTTAGTCTAGTTATTGTCAAAATTATGAAAACAGTGGGACATTTTTTGTTTTGTTTTTGTTTTAGTCACATCACATTTGTATTGCCTCATTAACCTACAGTATAGTAAACATAAATAACTGATTTTCATTTTGACAAACATACAGTACATAGCCTTGTTCTACCAACATATGTTTTATCTTCCCAACAGCAGAAATATGACAAACGTATATAAGAATATATAACAGTTATCTGGCCATGTAAATTCCGAGAGAGAGAGACTAAGAGAAAGACAGACAGACAGACAGACAGACAGACAGACAGACAGACAGACAGACAGACAGACAGACAGACAGACAGACAGACAAGCATGCAGACAGACAGACAGACAGCCAGACAGACTGAGAGACTGAGAGACAGACAGACAGACTGAGAGACTGAGAGACTGAGCCTCTGTGGTCCTAGAGACCATGACTTTGCTCTCAACCTCCTACAGTATGTGAATGATCCTTCCTGGGCCAGGGAGAGAGATAAGCACAATCACCAGATGGTGCCGCAAAGTAGTATGGGTTGCACTTTATCAACGTTTCACAGTCGCAGCAGCCACATTGATGTCCAAAAGCAGAATGGGGGCTAATGACTTTGAACGGGAGCCGATGACTGTTTTGCCCAGTGATGTAGTCTAGTCACTAAACCTCAAGTCCGAATGGAGCACCAAACCCCTGTGTTTGAGTGAGAGTCATCAATGGTTGAGTCGAGTCACGAGTCCCTGTGGCTGAAGTCCGAGTCCCAGTGCTCAAGTCCTGGTCCATGCGCTCAAGTTTGAGTCACTGGGTCCACATTAACGCAAAATAAAGTTATTTACCCAGTCAGATATAGTGTTGTGAAGAGGGTTTTAAACAACAAATTGTTTGCTACACATGTTCCTTTCTTTCTATGCCACCAAATGTTTGCATGTACGTACAGTGGCTTGCGAAAGTATTCAACCCCCTTGGCATTTTTCCTATTTTGTTGCCTTACAACCCGGAATTAAAATAGATTTTTGGGGGTTTGTATAATTTGATTTACACAACATGCCTACCACTTTGAAGATGCAAAATACTTTTTATTGTGAAACAAACAAGAAATAAGACATAAAAACTGAAAGCTTGAGCGTGCATTACTATTCACCCCCCAAAGTTAATAGTTTTTAGAGCCACCTTTTGCAGCAATTGCAGCTGCAGGTCTCTTGGGGTATGTCTTTATAAGCTTGGCACATCTGGCCACTGGGTTTTTTTCCCCATTCTTCAAGGCAAAACTGCTCCAGCTCCTTCAAGTTGGATGTGTTTTGCTGGTATACAGCAATCTTTAAGTCATACCACAGACACTCAAATGGATTGAGGTCCGGGCTTTGACTAGGCCATTCCAAGGCATTTAAATTTTTCCCTTAAACTACTCGAGTGTTGCTTTAGCAGTATTCTTCGTGTCATTGTCCTGCTGGAAGGTGAACCTCCGGCCCAGTCCCAAATATCTTGAAGACTGAAACAGGTTTCTCTCAGGACTTTCCCTGTATTTAGCGCCATCCATAATTCCATCAAGGTGTTGGGTTTGTGCCAGACATAGTGTTTTCCTTGATGGCTAAAAAGCTCAATTTTCGTCTCATCTCACCAGAGTGCATTCTTCCATATGTTTGGGGAGTCTCCCACATGCCTTTTGGCGAACATCACTCGTGTTTGCTTATTATTTTCTTTAAGCAATGGCTTTTTTCTTGACACCATTCAGGAAATCCCAGCTCTGTGGAGTGTACGGCTTAAAGTGGTCCTACAGACAGTTACTCCTATCGCCGCTGTGGAGCTTTGCAGCTCCTTCAGCGTTATCTTTGGTCTCTTTGTTGCCTCTGTGTTGCCTCTCTTGTTGCCTCTCCTTGCCTGGTCTGTGAGTTTTGGTGGGAGGGCCTCTCTTGGCAGGTTTGTTGTGGTGCCATTTTGTGGTGCCATTTTTAATAATGGATTTAATGGTGCTCCGTGGGATGTTTAAAGTTGCTGATATTTTTTTTATAACCCAGAACAGGTGTATACTGAGATCATGTGACAGAAACTGTGACACTTAGATTACACACAGGTGGACTTTATTTAACTAATTATGTGACTTCTGAAGGTACTTGGTTGCACCAGATCTTATTTATGGACTTCATAGCAAAGGGGGTGAATACATATGCGCGCACCACTTTTCCGTTAGAATTTTTTGAAACAAGTAATTTTTTACATTTCAGTTCATCAATTTGGACTATTGCCAAGGGGGTGAATACTTTTGCAATGCACTGTAGGCTATTGGCAATGTTACCATGGCCACGTTCAGTTGCAAAAAAATGATTAAATGTTCTTCCTTCTTCAACATGTTTGTTCTACATAGCATATTTCTATCTTAACGTTCCAAAACATTGCGTCCTGCTGAACGTGCACCAGGTTATTAGCTATAGCTAGCTAATGAGGTAACATGACTGCCATTGGACCATAAACAGATTGATCTAGTTCATCTATGCAGTCCAAATAATGATGATCCACATTCCACAATTCTTAAAAAATATATATATACACACACACACACACACACACACACACACACACACACACACACACACACACACACACACACACACACACACACACACACACACACACACACACACACAAACACACACACACACACACACACACACACACACACACACACACACACACACACACGCACACACATGTATAACAAGCTCACAAGCAACAATTATTACGGTGGGAGATTATAATAAGGTTTTAAATACTGTAGTAATGTCGGTAATCGGCAGTGACTAATATGGTTTTCACAATTTTTGTTGACGAAATTAACACTGTATTATACGACCCTGAGTGAGGTCATTCATCACTTTCACCCTCTGCTGCTACACAGAAGCACAGCTCCATCAGAAAGTCAACATGGCCACACATTTTTACAGGGTGCTACTGACTGAATATGAGTATGTAGCTAACACTCTTGTGGTGATATAATGAGACTTCTGTGACTTCTTAAAATCCATGTACACCAATCACACAGACACAAATACCCACACACTCTCCATGCTAATGATTTCATTTCCCCTGGGTGTTTTGTTTTTTACATTTACATAAGTCATTTAGCAGATGGGAGGTTAAGACCACATACAGTATCACCGTCATTGCAAGTAAAACCTTCTTCTAAATAGCCGACGTCTGCACAATCAGTGCTTGAAAGAAAAGACTCGCCCCTGTCATACCAGCCCTGCTGCCCCCACAGTGGACAGGAAGTGCCTTCAGGCACCACAGAAGGTGGCTCTGCTCCAGGCTTCAGACTGGGGACTCGTTGGGAGGGGGGATGATAGAGGGGTGGACAGGCAGGCAGGAAGTGGAGAGTGAATAAAGGAAGGGAGGTCAGGACACAGTGTCCTCTCAGTAAAGTGGTCCCCAGTTATCTCATTCACAACAGTGCTTCTTATGCAGCCCCAGAACACCAGACCTTCCCCAAAGCCAACACCCCAACCTTCACATATACACTGAGGATACAAAACATTAAGAACACCTGCTCTTTCCATGGTATAGCCTGACCAGGTAAATCCAGGTGAAGCTATGAACCCTTATTTATGTCACTTGATGAGTATAGATGAACAGGTTAAATACGGATTTTTAAGTATTGAGCCAATTGAGACATGGATTGTGTATGTGTGCCATTCAGAGAGTGAACGGGCAAGACAAAAATGTAAGTGCCTTTGAACGGGATATGGTAGTAGGTGTCAAGAACTGCAGCGCTGCTAGGTTTTTCACGCTCAGTTTACCTTACGTATCAAGAATGGTCCACCACCCAAAGGACAACCAGCCAACTTGACATAACTGTGGGAAGCATTGGAGTCAACATGGGCCAGCGTCCGTATGGAACACTTTTGACACTTTGTAAAGTCCATGCCTGAATTCTAAATGGATAAAAAAAATAATCTTACCCATCTACACACAATACCCCATAATGACAAAGTGAAAACATGTTATTTTTTTGGGGGGGGGGGGCGGGGGGGGGGCAAATGAATTGAAAATGAAGTACAGAAATACCACATTTACCTAAGTGTTCACACTCCTCAATCAATACATGTTGGAATCCCCTTTGGCAGCAGTGAGTCTTTTAAATCTTTTAAAAGCTTTGCACACCGGGATTGTAAAATATTTGCACATTATTCTATTAAAAATGTCCACAAGTTGGTTGTGGATCATTGCTAGACAGACACAAGTCTTGCCATATAATTTCAAGCTGATTTAAGTCAAAACTATAACTAGGTCACTCTGGAATATTCAATGCTGTCTTGGTAAGCAGTGTCTGTTGGAAAGCCAACTGAACCAGGTCTTCCTCTGCGATTTTGCCTGTGCTTAGCTCTATTCCATTTATTTTTATCATAAAACCTCCCTAGTCCTTGCCATTGACAAGCATACCCATAACATGATGCAGCCACCACCATGCTTGAAAATATAAAGAGTGGTACTCAGTGATGTGTTGGATTTGCCCCAAACATAACACTGTATTCAGGACATAAAGTGAATTTCCTCACCACGTTTTCTGCAGTTTTACTTTAGTGCCTGAACTGCAAACAGGATAGGTGTTTTGGATTTTTTAAATTCTGTATTAGGTTAGTATTGTGGAGTTATTAATCCAGCCTCAGTTTTCTCCTGTCACAGCCACTCCTGTCACAGCCAACTCTGTAACTGTTTTTAAGTCACCATTGGCCTCACGGTGAAATCCCTGAGCGGTTTCCTTCCTCTCCGGCAACTGAGTTAGGAAGGACTGACGGACGCCTGTATCTTTGTAGTGACTTTGTTTATGAAACACCATCCAAAGTCTAATTAAAATCTTCACCATGCTCAAATATACAATGTCAGTTTTTATACACATCTACCAATAGGTGCCCTTCTTCGAAGAGCAATGGAACACCTCCCTGGTCTTTGGATTTCAAACATTCATGGCCGTAGTGTAAATAAAGTCTACAGTAAAGCATTGTGTGCTTTCAGAAAGGAATGGACTTTTTCCAGATTTTGATGTGTTATAGCCTGAATTTAAAATGGGTTAAAATTAGATCTACACACAACACCTCATAATGCCAAAGTGGAATTAACTTTTTAGACATTTGTACAAATGATTTATGAATGAAAAGCTGAAATGTCTTAAGTCAATAAGTAATCATCCCACTTGTTATTGCAAGCCTAAATAAGTTCACTGGTAAAAATGTGCTTAACAAGTCACATAAGTTACATGGACTCATTCTATGTGTAATAAGTGTGTGTTCAGCGCGGGGTAGGAAGAGGGTAGGAAGAGGATGTTCTCTGCTGTAGTCTTTGGTAAAACATGCTGAAACATTCCTCACGTTTGTTCGAGCACAGTACAAATAGGCCTGAATTTTGGCGTGGTGCATTCAAATTCCCTTTGTGAATTAGATTTACTATAACTCAGATTTCTTCAGTTTGTATTGACTGCTACATGTGTAGATAAGAACATAAACATTGGGAATCGGTGCTTTAGAGGATATTGGGGTTGATGAGGCAGGATGCTGTGGTTCTTGGATGTGTGTGTGTGTGTCTGTGTTTGTGTCTGTGACACAATGTCCCTTTTGTTGGCAATCTCCTCCAGTGGATCCCAGGAGATCCCTGTGTAATGCCTCCACCTCCTGTCTGCCTCTGCAGCCTCACTGGGATCCGGACAACACAAAGAACCACTCTCTCTGTGCCTGTATGTGTGGGAAATAAAGTGAAGTGTGTATACACTGTGCCTGTGGTGTGTGTGGGGGTCTCTGTTTGTGTATGGGAGAGAAAGAGAGAAAGTGAACGAGGCTGAGAGAAAAGCACACTGTACCCCGTTACCCGTTATATTGCTTTCACTCCTATATGCTTGTCATCTGGACACAGCTAGAGACACATAGAGAGAGAAGACTAGCCTCTGTGTCTCTCCCACTCTTGACCTTCACCACCACATCCTCTCTGTGGTCCTGAAGACCATGACTTTGCTCTCAACCTCCTATGTGGGACGATCCTTCCTGGACCAAATATGGACACACACATACAGAGTATTTTCTGCATTTATTAGTTCCTTCACCAGTGAGCCTATGCCATCCTAGACTCCTGAGTCACTGGCTATCTGGCTAATGGGTGGGCCATCGAGATTACTGGCAGGAAACAGTAGAGACGTTTCCACTCATCCTGGTCACACAAGGGAGGAAAATATCTTTCTTACACCATACCCAAACCGGACACGTACTTGCGTCCGCGTGCACCATCGTGCGCAAATGAATTTTGTCCTCCCACACCAAACGTGATCAGGACACGCAGGTTTAAATATCAAAACAAACTCTGAACCAGTTATATAATTTGGGGACAGATCGAAGAGCATTAAACATGCATGGCAATTTAGCTAGCTAGCTTGCAGTCGCTAGCTAATTTGTTCTATTTAGCTAGCTTGATGTTGCTAGTGTAACAGTATAGCTTCTGTCCCTCTCCTCGCCCCAACCTGGGCTCGAACCAGGGACCCTCTGCACACATCAACAACTGACACACACGAAGCATCGTTACCCATCGCTCCACAAAAGCCGCGGCTCTTGCAGAGCAAGGAGACCCACTACTTCAAGGTCTCAGAGCAAGTGACATCACCGATTGAAACGCTATTAGCTCGCACCACCGCTAACTAGCTAGCCATTTCACATCGGTTACACTCACCCCCCTTTTGACCTTCTCCTTTTCCGCAGCAACCAATGATCTGGGTCACGGCACCAATGTAACAGTATAGCTTCCGTCCCTCTCCTCGCCCCAACCTGGACTCAAACCAGGGACCCTCTGCACACATCGACAACTGATACCCACAAAGCATCGTTACCCATCGCTCCACAAAAGCCGCGGGGAACCACTACTTCAAGGTCTCAGAGCAAGTGACGTCACCGATTGAAACTCTATTAGCGCGCACCACCGCTAACTAGCTAGCCATTTCACATCGGTCACACTAGCTAATTCTTACTGGGATATAAACTCCGACAATTAATCCACACATAAATCGGTCAACCTAATCTTTTTTAGTCATCTCTCCTCCTTCCAGGCTTTTTCTTCTTTAGACTTTATATGACGATTGGCATCTAACTTTCATAATAAGGTGTATTACCACAACAACCGACCGACCTCAGTTCATCTTTAAATTAATGAGGTGATGGCACGCGGATTTATGCTTCTATAAACCAATGAGGAGAAGGGAGAGGCAGGACTTGCAAAGTGTTCAGCGTCACAAATAGAACTGACAACTCTTTTAGCGCTTGGCAATGCAGACGCTCGTTGGCACGCGCGAACAGTCTTGATTCAATGATTGAACGAGTGGAGTGGTCAGCATGTTAGGAGATACTTATCTCTCTACCTCCCCTTCCTCTATGTATGTCAGAGCATTATATTTGTTTATTTAAAGGGAAACCCAGAAGAGTTAGCGCTCAACATTGTACATTGTTGTAGTGTGTGTGTGTTTCCACGAGTCAGTATGTTGAATCTCTGTATGTTTGAATGCTCTGTGTTTTCTTGTTTGTGTGAGTTTGTCTGTGTGGGTGCTTGTTTCCTCAATCATTAGTCACAGTGCCAGGGAATAGTATACCGACACTGGAGGGCTAGGGACCCAGCTGCAGCATTAAAATACAGTCACTAAACAAACACAGAAAACAAAAGGCCTTTATTAGGATAAATATGTATTTATATATCTCCAACAGGAGATATATGAATATATGAATTCTCTGAATTCTGTGTTCAATCAGTATACGTAGATGGAAATATAGTATGTTTATTACAGTGACTATTACACTAAACCTGTTCAAGACAGATGCTGTAAACACCAGGTAGTGTATGCTGTCCACAACAATAGTAATACACAGTAATTCATTATACATCTAGCTTAAATACTTTGGAAACTTCCCATTTGAAATATGCATGATGCTGTGTGAACAGTAGTGTAAATACAGATGTGGATACGGTGATGATCATCAGTCTCACACCATTTCATTGTTCTCTCTCACAGAGCCCCCCTGTCAGTAGACAGGAGGAACAAAACCCCAAAGGTGTCTGTCTAAAACAGCCAACCACATGCAGCTGTCAGGGGAGAGTGACAGTAGTGTAGGGCTGAATAGACTGACTGGAATATTAACACACTGACTAAACAGAGATAAAGGAAGAGAAAGAGGTAAGGAGGGGAAGAGAGGGGGAAGGGAGAAATGGAGGGGCGGGGGTTGAGAGTGTCAGTGTGTGACGGGTTTCAAATCAAATGCTATTGGTCACATACACGTGTTTAGCAGATGCTGTTGTGGGTGTAGCGAAATACTTGTGTTTCTAGCTCAGACAGTGCAGTAATATCTAACAGGTAATATCTAACAATTTAGAATATATAAATATTTGGACGAGCAATGTCAGAGCAGCATAGACTAAGATACAGTAGAATAGTATAGAATACAGTATATACATATGAGATGAGTAACGCAAGATATGTAAACATTATTAAAGTGACTAGTGTTCCATTTATTAAAGTGGCCAGTGATTTCAGCAGCCTCTAATATGCTAGTGATGGCTATTTAACAGTCTGATGGCCATGAGATAGAAGCTGTTTTTCAATCTCTCAGTCCCAGCTTTGATGCAGCTGTACTGACCTCGCCTTATCGATGATAACGGGGTGAAGAGGCAGTGGCTCGGGTGGTTGTTGTCCTTGATGATCTTTTGGCCTTCCTGTGACATCGGGTGCTGTAGGTGTTCTGGAGGGCAGGTAGTTTGCCCCTGGTGATGCGTTGGGCAAACCGTACCACCTTCTGGAGAGCCTTGCGGTTGCGGGTGGTGCAGTTGCCATACCAGGCGGTGATACAGCCCGACAGGATGCTCTTAGTTGTGCATCTGTAGAAGTTTGTGAGGGCTTTAGGGAGGGCCTTGTAGGCATCCCGGAAGTTGGAGTAGCAGCGGGTCAAGTGTTTTAGCAGCATGAGTTCTACAGTCAATGTGTTGATAGAACATCAGGCAGCCTTTTCATCAAATTTACTTTGTTAAAATCCCCAGCTACAATAAATGCGACCTCATGATATGTGGTTTCCAGTTTGCATAAAGTCCAGTGAAGTTCATTGTGGGCTGTCGTGAAATACACTGACATGACTATAACCAAAGAAAATTATATTGGGAGATAATACGGTCGATTGTGAGGTATTCTAGGTCGGGTGAATAAAAGGACTTGAGTTCCTGTATATTATCACAATTACATTATGCGTTGTTAATCATGAAACATACATCCCCGCCTTTCTTCTTCCCGGAGAGATATTTATTCCACTCCAATGAGGGTATAGTATGTGGTGTGTCTGATTCAGGCCAGGTCTCACATTCAGTCAGCTGAGAAAATCCACAGCTCATACTGATACCATTCATGAACTCCATAAATAGACAGGGTTTCATACTTAGCTTCATTATTTTTAGAAAGGCTATTTCAACTCCTACAGGAAAGAAAGTGTTTTCAACATCCTCCTTTCTCCTGAGTTTCTCTCCTCCTCTCCTCCTTTATCCCTTGTTCTTTCCCTTTTTCCCACATCCGGCCTGACTCTACAGTAACTCCCACGCCAGTGGTTTACTGAGCTTGTTTCCCTAGAACCTGGGAGGGTTCTCAAAAAGCCCGGTCTATTGTTGGTTTTGCGTGTGTGTCTGTCTTTATGTGTATTCGTGGTTTTGGTGTATTGACTGTTGATAGTGAGTAGTCATATTGTGTAATGTCACCGTGATGTCTGTGTTGGCAATACCATGTGGTAGAAAGAACTGTACTCTATTGTGTGTTGGCAGAATGTGGTTCTGTGTGAACAGTATACTGAATCCCATGCTTTGGTATTCCCAGTGCGTTGAAGAGAGTATTTGTCGGCTCTATTATCTGTGATTTGGGGAATAACTTCCTTTGTTTTGTTCTTGACGTCTGCATCCTAAAATGCACCCTGAGGAGTAGGCCTGGAAGAGACAGTAGGGTTTAGGAGCCAAACAACCTCCTTGTTTAATCACAGAGAAGCAGCTCCTAATCCACCTACACATTTCCCTGTTTCTCTAATTGTACTATTCAATTATGCAGTACAGTTACCTCTTATAGAATTGCTGTATCATTGGCCATTACTAACTCCCCTAGTCTGTCTTTTGGAACACCTTTGGGCTCTCTGAGAATGTTGGGGTTAGACCTCAGATATTGACTAAGAGCAGATGTTTATTCTCCCATACTATTATTTATTTAACCTTTATTTCAACTAGGTAAGTCAGTTTAGAAAAAAATATTATTTACAATGAAGGCCTACCCTGGCCAAACCCGGACGATGCTGGGGCAATTGTGCGCCACCCTATGGGACTCCAAATCACGGCCGGTTGTGATTCAGCTTGGAACTGAACCAGGGTCTGTAGTGACGTCTCTAGCACTGAGATGCAGTGCCTCAGACCGCTGCGCCACTCCTGTGCCATTCTAGCCATCTCCAGCAGATGTGGAATTCTTGTGGGAAAAGATAGAATATTCACAAAGCCCCCCTCACTAGACCAAACCAAATCATCGAGATTATAGAGAACATGCCCTGGGGTATAGTGTGGTGTGGTGGTGTGTGATTGTGCGAGCTGCTTTATATGAGAGCTCATGCTTAATGTGAAGAGTGTGTTCTCCTCAACATCCCATTGGCTGAGTTTAACCTCACTCTGATTAGTGTTTACATTACCACCATCCAACCAGCTCCTCCAGTGGCACTCTCCGTATGTGTGTGTGTGTGTGTGTGTGTGTGTGTGTGTGTGTGTGTGTGTGTGTGTGTGTGTCCTGTGCAAGTGGGCGTGTGTGTGTGCGTGTCTCATCTGGACTCAAATTAGCACATTCCCAGTGAAGTGATTAAGTTTATTTTCTATCTCTGATGAGTCATTGCGTGTCTGTGTGTGTATACTATGTGTGTAAAACGGCACTATTTTGTGTCTAAATAATTGGTTTATAACAGGATTTTGGTAATCTCTGTTTACCCAGAAGTCAAATCTTGGGTAATTTGGTCAGCTGCATGATTAACTTTGGTGTTCATATGTGTTAGAAATTGAGAGTTCCAGCAAAAACAAAGTCCACTCTCGCGAAAGAAAACTATCAGCACTCCCGTCACGCCCAAATAACCAGTGACGAAAAGCCCAAAAAACAGAATTTATGTTTGGATCTCACGCATCCAATTCAGTCCTGGCAGATTATCTCTGTCTACACACAGAATCTGCCCACGGGAGATTTGGATCATGGTGATTATGCCCAATAGAGAAAGAGGCAAAGATAGTGAAGTTTTACCCAACTCCAGAGCTCACATTGAAGAACAAGAGAGATAGGCCAGAGTTGCCCTGGCGGTCTATTCACTCTGTCATTCTGTCTAGCTAAGCCTCTAAACAGACAGGCAGGCAGACAGGCAGGCAGACAGGCAGGCAGGCAGACAGACAGACAGACAGACAGACAGACAGACAGACAGACAGACAGACAGACAGACAGACAGACAGACAGACAGACAGAGACAGGCAGGCCTAGAGGCATGTTTTGAAAGGTTGGGGATTATAGCGGACTTGGCTGCCTAATTTGAAGTGAAAGTGAACTTTAAATGAAGAATAGACAGCTTCATGCCAAGATGAGCAAGTCTGTCTCTTTCTGTGCTCAGTATTTTGGAATGAGGGGAGATGTTTTGTAGTACTACTCTATGGGATGGATTTATTTGCACAGTGCCTAAACAAAAAACAAAAAAGACAAACAAAACGAAAGCATGAAAGGAAATTATTTCTTTAACCTGTCATCTCCCCTTCATCTACACTGATTGAAGTGGATTTAACAAATGACATCAATAAGGGATCATAGCTTTCATCTGGATTCACCTGGTCAGTCTATGTCATGGAAAAAGCAGGTGTTCTTTATGTTTTGTATACTCAGTGTACATCTCTCTATTATGCGTGCAAATAATTTGGAATAAATTCAAAATGTTTATTCATTTGATTTGCTGGTGTTTTTACAGTCTTTTATGTCCCAAATAAAATAATTATAAAAAATATAAATCATCACCTGCGGGTCAAATTCGGCCCACGACTCAGTAGTTGGTGAACACGGTAGAGAATCAGGGGCTGCCCCAATGGCTGTAGTTCCTCCTGTGACAGATAGATGGCAGCAGTGAGCCACCAAGGCCTCCCTTGACAATACTGCGTGTACAGTACAGGGACGGTAGGATAGAGATTAATGCTGACCCCCCTGCACCTATTACATATACAGACACTTGGTTCCTCTTATGACATTTCTGTTGGACCATAACAGGTTCAATAGACAAACATTCAAAAGTCTCAGAGTGAAGTTTCAAGTTGTATTTGTCACATGCACACACGTACAGTGAAATACCTAACTTGCATGCCCTACCCAACAGTGCAGTATTCAATATAAAAAGGTATAACTAATTATGAAAAATTTAAACAAAATATTAGACATAAGAGAGGAAGCTATATACAGGTTCAATGCCAGTATTGAGTTAGATATGTACATGTACAGTAGGCATGGAATTAGGAGAAAGTGATAAATAGATAATAATGTTAACGGCAATCAATGATCAATGAACAGCAGCGTAATGGTAGTAATAAATCTAACTTTTTCACCAGCGTAGGTGTGAGGGGAAGCAGTAGCTGTTAGCCATTTAACAGTTTTCTGGCCAGGGGATGGAAGCTGTTTTGGAGTCTGTTGGTTCTGAGCCTTGATGCACCTGATGGGAGCATGAAGAACAGTCCATGTCTTCATTGGCAATTTTTTGGCCTTTCTAAGACACCGCCTGGCACGTGGGTCCTGGATGGCTTGAAGCTCACCCCCAGTGATGCGGGTGAGCTTCACTCTCTGTAGCGCCTACCAGTTGAGAGCGGTGCAGTTGCCATTCCATTCCATTCCATTCCAGATACAACCAGTCAGGATACTCTTGATGGTGCAGCTGTAAAAGTTCCATTAGAATCTGAGGGGCCATGCCAAATTGTTCCATCCTCCTAAGGGAGAAGAGGCACTGCCTTTCCACGACTGTGCTGGCGTGAGAGGACTATGTTGAGTCCTCATTGATCTGGACACCAAGGAACTAGAAGCTCTTGACCCTCCCCACTGGGGCGCCGTCGATGTGGATGGGAGTGTGCACCCGCTCCAGTTTCCTGTAGTCCACGATCAGCTCCTTGGTATTGCCGACGTTGAGGGAGCGGTTGTTGTCCTGGCACCACACTGCCAGGTCTCTGACCTCCACCCTGTAGGCTGTCTCATCATCATTGGTGATCAGGCCTACCACCGTCGTGTCGTCAGCAAACTTGATGATGGACTTGGAGTCGTGCGTGGCCACAGTCGTGGGTGAACAGGGAGTACAGGAGGGGGCTTAGCACACACCCCAGGGGGGCCCCCGTGCTGAGGGTCAGTATGGCTGAGGTGTTGTCGCCTACTCTTACCACCTGGGGTCGGCTTGTCAGGAAGTTCAGGATCCAGTTGCAGAGGGAGTTGTTCAGTCCCAGGGTCTCGAGCCTGTTGACCACCTTGGAGGGCACTATGGAGCTGAAAACTAAGCTGTAGTCAATGACCAGCTCACATAGGTATCCCTCTTTTATAGGTGGGAGAGGGCAGTGTTTAGTGCAATTGATATTGCGTCGTCTGTTGGAAATTAGTGGATCCAGGGTGTCTGGGATGATGGAGTGGATGTGTGCTATGGCCAGCATTTCAATGCACTTCATTATTATATATGTGAGTGCTACAGTGTGGTAGAATAGTATGCTGTGGTGGTCTGTCTGAGAATAGAGTATGTTAGGGCCTCCAGGATGTCAGATGGCACCATACCGCTCTGCTAGAATAGATGGAAAGGAATAAGGAGGGATTTCAGGGAGGGAACTACTTCTCAGGGTGCTTGATTCTCAGTCAATGTCTACTGTTAAATTATGCAGATTAAGATTTGAGAGAGAGAGAGACAAAGCAAGTGAAAGAGAGAGAGAATGAGAACTTTTGGGAAGGTATGTATGTTGGTCAGGGAATATTAGTTTCCTGAGGTGTCAGCATTCTCTCCCCCTCTCTTAGTGAGGAGTGAGAAGTGATTTAGCGTAGCCTAGTGTGTTAGCGTTGCACACTAGTATGGGAGAGCCAGTGTGTGTCGTCTGGATAAACACCTCACCACTCAGCCTCCCCACCATCTTTAATTAGTATTGTAGCAGGGACACAGTGGAGGCATGCTGAGGAGAGCCCACATTCCCCACAGTAACCAGCTATTAGGAAAATGCATCATGGAGGCTGTTGCTACATTCTTATCCCGGATGACATTTTGGCTCTGGAAATGATAAACAGTTTCACAGGAAGTGCCTTGAGGCTGGAGTTATTGGTGATGTTTCTGGTTTCTGGTGGTGTTATCGTTGATGATATACAGCATGTTCATAGAGCATGTGATGTCCTGGCCTTTCACATGCAGAGATGAGTCGGTATTAAGTTTATCTGTCAAACTCACTGAACTTCCAACTTTCACTTTGATAGATTTCAATGCTGTGACTGTTTGATATGTGTGCATGCATGCCAGCGCAACACTTCACATAACATTTAGGTTGCGCATAATGGTTGTCTGCATACGTGTGTATGCTTTTTTGTGTGTGTGTTTTGGCGTCAGTTATCATAGCAATCCACAAGGGTTGATGCGAACTTTGCCAACGTTTCAGGTAGAGAGCTTATGTTCACACCTAGCATCAAGAAACACACATAGCCAACATACTAAACTCCAAAAGAGTTTACACAACGAGTGCTCTATTTACACAAGGCAGTTGACATAGAGTTTACAGGCATTGTCAGATTGTGTACACACACACAAAGGTGTTTATACAGCGCTTACTCTCTGTCTACTCAGGGATATAGAGATGCGTACACACACAGGGCTTTATTGCACACACACACACACACACACACACACACACACACACACACACACACACACACAACAAATGGAGGAGGGCAATGCTTGATTGTTGTGTACATTTAATTACAATTTGAATTCTAAAAATAGTAGGTGTGTGATTTAAGGAGAAGTTTACACTGTCAGCTGGGATGATACCTGTTCTGTATGCATAGCATGGCATGCAGTTTGGAACAGATTAGTATATTCCTTGATAGCATCCTTGTCTATCATCAGTAGAGACTCATTCATTCATTAACATGCACACACAGTGGCACAAGCTTGTTTGGGAGAAGTGTAAACATTGTTGCTAATCTGTGACCTCAAGGCCTAACTTTTGTTCCTCTGTCTCTCTCTCTCTCTCTCTCTCTCTCTCTCTCTCTCTCTCTCTCTCTCTCTGTCTCATTGAAGCTGACACACTTTGTACACACTATCATAATTACAATACACACCAAGGCTTCCTTCACTGAGGAGGCATAATGGGTTGTTTGTGTAGTTTTCTAGTTTGTTTTGGGTTTTCCTTCTGAGTGTGGGCTGTGGCTACATCGTGATACTTACACTCAGCACATGAGCTAACTGAGCCCTACTACTGCATGGCTTAAATCTAAGTCTATGAATTAAGCTGCAATACAACTGTAAAATAGTAAATCAGTGTTGTAATTGTTGTATCATCTTTCTTAGTTAAAAATGCTTTCTTCCTTTGTGGGCGGGCATGGGCGTGCGTATGTGTATTATTGGGTAATTTAGGGATTGCTGCATTCTTACTCATTCATTGCAATGACCTATGATCTCACCTGTTTGGATCAGTGAGTATTTCTCAAAAAAACAAGAGAGAGAGAGAGAGAGAGAGAATTGGTGTATATTAATTAAGCTACAATACAACTGTATAATAGTAAATGGTAATACCAGTGTTGTAACTCTTGTGTAATCTTTCTTAGTTAAAACGGCTTTGTTCCATTGTGAGTGTGTGGGCGTATTATTGGGCAATTTAACGATTGCTGAAAACTTACTCATTCATTGTAATGACCTATGATCTCACCTGTTTGGATCAGTGAGTATTTCTCACAAAAACAAGAGAGACAAGAAGTTGGAGAAGAGAGGTAGAGAGTGGGAGGGAGAGAGAGAGAGAGGGGGGAGAGAGGTAGAGAGGGGGAGAAAGGGAGCATGGATGAGTGTATAATGACAGCGGATAGTTATCTAAATGAAGGGTAATTGTTTTAGTCGGAGTCTTTTAAAGTGAAGTATTATTATTTTTTACTATGAGAGTTTTCCTGCGTGTGTGTGGATGCCTGTGTCTCTTTGTCTCTGTGTTTAATGGAAGCCTTAAATCAGCCTGTCATACCTGTAGTGCTCTCTTCCGTTTACGTCAGCAAGCTGACAAACAGGCCTTTATTCATCCAATACACACACACACGCACGTTCTCACGCGCACATACAGATCAGAAGTTATTCAGGCTAATTTATTTTATTTGTCTGTTTGTGAGGCCAAGGTGAATAAATGTCTCTTTGGAAGTGCTCACTTAGGGTGTGTGAAAGTGAGTAATATGAAAATCAATGTTATAAGATATGCGTAAGGGATAAACAATGGGGGGCTATGCATTCTATGGAAAATATTGCACAATGTGGAAGATGTGTGCCACTACGTGCTAGCGGAGTGGCAACTTCATAGACGAACAATTGGCCCAGCGTCGTCCGGGTTAGGTTTGGTCGGTGGGGCTTTACTTGGCTCATCGCGCTCTAGCGACTCCTTGTGGCGGGCCGGGTGCCTGCAGGCTGACCCCAGGTGCCAGTTGAAGGGTGGTTCCTCCGACGTATTGGTGCGGCTGGCTTCCGGGTTAAGATGGCGGGTGTTAAAGAGCGCGGTTAGGCGGGTCATGTTTCGGAGGATGCATAAATCCACCTTCGCCTCTCCCGAGCACGTTGGGGAGTTGCAGCGATGAAACAAGATTTTTTTTAAATTGGGGAGAAAAAGGGGGTAAAATATATATTTTTTAAATTAATTTTCCGGTAGAAATGTGTTCAACATCCACTGAAGTAGCTAGCAAGTTTACTAGCTAGCTACCGTCTACTAACTTAGCTAACCAAATCCTCAGTCCTAGCTTGCTATTATGATACTCTAATTCAACAATGACAATAATGTTTTCAATTCGACTTCTACTTTCGAAAGCAGCTCAAACATCGAACATGTAAGAATGAACTTCATGGACATTTAATGGTAGGGAAATAATCCACGCTCTAGAATGCCCTTCAAGCCAATCAGGAATGAGTATTCAACAATGCCATGTGTCACACCCTGTCTTGTGCTTGTCTCCACCCCCCACCAGGTGTCTCCCATGTGTCCCCATTATCTCCAGTGTATTTATACCTGCGTTTTATGTTTGTCTGTGCCAGTTCATCTTGTCTTGCCAGGTCATTCCAGCGTTTTTCCAGTTTTTCCTGTTTCTCAAGTTTTGTTTTCTAGTCTTTCCGGATCTGACCATTCTGCCTGCCCTGACCCTGAGCCTGCCTGCCGTTCTGTCCCTGATTGACTCTGACTTGGATTATTGACCTCTGCCTGCCCTTGACCTACTGTTTTCCTGCCCCCTGTTTTATAATAACTGTCCGCCTCCTGTGTCTGCATCTGGGTCTTATCCTAAGTCATGATACCATGGTATAAATGACAATATGTCCGACCTGCTGAAAAGTGCAGATAATTGGATATTGTACAAACCCATGGCAGTGTGTTTGCTCCGTCCTCTCTCTGCTGTGGGTTGACTCATCACACAGACATGGGTGAAGGGTGGTGATAGGCAAGCCGAAAGAGAGGTTAGATTGCTGCGACGTTACCAGAACGTTCCCCCAACATTCCTTCCCCCAATTACTAGGATAATGAGGGGGAAAAGCATAGATACACAAACAGTGGTTTGGGCAGCATTCACACGTTCCTCTCTAACTGTCCTAGCTGTCCAGACCTCCAGCGTCTCTGACAGGGAGGGCCAATCCACTCTACCCCCACCGGGTTTGATCTCCCAAAGGAAAAAACACCATCTACCCCTGGGCTGCCGGTGTGTTTACATCTCTGACATCAACTCAGGATACCTAGGAATAGTGTGTGTGTCTGTCTGTGTGTGTGTGTGTGTGTGTATATGTGTGTGCATACGTGTGCGTGTGTGATAAGGGAGCGTTTAGTTACAACACGTGTGGCCGACGTTCAGGCAAGGCTACCAGCGGCGCTGACTGCCTGTGAAAGGTTTATAATTTCTTTAAACACTGCGTATTATTATAAAATGAGACTGCCTGGTGTAATAAAACTAAACTGTCATGTTCATCGTATTATGGTGGAATTAAACTGTCTCACCCTTGGGGGTAAGGCTGTAAAGTTCAGATCGTAACCCGAAACACATTCCACTCCTGACTTCTCGTTGTTCACATACAGGTGTGTGTGTGTGTGTCACGGAGTTGGTGTCAGTCCGTGCCTGATATTCTGACTTGACATATTAATAACCAGACATCAAAAACAGTTTCTGGGTTTATGAGAATGCACATGAATTTGTGGAATACGTTACGTGTATAATGCCATATCCTTTGGTGCGGCAGCCTGTAAAGAGAGAAAGACGCATGTCAGAGGTGGTCGGCACGCTGGCAACAAGCTCTCATAGTCTCACTGCAAAATTAGACTTTCATCCACGTTCTCCAAATGACACGTTTCAAAGTGTTTTTGTATTTCTCCTGCTGCTCTGTATTATTCCATTTCTCCAAATGTCAAAAGTTTGAAGTTGAAGGTTACGTTTAGGCACTCATTCCCGAATTTGGGATAGGTTTAAAACATAAAAGTCATGGATTATGCCCATCCACTACGCCTGTCCACAACACCCTGGAAAAACCCAAGCCTGCTTGGCGGTAATAGCGCTCACTGTTGCTCCTATTGGTCGGTTTTGAAGGCATTTTCCGACTTTCTCAGAACGTCAATCTCTCTGGGCAAATCAACTGGGTTTGGCAAATGCAAATCAATAGTTTTTTTCGCACCGGTATTTTATTCTTTCAATCAAGTATTTTCTTGTATTACATTTGCCGTAGAAAGCGCACATTGTACTGGTAATTAGATGGCAATGGGATAGTACTCAACGTATTATTTGATTTAGTTTAGCCCTAGTTTGTTCCCTGTCTGCGTCTTCCTTGTGATTTTGGTTTGGTAAATATTCTCACGCTTCGCCAGCTATTATTATCCTCACTTTGCTAATAAAAAGCCTCACTCTAAGCAAGAAATTCAGCTCTGCATTGTTGAAACCTCAACTGCTATTGTGCCTTCCCTTATGTGTGTGTGTGTGTGTGTGTGTTATGCATATCTTACATTTTTGTTAAGCATTTCATTGCACAACCCCCCCGCCCTACCATCTGCCCCACAACAAGCATACTGTGCAATGAAATGCCCCCCCAAATTATTGTGGACCCCCGGTATCCTGTGCATATGACCAATAAACTTGTGTGTGTGCTTGTGTACTGCATGTGTGGATGTAGATGTGCCAGGTAGGTGTCTGTCAGGTAGACAAGGGCAGCCGAGTGCTTAGTGATGATTGGTGAGCGGTTGAGGCTCTGTGAGCGTCTTTGTCTCTCTGCTGGATTGTGTTTTGACTTGCATAGTTCTGGCTGCCATCACAGCGCTAACATCACTAAGCGAGATGCTGAGAGACAGTCACTAAGCGAGAGAGAGAGAGAGAGAGAGAGAGAGAGAGAGAGAGAGAGAGAGAGAGAGAGAGAGAGAGAGAGAGAGAGAGAGAGAATACCTCAGCCCCAGATGTTCCTCTCGCTCAACCTCTCAGGGATATGTCTTCACTATGCGTGAATGGTGTTCATGTTTGAGAGACACGAAGGCATTACCAACCTGTCACTCATCACCTCCCCTGCCTTGGTGACCACTGCTGAGAGCAAAGACCAAAGCAGTGATATCTTAGCAACGTTAAATGGACGTTAGCAATGGATATTTTGTTCCAGAGCCATAGACATATATAGGATAGTTTTTGTTCTAGGTATATTTTATTCTAGGTATATTTTATTCTAGGTATATTTTATTCTAGGTATATTTTATTCTAGGTGTATTTTATTCTAGGTATATTTTATTCTAGGTATACATTATTCTAGGTATATTTTATTCTAGGTATATTTTATTCTAGGTATATTTTATTCTAGGTATATTTTATTCTAGGTATACATTATTCTAGGTATATTTTATTCTAGGTATACATTATTCTAGGTATATTTTATTCTAGGTATATTTTATTCTAGGTGTATTTTATTCTAGGTGTATTTTATTCTAGGTATATTTTATTCTAGGTATATTTTATTCTAGGTATATTTTATTCTAGGTGTATTTTATTCTAGGTATATTTTATTCTAGGTATATTTTATTCTAGGTATATTTTATTCTAGGTATATTTTATTCTAGGTATATTTTATTCTAGGTGTATTTTATTCTAGGTATATTTTATTCTAGGTATACATTATTCTAGGTATATTTTATTCTAGGTATATTTTATTCTAGGTATATTTTATTCTAGGTATATTTTATTCTAGGTATATTTTATTCTAGGTATATTTTATTCTAGGTGTATTTTATTCTAGGTATATTTTATTCTAGGTATACATTATTCTTGGCTCTGTTCTCAGTTATGGACTTTGACTTGTGGGTTAAGTAAGAAAATATGGCCCATCATCACCACATGTGTTACTACTGTGTCTTGTTTAGGGAGATTTATGAATGTCGTTGTGGATGTTATAGGCCTAGATGCAGCCTAGTGTAGAGAGTGGTAGGCTGTCTATTTTTAGTCATGCTAACAAGGGCATCATGGGTTGGGCAGTGTAACAGTTTTACTCCCTTCATATACTACTTTACCCTCCTCCATTTTACACATATAAGATTTTGGAATGAGGAAATAAAATGTTTCCATCCTGAATAGTATGAGCTGAAAACCAAAGATATTTGCAAAACCCATTTTTAGCTAGCATTTGACAGTAATATACATATGTTTCTTATCCAAAGTGACAGATCCTTAGAAACAGAATGGATTATATATGAAGCCTGCACACCTTCAGTATTGAATTTGTTTTCCGTTGTCACAGTGAGCCAATAAAAAGTATGTTCTGTCTTAAAATAAATAGATTGTTTGTGTTTCGCTCCTCAAAGAAAGTATCAAAGACGAGAATAGAGGGGGACACCGTGGGGGGACACCGTGGGGGACACCGTGGGGCCTTTTATCTCAATGCCAATGGGTGTAGTGACTGTGTGGTGTGTATTATGCAATCTTTGTGTGTGTGGTGTGTAATCTGTGTTTGTGTATTTTTGGAGTTGTTAGGGATCTTTCATTAATCAGAGTTAATTCCCGTGGCATAGTGTAACCCAACGTTATCGCAGACACAGTCAATTATCTACACAGATCATTTCCCTGCTGTCGCCTGACACAGAATCAACCTGGACGCAAGCCTAGTTTTTCTTTCACAATTTTCTGTAATCTTCTCTTAAATAGCATAATGATTAATGACGCCTTAGTTACACGTCATCACAATAATATACAGTGCCTTGACCAATTCCACTTGTGTTACAGACGGAATTTCTCACCCATCTCCACACAAAACCATAATGACAAAATGAAAACATGTTCTTCTAAATGTTAGCAAATGTTTTGAAAAAAAATTACATTTACATAAGTATTACACCCCTGAGTCAATACTTTGTGAAAGCACCTTTGGCGGCGATTACAGCTTTGAGTCGTCTTGGGTACGCCTGTATCAGCTTTGCACATCTGGATTTGGGGATTTTCTCCCATTCTTCCTTACAGATTTTCTCAAGCTCTCTTTAAGTTAGATGGGGAGCGGCGGGGAACAGCAATCTTCAAGTTTTTCCACAGATTTTCAATGGGATTCAAGTCTGGGCTTTGGCTGGGCCACTCAAGTACTATCACATTCTTGCTCTGAGTGTAGCTTTGGCTGAATGTGTGGGGTCATTGTCCTGTTGGAACATAAATATTCGCCAAAGTCTAAGGTCACTTGCACTCTGAAGCAGGTTCTCATCAAGGATTTGCCTGTATTTGGCACCATTCATTGTTGCCTCTATCCTCAGTACCTGCTAATGAAAAGCATCCCCATATCATGATGCTGCATCACGGTAGGGATGGTGTTAGACAGATGATGAGCTGTGCCTGGTTTTCTCCAGACATAGCACTTTGCATTCAGGCCAGTGTTCATCAATCTTTTGCCCTACGCTCTCAGTCTTTGATATGCCTTTTTGCAAAATCCATGCACCTTTTTATTGGGAGTGGATTCCGTCTGGCCACTCTCCCATAAATCCCAGATTGGTGAAGTGCTGTAGACACGTTTGTCCTTCTGGCAAGTTATCCCATCTCAGCCAAGGAACTCTGTAGTTATGTCAGAGTGGTCATTGGGTTCTTGGTCACCTACCTGACCAAACTCCTTATTGCCCAGTTGCTCAGTTTGGTTGGACGGCCAGCTCCAGGAAGAGTGTGGGTAGTTCCATAATTTTTCAATTTCCCAATGATGGAGACCACTTTGCTCTTGGAAACTTTAAACACTCTAGAAATGGTTTTATACTCTTCCCCAGATACATGCCTCATCAAAATTCTATCTTAGAGATCAGTTCCTTGGACTTCATAGTATAGTTTCTGCTCTGACATGCACTGTCACCTGTGGGACCTTATATTGCCAGGTGTGTTTCTTTCGCAAAACATGTCCAAACAATTGAATTAGCCACAGGTGGACTCTAATCAAGTTGTAGTGACATCTCAAGGATGCACCTGAGCTCAATTTGGAGTGTCATAACAAAAGGGTGTGAATACTTACAGTGCCTTTGGAAAGTATTCAGACCCCTTGACTTCTTCCGCATTTTGTTACGTTATTGTAATATATATATATTTTTACATCTTCAGCATTCTACACACAATACCCCAAAATGACAAAGTGAAAACAGGTTTATAGAATACCTTAGTAACGGTTCCGCAACTACAGACGCTGGGAGACGGGAAGCAAGGACAGGGTGAGGATTTTTTTCAGACCGGGGTGAATGTTCACCTTCCAACAGGACAACGACCCTAAGTACACATTCAAGACAACGCAGGAGTGGCTTCGGGACAAGTCTCTGAATGTCCTTGAGTTGCTCAGCTGGAGCCTGGACTTGAACCCTATCAAACATCTCTGGAGAGACCTGAAAATAGCTGTGCAGCAACTCTCCCCATCCAACCTGACAGAGCTTGAAAGGATCTGCAGAGAAGAATGCGAGAAACTCCCCAAATACAGGTGTGCCAAGCTTGTAGCGTCATACCCAAGAAGACCCGTGGCTGTAATCGCTGCCAAAGGTGCTTCAACAAAGTACTGAGTAAATGGTTTGAATATTTATATAAATGTGATATTTCAGAATGTTTTATAAATCAGCAAAAATGTCTAAAAAGCTGTTTTTGTTTTGCCATTATGGGGTATTGTGTGTAGATTGATGAAGGGAAACAAACAATTTAATCAATTTTAGAATAAGGCTGTAACGTAACAAAATGTGAAAAAAGTCAAGGGGTCTGAATACTTTCCGAAGTCACAGTGTGTAAAACATATATATTTCTGCATTTCACCTTCAATAAATTTGCTAAATTTGCTAAAAACATATTTTCACTTTGTCATTATTGGTTATTGTGTGTAGATGGGTTAGCAAAAAAAAATATTTGATACTTTTTGAATTCAAGATGTAACACAACATCATACACAATATGTCAAGGGGTATTCTTTCTGAAGGCACTATAAATCATGGTCTGATTATTATCTTGTAAATCGGAGCATAAAAGTTGCCTATTAAACTGTTGATCAGATTGTATTTGAAACAACAGTATAACTAGCCTCGGTCCAAAATCTTCCCCCATAGAACAAAATGATCCATATATTATAACAGCCGAGCCAATTGTTTTGAAGAACATAATATGCCTACAGTACTTGTAATTGTTAAAGACGCTAAGACTTTTGCAGCTAACAAATTGTCTATTGTCCTCCCCCTGAAAGGCCAAGGGATTCTATAACTTTACAGAGTGTGAGAAGAGGATGACATGACACAATGCGAGTGAACTTGCTGACACCAAGCGACACCTCTCAGAACACTCGCTCAATTATGCTGTGAAGAATGTATCCATATGTATTCAAGTCATTAGATAACTACTGAGCCGCACAGCTAAGACATCACCCAGGTAAAAAAAGAGATGTAGACAGAGGAATGGCTGGTTGATGCTGCCTGGGCTGTTGGTGTCATCGTGGTAGGTTGTTGTTTGCTTACACATTGTAACCACATTCGGAGGTTGTCACAAACACAATAATGCCTCTCTCTGTGTGTTGACATGGCCTGTCAGGATAAAGCCCTAATCCATATTGTCTATGTGAGATCCCCATCATCGGCTTAGCAACCCTCCACAGGATCCCTTGGATAGCAGTTTAGCTCTACATACCGTGTGCTGTTTGTCTTGAAAGTTAGAATGGAAGTATTCAGTACCTAAGGCTGACTCGTAATGCTGAGGAATCTGTCTTTACACTGTTTCCACCCAACAGTATAGGGTGTATGTGTCATTGTAAGAAACCTGGTGCACACACACCGACACACACACACACACACACACACACACACACACACACACACACACACACACACACACACACACACACACACACACACACACACACACACACACACACACACACACACACACACACACACACACACACACACACACACACACCAGTAAGAGGAAATAAGCAGTGTGAATGCAGATAGAGTGTAATGGTGTGTCATTCAGTAGGAAGGGAATTTGTATGTATTTAACCGGTTACAGGATCCTGCCGAGACAGGGTTGTGGTCAGACCAGGGTGGGGAAACAGTCAACAGAATGATGGCGTAGGCCTACTGTGGTTGATCATAGAGACAGAGGGTGGATAGAAACAAAGACAAGGGAGCAGATCAGAACTGTGTGTGTCCGTGTATGTGTGTGTGTTTGTGAATATATGCTGGGACAAACAGCTGCGGAACCCAGAGTTTGCTCCTGTAGTCTGGGCAGGTTGCTGTTGGATTGTGGGATAGAATATAGCTTTCCCCTCTGCTCTGGTGGATGTCCTACAGTACACTCTAGAACCTAAAAGGGTTGTTCTGCTGTCCCTGTAGGAGAACCCTTTGAAGAACCATTTTTGGTTCCAGGTAGAACCTCTTTGGTTTTCCTTTGTCGCAGTGAGCCAATAAAAATGATGTGCTGTCTTAAAACAAATAGACTGTCTGTGTTTTGCTCCTCGAAGAAAGCATCACAGAGGGTTCTACATGGAACCCACATAGATTCTACCACGGGGATAGCCGAAGAACCCTTCTGGAACCCTTTTATCTAAGTGCAGCTACTGATCTTTTCTCTCAAAACCTCAACATTATCAGATATATGCCTCACAGTACTGCTTCAGTGATAGACCCAATGTGGGAATATACTAAATGTGTCATGCTTCACATCATCACCATTCATTATCAAGCATTCAGGCCCACAATATGCCTATCCATATCTATGGTTTATAGTGTAGTGTCAGTAGTGTAGGTATATTCTCAGCTAACACATGTTCTGTCATTCATTTCATGTAAACACACAGTACAGTATGTAGTTCTCTCTACCAGCCAACCACTGTATAGAACCCAGTCATTGGGTGGGATTGGTTGGAGTTTTATATCACTTGTTTAGGGCCTCTCTTCCTGACTATATATCTGTTTCATGTTTCTTTGACATTTTCCTTTGCTGGTGTGTGTGTGTGTGTGTGTGTGTGTGTGTGTGTACTCTGTGTGTACTCTGTACTGTGTGTGTGTGTGTGTGTGTACTCTGTACTGTGTGTGTGTCAGTGTGCTGCTGCTTGCACTTCGGCTCTCCTCTGCAGCCGAGCTGAAGGGAAGTCTTTCCATTGATATATAAAACTCCAGCAGAGCACTTCCCTTTCCCGAACCGTTCCTTGTGACAGCTCTCCTTCAAAGACGTTCCGTCCCGGCATTCCGACCCCTGACACGGCGTTCCCACCCTGGTGAGAGATGCGGGTGGAGCTGCATCTGACCTGAACCCTGCACATTGTCTTACAGTAACCTTTCTGTTACCGTGTGTGTGCGTGTGTGTGTGTGTGTGTGTGTGTGTGTGTGTGTGTGTGCGTGTGTGTGTGTGTGTGTGTGTGTGTGCTATGATCCATTTGTCAGAATGCAATGTCCGAATGCACAGAGTGTATGTGTGCAGTCTTAAAGTGTGAAGTATCTGGTGCCTAATAATGGAGATTGAGATGGATGATCCAGATTAAACTCTCATTTAAAACCAAAGCAGTGACATACGCGCTCAGATTATACAGCTTTTCATCCAAAGATTAATGTGTGATATTAATGTGTGATTATTAGGTTTAAAGCGGTTGGGTGTTCTCTCTGCACTCTGCATGCCTGCGTGATATCATTCACCTATCTATCAGTCATATAACCCCTTTCCAAACATTGGGACTTAAAGCCACAGTCTGTCATTTTGTCTTTAATGTTACAGTTCAAATACTTTGATTTAAAAGAATATGACTTATCTTACTGAGATGATAACTACCTACCAAACATTGGAACTCAAACACGGTTCAAAAAATGGCAGGAGAGAGAGAGAGTGTGGTGTAGACAATGGCAAACCATAACATGACTGTGTTTTCGGGTGGTCTGGTGGAGGTGCCATGGCGTGATGGATCATTCTTGTTCCTTTGCTGGTCCAGTTATGCACTGTGGACTTGGACATATTTTCTCTGATCGCACAGTGCACTGTGGACTTGGCTGCAGCAGATATGAAAACACTGATTTATTATGGAACAGACGTGCCAGATATTTTTTAATAACACTATAATAGTCTCATAGCATGATGGTCCAGTAATGCTGTGGTCCTTCATTCTCTGACTCTCCATTTTCTCTCTCCTTCCTTTCTTCCACCTCTTTTTCTTTTTTTCTCTTGTAAGTTGACTGAAAACACATTCTCATTAACAACAACAACTAGGGAACAGTTACAGGGGAGAAGAGGAGGGATGAATGAGCCAATTGTAAGATGGGGATGATCAGGTGACCGTGATGGTATGAGGGTCAGATTGGGAATTTAGCCAGGACACCAGGGTTAACATCCCTACTCTTACAATAAGTGCCATGGGATCTTTCGTGACCACAGAGAGTCAGGACACCCGTTTAACGTCTCATCCAAAAGACAGCACCCTTCACAGGGCAATGTCCCCAATCACTGCCCTGGGGCATTGTGATATTTTTCTTTCACCAGAGGAAAGGGTGCCTCCTACTTGCCCTCCATCACTTCCAGCAGGATCTGGTCTCCCATCCAAGGACCAACCAGGACCAACTCTGCTTAGCTTCAGAAGCAAGCCAGCAGTGGCATGCAGAGTGATATGCTGCTGGCCTTTCTTTCTTTTCATTTCCTTCTAACATAACTTATAAGCAGTTCATGACTAATAAAGGGGGATGGGGCAAAGGTAGATGGAGAAATAGGGTGAGTGTGCATGGCCGGGAGGGATGGGAAAGATGGTGAGATGGTGAAAGAGAGGAAGAGAGGGAGGAAGGCATTGAGATAATCTCCTTCAGATTAAAGGTGGTGCTGTGATGGGGTGATGGGGAAGGGCCACTCCTATGACTACGGTTATGACTCCTATATTACACTGTTATTACTCCGACTCTCCATGCCATCAAGCATCAAGCATCAGCTGTCAGAGCAGCTCACAGATCACTGCACCTGTACATAGCCCATCTGTAAATAGCCCATCCAACTACCTCATCCCCATATTGTTATTATTTATTTATTTTTTAGTAACACATCAAAAGTTGACTTAGTAGACACATTCATTGACTCTCAGACAGTCGTTCACATACAGAAAATATGGTATTTACAACCAAAGAGCACAACCACCAAGCAGTAGGCTGGCCAGTAACACATGAAGACACAGCTGTTCTCCATCTACCCATGGGGTAGGGGTCATGGGTGGGCCCTGGCAGGAGGACTGTCGGTCTGTAACAGGGCTGGGCAGGGGATGGTGGGGTTGTGGTCTGCGTAAATGAGGCGTATTAGAGGTCTGGAGTTTACAGGGCAGCCAAACTTTAGAAAATAAAAAAATAAACGTATGCTTGACTGTGTGTGTGTGTGTGTGTGTGTGTGTGTGTGTGTGTGTGTGTGTGTGTGTGTGTGTGTGTGTGTGTGTGTGTGTGTGTGTGTGTGAGACCAGAGGGGTAGCACCTGCAGGGGCGGTGGTCCCTTGACTTCACTTCTATTTCAAAGATCATGTAAGCAATGCCAGGGGCAGGGGTGGTAGGGAGGGGAGGATGACTCTGCTCACAACGGGGGCATTCATCAAATGAGAGGGGATGAGGGGGAGAGGGGGGCAGGAGGGAGAGTCGACAGGGGCGCTGGAGTATTAAAGTGGGGTGTGAAAGGGTGTAAGGGGGAAGGACAGAGGTACAGGGAGGGAGGAGGAGGAGGTGTGGGGCAATTTGTTGAGTCTCACCCCTCCTAATCAGAGAGGACGCTGGTAGGCTCATTACAGACAACAGAAGCAGCAGCTGAGGAGGGTGTGGGGGGGGGGGGGGGGGGGGGGGCAGTTTGGTCCCCGGTCTCTACAGGGGGGCTCCCCCCCCCCCCTGCCCTCCTGTTCTCTCCTCCCCTCTACTGCTTTGATATCATCTGGTCCTGCTGATGTACAGCTGACAAGAGTGGGAGGAAACTGACTGACTGGAGAGGGAGGGATAAAGAGAGAATTGTGTTCCAAAAAAGGTACAGTTGCCACGACCACACATACAAATTCCATCTAGACATTGTTGCCCTAGAGTACACAAAAAATTATACCTACCTCGGCCAGAACATCAGCACCACAGGTAAATTCCATAAAGCTGTGAATGATCTGAGAGACAAGGCAAGAAGGGCCTTCTATGCCATTCAAAAGGAACATAACATTCAACATCCCAATTAGCATCTGGCAAAAAAATACTTGAATTAGTTATAGAATCCATTGCCCTCTACTGCTGTGAGGTCTGGGGTCCCCTCACAAACCAAGAATTCACTTTGCATGCAGAGATCTCTGCAAAAATCTCCTCTGTGCACAACATAAAACACAAAATAATGCATGCAGAGAAGAATTAGGATGATGCCCGCAAATTATCAAAATCCAGAAAAGAGATGTTAAATTCTATAACCACTTAAAAGGAAGAGATTCCTAAAACTTCTACAGCAAAGCCCTCACCTACAGATAGAATAACCTGGAGAAGATTCCCATCAGTAAGCTGGTCCTGGGGCTCTGTTCACAGACACAAACAGAACCCACAGAGCCCAAGGACAGCAAAACAATTAGAACCAACCAAATCATGAGAAAACAAAAAGATAATTACTTGACACATTGGAAAGAACTGAACAAAAAACTAAGCAAACTGGAATGCCATTTTGCCCTAAACAGAGAGAGCAAAGTGGCAGAATACCTGACCACTGTGACTGACCAAAAATGAAGGAAAGCTTTGACTATGTACAGACTCAGTGAGCATAGCCTTGCTATTGAGAGAGGCCAACGTAGGCAGACCTGGTTCTCGAGAGACCTGGTTCTCGAGTGCCCACCGCCCACAAAGTGAGGGGGAAAATGAGCTACACTTCCTAGCCTTCTACCAAATGTATGACCATATTAGAGACCCATTTCCCTCAGATTACACACACCCCCAAAGAATTTGAAAACAAATCCAATTCTGATATACTCCCATATCCATTAGGTGAAATTCAGTACCACATTGTGCCATCACAGCAGCAAGACTTGTGACCTGATGCTGCAAGAAAAGGGCAACCAGCGAAGCACCATTGCAAACACAAACTATATTTATCTGCCTATTTTATTTTCCTTTTCGCACTTCAAGTATTTTCATATTGTTACAACACTGTATGTAGCCATAATATAACATTTAAAATGTCTTTATTCTTTTGAAACTTTTGTGGGTGCAATTTGTACTGTTTATTTCAGATTCTATAACTTTTGCTAATTATATCTGTTCCACTTGTTTTGGCAATGTAAACATGTTTCCCATGCCAATAAAGCCCTTCGTATTGAATTGAGAGAGGGATGAGAGAGAGGGGGGGAAGAGAGAGGGAGTAGAGAGAGGGAGAGAAGAGAGAGAGAGCAGAGAGAGGGAGGGAAGAGAGAGATAGTAGAGAGAGGGAGGGAAGAGAGAGATAGTAGAGAGAGGGAGGGAAGAGAGAGAGTGCAGAGAGAGGGAGGGAAGAGAGAGAGTGCAGAGAGAGGGAGGGAAGAGAGAGAGTGCAGAGAGAGGGAGGGAAGAGAGAGAGTGCAGAGAGAGGGAGGGAAGAGAGAGAGAGAGCAGAGAGAGATGGAAGAGAGAGAGGTAAGAGAGAAAGAGTAGAGAGAGAGAGGGAAGAGAGAGAGAGCAGAGAGAGAGGGAAGAGAGAGAGAGCAGAGAGAGAGGGAAGAGAGAGAGAGCAGAGAGAGGGAGGGAAGAGAGAGAGAGAGCAGAGAGAGGGAGAGATTCTAGGGGAAGGAAGGACATGTATGAAGAGAGAAAGAGAAATTAGTTGGTATAAATTCAACATGAGAGAACGTTTGAAACGCACTGAATATGACAGTATCCGTGTGTAAGTTGGTGAGTGGAGTGTTGTAGGTGTGTTGTTCGACAGGTCCTAGGTCCAGGCAGGGTTACTCTACAGGAAGAATATACAGGTTGCCAAAATAAAGCAAACACTTAAGTAAATGAGGGATACAAAGTATATTGAAAGCAGGTGCCTGACACAGGTGTGGTTCACAAGTTAATTAAGCAATTAACATCCCACCATGCTTAGGCTCATGTATAAAATGCCCAGTTGCCCATTATTTTGGCTACTCTTGCAAGAAGAGATTTCACTACCCATGTTTCCATCCACAGTTTATATACGAGTAAAGTCATACCATATAAAAAAAAATGAATCACAACAGCTCTGATGGAAACAGGAAGGTCTGGTACAATTTTATAAATGCCCGCAGACCATTTGTTCATTCGATATGGTGGGATCTTTTTGTGTCAGTAAAATGTATTATGCGACAAATGGTGGTGGAAACGCCTTCATGAGCAAATGTTGATACAACAACGATCATATTGAAGTTAACTTGCGGTCACAAGATTATATGGTGTGTGGTCCTCCCGATACGACTTGAGAAACCATGCAGTTTATTATGCTACAGATTAAGTATTGTTGTCTTAGGTCTCTCTTTCTGTAGTGTTGTGTTGTCTCTCTTGTTGTGATGTGTGTTTTGCCCTGTATTTATATAGTATTTTATTTTTTTAATTTTAATTTTTTATCTCAGGCCCCTGTCCCTGCAGGAGGCCTTTTTCCTTTTGGTAGGCCATCATTGTAAATAAGAATTTGTTCTTAATGGACTTGCCAAGTTAAATAAAGGTTCAATTAAAAACATTTTTTTTTTTTTAAGTAATTTATGATGAACTTCACAGAGTGGTTAAAGTCCACTGTGATCTTGATGCTTCTTTCCAATAAATATCGAGGGTCTTATTCAGGTGACATGATGATTGAAGCTTGACTACCGTTTGACAAGTATTCTCACTCTTATCATAATAATCTCATCATGTAGCCTAGACTAGCCTACCCGCACTGTGTCTGTGAGCTGTTGGTTAGAGCACGCGTGCCAAGACCAGAGTGAGCACATTTGCTATTTAACGTAACAGTTTTTTTTTTTGTGACAAAATTAATCGGGAAAAATTGAAAATGCAATGGAAACACATTGAACTTTAGATTTATATTCGGCACATGAAAACTTAGGCAGAAAAGTACATGTTGTGTGTGCACTACGTCATCACGCAGTGATTTTTCTCCTCAACAAGTCAGAGTGGTGGAAACTAGGGTTGCATGGAGGGAACCTGGTTACAGAGACTCACAGGGATTTTCCCGCCCAAAACCACTCCCTTTACCCCGGGATAAATAACTGCGAGAAAGCGGTTTAATTTTAACAAATTATTTATACAAACATCATGATGTGAAATAGAACTGTTAAATTATATGCAACGTCTAAATCTGTCTTCTCTACGGTCTCTGCGTGTTTAATCATCAATGTTCATGTTGGGCACAGACAGTCCATCTCAGTATGGAGTGCAGTTCACAATAAACATAGACCTATCAACTCGTCATGGTAAATGTTTTTCTTGTGACAGGTAGGCCTGCATTTGCTGCAGCATAGTCCAGTAAAGACAGAATGCATGTCCAATTTAAAGACTTACATCTGGCTTTCGGGGGTCACAGCATATTTTTACTGTAAAGACCACAATTCTTTCAATTGCAGCTGCAGAGTTCTAAAACAGCCTATCACTCGAATAGAAATGCTTTAAATCAGCGCGATCACTCTCTCGCAGTCTTTCTCTCTCTCCATCAACTCCATTAAAATTGCATCCAAAATAGATAATCCTGTTCTAGATTAATTTATAGCCCTATATATACAGTGCGTTCGGAAAGTATTCAGACCCATTGGTTTTTTCCACAATTTGTTACGTTATAGCCTTATTTTAAAATGGATTACATTGTTTTTCCACCTCATCAAACTACACATACTATCCCATAATGAGAAAGCAAAAATATTTACAACTGAAATATCACATTTACATAAGTACTCAAACCCTTTACTCAGTACTTTGTTGAAACACCTTTGGCAGCAATTAGTCTTAGTCTTCTTGGGTAAGATGCCACAAGCTTGGCACACCTGTATTTGGGGAGTTTCTCACATTCTTCTCTGCAGATCTTCTCTAGCTCTTTAAGGTTGAATGGGGAGCGTTGCTGCACAGCTATGTTCAGATCACTCCAGAGATGTTCGATCGGGTTCAAGTCCGGGCTCTGGCTGGACCACTCAATGGCATTCAGAGACATATCTCGAAGCCACTCTTGCTTTGTCTTGGCTGTGTGGTTAGGGTTGTTGTCCTGTTGTAAGGTAAACCTTTGCCCCAGTCTGAGGTATTGAGCACTCCAGAGCAGGTTTTCATCAAGGATTTCGCTGTACTTTGCTCCGTTCATCTTTACCTCGATCCTAGTCTCCCAGTCCCTGCCACCGAAAAATATCCCCACAGCATGATGCTGCCACCACCATGCTTCACGGTAGGGATGGTGCCAGGTTATCTACAGACGTGAGGTATGGCATTCAGGCCAAAGAGTTCAGTCTTGGTTTCATCAAACCAGTGAATCTTTTTTCTCATGGTCTGAGAGTCTTTAGGTGCCTTTTGGCTAATGCCAAGTGGGCTCTCGTGTGCCTTTTACTGAGGAGTGGCTTCCATCGGGCCTCTCTACCATAAAGATCTGATTGCTGCAGAGATGGTTGTCCTTCTGGAAAGTTTTCCCATCTCAGCAGAGGAACTCTAGAGCTCTGTCAGAGTGACCATTGGGTTCTTAGTCTCCTCCCTGTCCAAGGACCTTCTCCCCCGATCGCTCAGTTTGGCTGGGCGGTGTTGCAGAAATGTTTTGGTACCCTTCCCCAGATCTGTGCCTCGACACAATCCTGTCTTGGAGCTCTACAGACAATTCCTTTGACTTCATGGCTTAGTTTTTGCTCTGACATGCACTGTCAACTGTTGGACCTTATATAGACAGGTGTGTTCCTTTCCCAATAATGTCCAATCATTTGAAATTACCACAGGTTGACTCCGATCAAGTTGTAGAAACGTCTCAAGGTTGATTAATGGAAACAGGATGCACCTGAGCTCCATTTCATAGCAAAGGGTCTGAATACATTATGGTGCATTGTGTGTAGATGGTTGAGGATTCACATTTTTTCCATCCATTTCAGAATAAGGCTGTAACGTAACAAAATTTGGAAAAAGTCATGGAGTCTGAATACTTTCCGAAGGCCTGGAATTCCTCTTTCAGGTAAGAAATGAACTGCAGTATTGCCTTATATTTAGTTAATTAATTATGGGTTATGCATAATAAGCTTCTAACTTATAGCCTCTGTCTCTTACTCGATACGCACGAACGTGTGCTTCAGTGGCGGTTAAGATGAGGGAGGACAATTGTTTTTTTTATGAGCATGGCCGTATTTCTATTACAGCATGTTGGATGACTTCATTCATATTCCGTTCACCCAGTTCAATGTAACATCGATAGGTTCTGGATACTACGTGATACTTGAATTTTCTCTGTACCCATCATGAGGTAGCTACAACCAAGCATATCAATGAAAGTTTACAACGTAGGTGCACACAGGTCAAGATTCATTTTTTAGGTGACAGACAGTGACACATGGACAGACAGTGACACATTCAATACCTCCATGCACTCTTGCCTGCATCTAGCATATCTAGGGTGTAATAATTAGTCCAACAGTTGCAAACAAGAGTTTCTATTGGACAAATGCAGGTATTCTTTCTTATCCCCGTTTCGTTTGCTTCCGTTGAAGAAAAGTCTTTCAGCCAGAATCGTCGGAATGAATACACCCCTGATCACGCATAAACGCAGATCACTTTCATATGTAGCAGCCACGTTGTGTTCATTCTAGCCTCTTATGCTCTTTCCTCCTCTCACCTTTTCCCTTCGTTTGTGGACTTCAATGAGCAACACATCAGCTGTATGTGACCCGGCAGAAAAACCTTACCAAACCATATCATAACCGCTACACACAGCCCACATCGTTGTCCCCACATTAGCTAAAGTAACATCCAAGGCAACACAGCTAATAGAACTAATGCGTTAGTCAACCCGCTACAATCATGCAGTAATGTTACAGTGTAGAGTCAGTAAGCAGTTAGACCGGCGGGCTCCGGTGGCAATAAATTAATACAACCGAAAGCTTAACCCGATCAGATCCAATAACAACATTAGAGGATTAGAAATCCTAGGCTTAAAAACAAAGGTGTCCATGTAAGCCGATGACTCAAGTTTTATATTAAGTCTGCAAGCTAGATCCCTGCAATGTGTCATTCAAGATCTAGATAACTTTTCTGTACTCTCTGGACTAAAACCTAATTATGATAAGTGTGCAAGTGTGCAATATTACGCATTGGATCTTTAGAAAATACAACTTTTACCCTGCAGTTTACTTATAAAAATGGGCTGATGGTGAAGTAGACATGCTTGGTATTCATTTCACAAAATTTATAAATAAGCTCTCCACAATGCATTTCAATAGAAAACTTGTAAATATAGACAAGATCCTGCAACCATGGAGAGGTAAATACCTGTATATTTATGGAAAAATTGCCCTGATTAACTCCTTAGTAATATCTCAGTTTACTCTCTTACTTATGGCGCTGCCTACTCGTGATGATTTGTTTTTGAAATCATAAGAGCAAAAAATATTTCGCTTTATCTGGGACTCTAAACCAGACAGAATAAAACGTGCCTAACTATATAATGAATATGAATTGGGTGGGTTGAGATGATTAAATATAAAAGCACCAAACCTCTCTCTCAAAGCTTCACTTATTCAAAGATTTTACTTGAACCCAAAATGGTTCTCAAGTAGATTACTAAGAAAAGCTCATCCATTGTTAAAAAAGTGCCTTTTTGCCTTTGTGCATATTGCCATGTCTCATTTTCGATTAATTGAAAATTATAATTTTTTCAAAGTATCTCTCTTTTTCAAACAAGCATTGCAGAACTGGCTATAATTTCAATTTCACCCCCCTGAAAAGATAGAACAAATATTATGGCTGAACTCAAATGTGCTGGTTGATAAAATACCTGTATTTATGGGAAAGATGTTTAAAAAGGGTATTTTGTTCTTAAATGATATTGTAAATTGGAACGGTAGAGTTATGACCTTCATGGAGTGATCAGAATTGTACGGGAAGGTCTGCTCAATCTAAGAGGAAAACCAATTGAATGGAGGAGGCAGGTGGCAGCGGGAGGAGGTAGGGAACTGGTCTGTCTGCCCAATATAAAGGATCAGAACAGGTGAAGGAATAAAAATAGCATAAATAGGAAAGTATTTCAGTTTCGTTTGAGGACCAGGATGTTGACAACTGTACCATACAGATAGCAAAATAGTTGGGAAGAGATTTTTTATGTACCGATTCCATGGTACAGGGTGTATGAGTTGATATATAAAACAATGCAAGATTCAAGACTTTGTGCATTTCAGCAAAAATAATTTTATAGCATTCTTGCCACAACAAAATGTGGAATATTTGGGGCATTAAATCACCGAAGCTCTGCAGAATTTGTTGTGAGGAAACAGAATCAATAGACGGTTTATTTTTGTATTGCCCTCAGGTAGCCTGTTTCTGGTGTCAGGTTCAGGAATGGCTGAAAATGCATAGCATTGATCTAAAATTGACCCTAGAAATAGTACTGTTGGTAAATCTGGAGAGACCGGGTCAGTCAATTACAGATATACTAATACTCTTAGTAAACATATTTATCTTCAACTCGCAATCTGTGGATTCTATTCGATAGACTGAAAAGTTAAACATCACAGCAAAGCTAAAATAGAGTTGAAGTCGGAAGTTTACATACACTTAGGTTGGAGTTATTAAAACTCGTTTTTCAACCACTCCACAAATTTCTTGTTAAAACTATCATTTTGGCAAGTCGGTTAGGGCATCTACTTTGTGCATTGACATAAGTAATTTTTCCAACAATTGTTTACAGACAGATTATTTCACTTTATCACAATTCCAGTGGGTCAGAAGCTGACATACACTAAGATGACTGTGCCTTTAAACAGCTTGCAAAAATCCAGAAAATAATGTCATGGCTTTAGAAGCTTCTGATAGGATAATTGACATCATTTGAGTCAATTGGAGGTGTACCTGTTGATGTATTTCAAGGCCTACCTTCAAACTCAGTGCCTTTTTGCTTGACATCATGGGGAAATCAAAAGAAATCAGCCAAGACCTCAGAAAACAATGGAGACCTCCACAAGTCTGGTTCATCCTTGGGAGCAATTTCCAAATGCCTGAAGGTACCACGTTCATCTGTACAAACAATAGTACACAAGTATAAACACCATGGGACCACGCAGCCATCATACCGCTCTGGAAGGAGACACGTTCTGTCTCCTACAGATGAACGTACTTTGGTGTGAAAAGTGTAAATCAATCCCAGAACAACAGCAAAGGACCTTGAGAAGATGCTGGAGGAAACAGGTACAAAAGTATCTATATCCACAGTAAAAACAAGTCCTATATCGACATAACCTGAAAGGCCACTCAGCAAGGAAGAAGCCACTGCTCCAAAACCGGCATAAAAAAAAGCCAGACTACGGTTTGCTACTGCACATGGGGACAAATATCATACTTTTTGGAGAAATGTCATTTGGTCTGATGAAACAAAAATAGAACTGTTTGTCCATAATGACCATCGTTATGTTTGGAGGAAAAAGGGGGAAGCTTGCAAGCCGAAGAACACCATCCCAACCCTGAAGCACAGGGGTGGCAGCATCATGTTGTGGGGGTGCTTTGCTTCAGGAGGGACTGGTGCACTTCACAAAATAGATGGCATCATGAGGTTGGAAAATTAGTATGTGTATGCATTGAAGCAACATCTCAAGACATCAGTCAAGTTAGCTTGGTCACAAATGGGTCTTCCAAATGGACAATGACCCCAAGCATACTTGCAAAATATCTTAAGGACAACAAAGTCAAGGTATTGGAGTGGCCATCACAAATCCCTGACCTCAATCCTATAGAAAATGTGTGGGCAGAACTGAAAAAGCGTGTGCGAGCAAGGAGGCCTTCATACCTGACTCAGTTACACCAGCTCTGTCAGGAGGAACGGGCCAAAATTCACCCAACTTATTGTGGGAACCTTGTGGAAGGCTACCCGAAATGTTTGACCCAAGTTAAACAATTTAAAGATAATGCTACCATATACTAATCGAGTGTATGGAAACTTCTGACCCACTGAGAATGTGATGAAAGAAGTAAAAGCTGAAATAAATCATTCTCTCTACTATTATTCTAACATTTCAAATTCTTAAAATAAACTGACCTAAGACAGGGAAGTTCTACTAGGTTTAAATGTCAGGAAATGTATTTGGCTAAGGTGTATGTAAACTTCCGATTTCAACTGTATTTGTGTTGCGTAGAACCCGAAGTGGGTGGCCAGCAGAGATAGATGGGATGGGCTGAGGGAAGCTTAAGGTTGGGATGTGGAATTGGAGACAATAATGATTGGAGTTGCTGTGCGGGAGATAGAATGATTGTCAAAGATAAAAGTAAAAAACAAAATTCAAAATAAAACATAATAAAAAGTAAGTTTGAATGACACTGAGGGGCACACACCCTCTTTCAAATAAAAGGTTGAGGGACAGCTATTGGGGAACTGTGGGGGGCTCTTGGTGGGTTCGGGTTCACATTTTTGGGCCTGGTGGGAGATCTGTCAACGTGCCCTTGAGCAGGGCATTGACCCTGGATGTTTCCGTGTGTCGCTCTGAATGGGAGTCTGTTGGATGACTGGTATGATGTAGTTTTAAAGCAGCTTCACTGGAAGTATATTGGATGTTTCGGATATTCAAAAAATAAAATAAAAAAATAAACAAAATAAGCTTACCTTGTCTTGGACGAGATCTAGTGTTTTTTGTTGGATAGTCATAGCCAGCTAGCTAACATAGCAACCCTCTGCTTGAGCCTGGTGTTTGAGTAACTACACTAGCCAGCTGCATTTGCTAGGTAAGTAAGTGAAACTGAAGGTGAAAAAAAGTCTCTCTCGCTATCTCTCTTGTTTCTCCTTCATTTTTTAAGAAATGTATTTGTTGAAAACTGTTCAACTATTGTCTTTATAAGGGCACAAGGCGAGACCCAGATGCAGTCACAGGAGGCAGATGGTAGGAGTCCAAGATGTTAATTAACAATCCAAAAGGGCTAGGAAAGAGAATGGTTGTGGACAGGCAAAAGGTCAAAACCAGTTCCAGAAGTACAGAATGGCAGGCAGACTCGAGCTCAGGGCAGGCAGAATGGTCAGGCAGGCGGGAATGGAGTCCAGGAAAACAGGCAAAGGTCAAAACCGGGAGGACTAGAAAAAGAGAATAAAAAAGCAGGAGCACTGGAAAAACACTCTGGTTGATTTGAACATACAAGACGAACTGGCACAGAGAGACAGGAAACACAGGGATAAATACACCAGGGAAAATAAGCGACACCTGGAGGGGGTGAAGACAATCACAAGGACAGGTGAAACAGATCTGGGCGTGACAGTCTTTCTCTTAGGGGTCAACTACTCACCACATTTAATGCACTGCCCTGCTAGCTAGCTGTAGCTTGTGCTTTCAGTACAAGTTTCATTCTCTGATCCTTTGATTGGGTGGACAACATGTCAGTTCATGCTTCAAGAGCTCTGATAGGTGAGATGACGTCAGGATGTCATAATTACTGTGTAAGTCCATGGAAGGGGGTGAGAACCAAGAGCCTCCTAGATTTTGTATTGAAGTCAATGTACCAAAAGGAGGATGGAAGCTAGCTGTCCTCCGGCTACACCATGGTGCAAGAGTGCTGTTGAGGCTACTGTCGACTTTCATTGCAAAACAATGTGTTTTAATATATTATTTGGTGCTGATGTGAATATATTTAGTATAGTTTTATCTAAAAATGAGAACTTTTTATATGTTTAGCGAATTTTATTTTTATGAAATTCACTGAGGAGGATGGTCCTCCCCTTCCTCCTCTGAGCAGCCTCTACTGGTATGCTTAGCTGGCCTATCTCCCTGTAAAACGCTCCTTAGCTCTTGGAGTCCCATGCAGGAATGAGCTAGACTAGAATAGCTTGCTGGACATTTTTTTAGCATTTCTTATACCAATCAACTAGCCGAAGAGGGACTCAAGCTCTTGTTTGCTGAATGTCAAATACAGCTGTCAATTGAACTCATGGGTAGTTTTGAAGAAGAGCAAACGCGCAATGTCGGTAGACTGTAGCAGTTATTTATTCAGACCCCTAACCTTTCAATCTTCGAGAAGAGAAGTGAAAGCCTTCTGCATCTAATTCTAGTTCTACATTATTCAACGATGTCATTAGAATGATGAAGATGAGGACAATGAAACGTATATAATTTAACTGTTGAAAGTGAGGAAGAAATGAAGCAACAATAGAGAGATATAGAGGAGGTAGGCTAATAACATTAGGGGAAATACTATGAAAGGTACATATGTTTTAGCCTATTAATTATACAAACAGGCACAATTTATATTTCAAAATTAAAATACAACTCGTATCCTATACTTGTAACATCAGGTTTGAATTTTCGAATGACACTTCCAGTTTTGGCGGGAAATACCAGGTTATTCTCGGGGTGGAACATTTGTAAAATACTGGGAAAATATTAAACTCTAGCGGAAACACACCACTGGTAGGAAAATATACATGTTTTATTTATGCAGATTTTGAATATTCGCATGAAAATCTGTCACCAATTGGATGGAAACCTAGCTAGTGACTTTGAAAGAGGGGTCTCAAAGGAGCATAGTTGGTTTAAAGGCTGTGTGTGTGTGTGTGTGTGTGTGTGTGTGTGTGTGTGTGTGTGTGTGTGTGTGTGTGTGTGTGTGTGTGTGTGTGTGTGTGTGTGTGTTTGTCTCACAGTCAAAATCTCAACCCAATTGAACACTTGTGGGAGATTCTGGAGCGACGTCTGAGACAGTGTTTTCCACCACTATCAACAAAATACCAAATGATGGCATTTCTCGTGGAAGAATTGTGTCGCATTGCTCCAATAAGAGTTCCAGACACCTGTAGAATCTATGTCAAGGTGCATTGAAGCTGCTTTGGTGCCCCAACACCCTATTAAGACACTTGCACTATGTGTATGAATCTCTGATTCACAGTGAGCAGTTGTGTGGTGCAACCATTCTCCCACTGCAGAAGATGAGTGTGTGTGTGTTATTGTTTTGATGTTGACAAACCACAGCTAAACACCCCTCAGGGTAGAGACGATGATGCAACACACACACACACACACAAAAACACCTCCCCGACCATATGCGTGTGTATAGGCAGCAGTAGCCCTGGGGCATGACCACAGACCACTGTAATAAGGTCTGTTGCCATGTTTACACGCATGTCTATTGTTGTGAGGGAGGATGATTGATGATTGGTGTCTGCAGGCTAAATGGGCTGATTGGGATGGAGTGAATAAGTTCTCCTATCTTTCCCAGGGAGTTCCCGCTCTGGTTATGTAAAGCATTTTACCCAACACTTAAGGACAGGAGTCTAGTCCTCTCTCCACAAGCCTAATCACTCAGCAAAAAAACGAAATGAGACATTTTTGAGATCACAACGTTTATCCACGTCTTTCATCATTGTTCCATGTACTACCTATTAGAATGGTGCCTTACAGAACATGCATGGTATTATCTCTTTATGAAGCTAGGAGATAGAAGACTGATGACACTAATGGGCTTAGGATCATCAAGGCAACGAATTGGCCAAAACATTCCAGGCATTCCGTGCAAGTCAGAGCGTCGGGAGGAGAATGGGAACAGGGTGTTGACGCTAGGCAGTGAGATTGGCTGCCCACGCATATCGATACCCGTCACACGGATCTGGTAGGAGAGAGGGATGGAGACAGGAGGAAGGATGGAGAGATGGATGAGAAGGAGAGGTAGAGAGTGAGAGTAGGCCGGGAGGCATCTTTGAGGGACTTTCCAGACTCTCTTCTTCTATAAATCCTGTGTTTGACAGCAGATCTACAGGTCTCTGTGTACCTGCCCTAACAGACTCTATCGTACGCCTTCTCAAACAGACGCTCTCGTATGCAACACATACCTCCACTACACACGTTCCGTATCTCCCCCCTCTCTCAGCCTCCCCTCCTCCCCTGTTTAAGTGTTTGAGTTGTATTTGTTCATCTCCATAGCTGCAGCGACATCTTTGCTAGCCAAGCCGAAAGCACCTGCAATTAAATAGACAAACAAACAGAAGAGCGAGGGAGAGGGAAATTATTGCGAGAAAAACAGTGCAGGGGAATCTGGGTCTTTGTGGGTGTATGCGTGTTGAGCCTTGCACTATGATCTCTCATGACTAACTAGGTGATAAGGAAATCAATGACCTATCACAACTAAGTGTGTGCATCCACAATGGCACCCTATTCCTTACATACATTTTTAGGAAATAGGGTGTAATTTGAGACAAAACCAATGCCTTATCACAGGTCTGTCAGTGGGTGTCCTGAGCTAGAAACTGCTGTATCTTCTTTTTTTACTGTGGAGTAAGATAGGCTTGAATGAAAGGTGTGTTTTCTTCTTAACCTGGGATGCAGTGCAGTCTTTTAATGCTACAGTACAAAGGCACCTGGCAACAAAAGGCGACATACACATCATACTAATGGTGAAGGATGTCTTGGTTTCTGAATGTGTAGTGGGATGAACATGTGTTCTCAGTCAACTTACCTGGTAAAATAGGGGTCAAATATATGTAAATATATTTTTTAAATGTAGTGCTGCCTTTTAATAGCACAGGACTGTGAGTGTAGCAGACACACATTCCAATTCACGTACCAATATGGTGGCAAACTGTAAGTTATTGTTTCATATTGTCACCACAGCATTTCAATGTCACAGGTATAGTGGGTAAGTAAATACTCTCTTAACACTTTTTTCTTAAAACTGCATTGTTGGTTAAGGGCTGTTGTATTCGGTGCATGTGACAAATAAAAATAAATTTGAAGTCCTCTGCTGTGTGTGTTTTTGGTTTTACTCTCCTTGAGAGGACCAGGGCCCAGATTCACACAACACGTCTTACACAAACATTTAAGAAGCTTCTGAAGAAAAAAAGTTCATAAGATAGTTCTTAAGTGCAATTCCTCAACAATATCTTAAGATTGAATGATTTTCCTACGAACTTCTCAAATATCTTCTTACGAATCTTCTTAAGATGTGTGTTGCTAGGCAACCATTTTAGCTAGCTATCTAGTTAGCAATGGCAATCATGTTAGCATATTTTTACTGAGATTACTGTTCTAAAACATGTTCTTGGGTTTGAAATAATCAATGCTGAAACTTTCAGATTAAGTTGCGAGTGAATAAAACATGTGTATTTAGCCTAACAGGCACACTGTGACAGAGAAAACAACTATATTACAGAAACACTACAGACAAGACAGAACTGTCTGATCTGAACAGCCATTCAGTGGTCCTGGTAGTCTGGGTAGAATAAGAGCAGAAGAGAACCTTAGCAAAATTGAAAAAAACAGACAATAGTATACTGTATGTGAAATACTTAACATAATAATAAAGAAATAAGATGCTGATGAGATTGGTAACTACATAATATACTTATACCAACCTAATCTGTATATTTCTCAGAAGAATGTATCTTCTTCAGGATTGCTCTGTCTTTGGCCAGCTTCTCCATGAACACCTGGCAGGGGAGGTTGAAGTTTGTCTTCACAATAAGCATGGCCTTGATGTTAGGAACAGTGAACCTATTTATTGCTGCTGTCCATAGATCATTCATTTGGGAGAACACTCTCTCGACTGGTGCATTACTTCCAGGTAAGCACAAAACAACAGATGCTTATCTAGCCAGGTTAGTGTGTGGGATGTCATTCTCTTTGAAGTGGGTAGCCACCGTGCTCCATCTCTGACTAAGCAGTGTCTCAGATGTTTTCCATTCTTCAAGCGATCCCCCCTTTAGGAACTCTTGCAGGCCAGTAATCTCGTCACACTATGCATCCTCAATGATGGTCACATTGGGGCATTTTTCCTGTAGTCTGCCTGCTGCCTTCTGGATCTCTTCATGCAGAGGTTGCCTTTTTAAAAGGAGACAATGTAAATATTTTAGATTATCTGTGTGCTTTCCCCATGCTTGCAAGTAGTTCACAGCCATGGTGAAGAATGATTGGGATGTTTTGAGAAAGCTCTCTTTAGACATGGCTCCATGTTCCTCTAGCTCTCTCAGAAGTCCTCTGACCAAAACTGGAATGAGGTTGTCATCATGTCTTGCAGTCAATTTTGCCTCAACGTTTCTCAGAATTGCACCGGACTCCACAGCACAGTGGTCCTGGCCTCCAAGCATCTTGATCGTGTCACTGAATACGGTCAAGTTTCCATGGACAAAGGCCGGCCAAAGTTCAGTCAGTGGATCTTCGAACATTGTTCACAGGACATCAGGGCATTTGTCTTCAGAAATAAAAAAGGATTTCAATGGCACATTTTCAGCACTCTTTCTAGAGCAGGGAGCATGGACAGCCAGTGAACATTGCTGTGTTCTAAAATGTTATGGTACTCCTGGCCAACAACTCACAAAAGCCCTTCAGTCTTTCTACTCTGACGGTGAAAATATGAACATATCCAAATATCTTTGTGAGCGGGTACTCAACATCATATCCAAAGCAGTTCTGGCCGTGTTATGAATGATGTGGGAAGGACAACCTAAGTCAATCACTTCACGCTGCAGAGCATTTTTAACTTTGATATGGACATTGACCCTCCCCAGCCTATTCAGTCTTCCAAAGTTGGCATTTGTTGTCAGCAGAGAATATTTTCCAGGTTACATTTTTGGATGACCACCAGGAAGGACCTCAGCTGCTTCTCCATTCAATTCAACAAAATCAAGCAGTTTTGTTTCCACATATCTGACTACTATTGGCAGCAGCTTTACATGTCAATGATTGGACGCATCAATGGACAGGGACACAAATTCAACCTGGTCTAACTCCTGTGTTACCAAAGTAGTTGCCCATGTTGCTAACATGTTACTCACTATGGTGTCACATTTTGTCCTAGCACATGTAAACTTTGGCTCATAAAGCTTCCGTGTCAGTTGTGCTGTGCAGTTCATAGATCTGTAACTATGATTGTGTCACATAGTGTGGTATGCAAAGACACCCTCCTGCACAGCTAAATTATATTATTCTTGGGAAGGCTCTACCTTCGTGAAGAATGTGGTGACAGAGGGCATACCAACACGGAGAATCACAGAGGCGTTATGCTTTTTCGTCTGCTGATGTTCTACCACTGCCGTTCTTCTCCGGCTGTCAATTGAAAGAGAGGAATTACAAAGGGTGCAGTGAACCATTCTAATGTCTTGACCTGAGCGTATAAATGGAAAGTCTCTCATCATGTTTTTCATAAAAAGTGCATTTCCGTTTCTTGGAAAGAGTCATTGTATCTCCTCTGTCTGTTCTTCTTCACTCTCCTTGTGTCACTCTTCTTACTCTCTTAACTTTTTCTTCTCCTTCAATCTTTCTCATCCTCTTTACTTCACTCGTCTTCCTTTCCTTTCCTTTCCTTCTCTTCACCTTTCCACCTCACTCTTCTACACTCTCCTTGCTTCACTCTTTTTACCCCCTTCATTTCCCCTTCCTTTTCCTCTCCAATCTGTATTAATAAATAGCATACTATTAGATAAAATACTTTGGTTAAAACCAGTTGCACTTAGCCATCCCGGATCCGGGATCATGAATACAGGCTCAAGCTCATTACCATAACGCAACGTTAACTATTCCTGAAAATCGCAAATGAAATGAAATAAATATGCTAGCTCTCAAGCTTAGCCTTTTGTTAACAACACTGTCATCTCAGATTTTCAAAATATGCTTCTCAACCATAGGAAAACAATAATTTGTGTAACAGTAGCTAGCTAGCGTAGCATTTAGCGTTAGCATTAGCATTAGCATTCAGCAGGCAACATTTTCACAAAAACCAGAAAAGCATTCAAATAAAATAATTTACCTTTGAAGAACTTCAGATGTTTTCAATGAGGAGACTCTGTTAGATAGCAAGTGTTCAGTTTTTCCTGAAAGATTATTTGTTTAGGAGAAATCGCTCCGTTTGGTGCGTCACGTTTGGCTACCAAAAAAAACCCAAATTAAATCCATAATATCGACTGAAACATGGCAAACTTTGTTCAGAACCAATCCTCAATCAATCCTTCACATATCTCTTCGATGATATATCGTTAGTGGAAGTGTGCTTTCTGTCCTGAATCCCAGGAGAAAATGACCGCAACTGAAGATTACGCACCAATTTAGACAAAGGACACCGGGCGGACCCCTGGAAAATGTAGTCTCTTATGGCCAATCTTCCAATGATATGCCTACAAATACGTCACAATGTCGCAGACATCTTGAAGAAACGACAGAAAGCGCAGGCTCGTTCCTGGTGCATTCACAGCCCACTGAATGCTAGCGTCCCACCTGGCCAACATCCAGTAAGATTGCAGAGCGGCAAATTCAAATACAGAAATACTCATTATAAAAATTCAGAAAACAAAACATATTTTACATAGGTTTAAAGATTAACTTCTTGTGAATCCAACCACAGTGTCAGATTTCAAAAATGCTTACGGCGAAAGCATACTTTACGATTATTTGAGAACATAGCCCAGCAGACAAATCATTACAAACAGTAACCAGCCAAGTAGAAGTGTCAGAAAGTCAGAAGTCAGAAATAGAGATAAAATTACCTTTGATGATCTTCATATGGTGGCACTCAGAAGACATTCATTTACTCAATAAATGTTCCTTTTGTTCGATAAAGTCTATTTATATCCAAAAACCTCAGTTTTGTTCGCACGTTTTCTTCAGCAATCCACAGGCTCAAACGCAGTCAAAACAGGCAGACAAAAAAATCCAAATTGTATCCGTAAAGTTCATAGAAACATGTCAAAGATGTTTATATTAAATCATCAGGTTGTTTTTAGCCTAAATTATCTATAATATTTCAACCGGACAATAACGTTGTCAATATAAAAGGTTAACAAGAAAGGCACGCTCACTGGTCACACGCATGAAAAAGCTCTGTGACACGGCAGGATCCACTCATTCAGACTGCTCTTACGCTCTCATTTTTCAGATTACAAGCCTGAAACAATTTCTAAAGACTGTTGACATCTAGTGGAATGCATAGGAACTGCAATTTGAGTCCTAAGTCAATGGATACTGAAATGGCACTGAATAGAAAACTACAACAACAAAAAATCCTACTTCCTGAATGGATTTTTCTCAGGTTTTCGCCTGCCAAATCAGCTCTGTTATACTCACAGACATTATTTTAACAGTTTTGGAAACTTTAGTGTTTTCTATCCAAATCTACTAATTATATGCATATCCTATATTCTGGGCCTGAGTAGAAAGCTGTTTAATTTGGGCATGTTTTTCATCCAAAATTCCAAATGCTGCCCCCTACCCTAGAGAAGTTAACAGATTCCCATTGCTTGCCTCATTTTTGTATTTAATCTTAAAAACATTGTTTGGAATAATAAATTGGCAGGCTCTGTAACCATATCTTTACCTTTACTCCTATCTCCTTCACTCTTCTTCCTATCCAGTCTTCCTCCTCTCCTTCCTCTGCACTACTAATGTTATCCATGAACATTTCTAAATGTATTTTCACACTACTTTTTATAATGCCAAACCATTAAAATTGTAATCTACAAAAATATTAGCAGAATTAATTGTGCATTTATTTAATATAATCCTATTTTCAAAATAGCCCGTCCACTGCATGTTTACATGTGAACGTTTTTTAACCTCTCTGAACCACCCATACCGGATCCGGGATAATTGTCATCAGCAACGCTGAATAGCATAGAGCCACAGTCAAATAATATTACTAGAAAATATTCATATTCATGAAATCACAAGTGCAATATTGCAAAACACAGCTTAGCCTTTTGTTAATCCACCTGTCGTCTCAGATTTTGAAATGATGCTTTACAGCGAAAGCAATAGAAGCGTTTGTGTAAGTTTATCGATCGCTCAACAAAACAATAAATACACTTAGCATCAGGTAACTTGGTCACGAAAATCAGAAAAGCAATCAAATTAATCGTTTACCTTTGAAGATCTTTGGATGTGTTCACTCACGAGACTCCCAGTTAGACAACAAATGTTCCTTTTGTTCCATAAAGATATTTTTTATATCCAAATACCTCTGTTAGTTTGGTGCGTTATGCCCAGGAATCCACCGGAAAGAGCGGTCACGACAACGCAGACAAAAATTCCAAATTATATCCATAATATCCACAGAAACATTTTAGACGTTTTTTATAATCAATCCTCAGGGTGTTTTTCAAATATCTATTCGATAATATATCAACCGGGACAGTTGGCTTTTCACTAGGACCGGGAGTAACAATGGCCGCCTTTCTCTTTTGCGCACAATTCACTCTGAGAGCCCCCACCTATCCACTTACGCAATGTGGTCGTTCACGCTCATTCTTCAAAATAAAAGCCTGAAACTATGTCTAAAGGCTGTTGACACCTTAGGGAAGCCATGGAAAAAGGAATCTGGTTTGATTTTTCTCAGGGTTTCGCCTGCAATATCAGTTCTGTTATACTCACAGACAATATTTTTGACAGTTTTGGAAACTTTAGAGTGTTTTCTATCCTAATCTGTCAATTATATGCATTTTCTAGCATCTGGTCCTGAGAAATAGGCCGTTTACTTTGGGAACGTTATTTTTCCAAACATAAAAATAGTGCCCCCTAGCTTCAAGAGGCTAGCTACCATAACAGTAGCTAGCTAACTTAGCTAGCTAACGTAGTCTACATAGCTAATGTTAGCTAGCATAACCTATTTAAAACCTTATAGAGCAGATCATCTATCTATATAATAAATTGTGACATTACAAAATAATTAGCTAGTATCTCAAATGATTGTAACTTACCTAGCTTGAAAATACATTTGTGATGATGTTTTGGTTTCACTTGATACTTGCTAGCTCATGGCCGAGTTTTCCACAGCAGTTTTCTCTAAAACTATCGCGAGCAAGTAGTTAGTAGAAGAAGAAGACTGAATGAAGATGCTATAAGTGAGCAGCCCCCTCTGTTGGCCTAAACAAGCACAACGTGATTGAGACGTCAACTGGTAGGCTCTGCTGCCCGGTCTTTCTTGCCAAGTAAAATATTTCACTTTGCGGTCTGTTTTTAATGCACAGTTAAAAACTGGGGACATTTCTGGGGACAGCTCCAGCCGGGGACAGGTCACCAAAAACGAGGACTGTCCCCGGAAAACCGGGACATCTGGTCACCCTAGTTTAGCTATCTTCGAATTAAGAACATTTTCAATCATCTAATTTCTTTTTAAACTTTTTGCTTAAGGGGAAACATAAGAAATAGGGCAAGACAATTTCCAATAACCTTTTTTGAGGAATAGCAACTTTGCTTGGCTTTCTTCTTAAGCCTATAGTGAAGGAAAGAATGGCAGCTAAGAAGACATTTCTTCTTAAGAAGATTTTGTGAATCTGGGCCCGGAAGGGTTAGGGGTTTGGCTTAGGGTTAAAGTTTATGAAAAAAATTATTTTGAATGTGAATCAATTGTCTGGTCCCCACGAGGATAGTAAAACAAACGTACGTGTGTGTAACATTTAAAAAAAAAGAATAGACTGACGCATACACACACTTACGTTTGTTTTACAATCCTCGTGGGGACCAAACAATTGATTCCCGTTCAAAATCCTTTCAAAATCCTCCCCAAATCCTTACTGCCTATCCCACAAGGAGAAAAAAAACACACACACACCAGAGGATATATTCACTTGCCATGGGGTACCTGTTACATTGAAATGCTGTGTCTTTTGACAATGTGTGTCACGTCCTGACCTTAGTTCCTTTTTTAAATTCTCTATTTTAGGTTGGTCAGAGCGTTAGTTGGGGTGGGAATTCTGTTTTGTTCTATGTTTGTATTTCTATGCGCTTGGCCTGGTATGGTTCCCAATCAGTGGCAGCTGTCAATCATTGTCTCTGATTGAGAACCATACTTAGGCAGCCTGGTTTTGCCCTTGAGTTGTGGGTAGTTGTTTTCTGTCTCTGTCTCTGTTCCAGACAGGACTGTTTCGTTCGTTCCATTTTTGTTATTTTCGTTCTAGTATTCAGTGGAATTAAAAGATCATGAACACGTACCACGTTGCACCTTGGTCCTCTCCTTCTTTCACCTACGACGATCGTTACAACGTGGTTATAGAAGTTATTGTGGTAATGCTTCCCCTGGTGTGTGTTCATTGTGTGATGGCAGTTTCTGTCAGTGAGATACCTCTTGTTTCCTCTCCGGGCAAAGAGAGGCAGGCATCAGTAGAGATAGGAATGTTTCTGCGTAGGCTGTCAGGCTGTTATTCTTATCCATTTTAAGAAACTTGGTTTCCACTGAAATCAAAGGGGAACGATTAACGACGTGACTCGAGTTCCAACAAGGCTCTGAACTTTGTTAAATCGCCTCTCTCTCTTTCTCTTTCCCGCTCTCCCTTCCACTGTTTGAGTGTTATTGTGTCTGGTTCTTAGGGAATGTCGAGTTGGCACATCACAAGGAAATATAATGCTCTGTTCTTTGGCAGGTGTGTGTAGGTTGTGTGTACAACCTAAACATAAGTGATACAATTGAAACAAGACAGGACTAGAGCTGCAGAGGTTGGTGAAGTAACCACCCTTCATAACATATACATTACAGTACATGGTAATAGATACAGCATATACTGTACACATAGATGTAAAGAGATGTGCTGCTGTGTAGTATTGCATACTGTACATCTCTTGTGAAATTTCCCCTCAATGTCCTTAAACTCGCATCTTCTTCCAAAGTAGCCTACAACCTACAAATGTCCACTCCCATGTTTAGTGTTCTAACAGCAGGCTATAGGAAGAGATGTACTTTACATTGACGATTCAGTGTATTCTAAAACTCACAAGTTATTTCAGAGTATGACAGGGACGAATCTTGTGTTCATTCTGAGTATAAACTCAATGCCCACTCCCGATCCTTCCTGAATGACTCATCTACTAACTATCATAACAAAAGGTGTACTTAGCTAGCTGTCATATCGTCTACAGCAGTGTGAATCAGAGGGATAGTGATATTTCAGTGATGCTATTTCCCCTCATGTAGTCCCAAAGCCCATACTGTAACCCAGGCACCATGCTTACAGAGATGAGGGACGTTGCTGAGTCAACTTCACGAAAGTGGAGTAATTGATCTGTCTGAGCACGTGTGCATGTACGTACGCGAGGCCTAACCCCTGCTCCTGAGGGGATCTCAGCCTGTTTGTATTTGCCCTGAATGGCCTAATTACACAAATGTGATGACAAAGGTATAAGCAGTTGAGGTTTCTCTCTCTTAGTGATCACTCTATTAGCCTGTTTGTAGTGGAGGAAAAATGTGCATCAGTTTCTGGATTTGACTCACGGTTGGGAATTTGAAAATATTGGTTAATATGTTCGCTTTACTCTTTAATGCTCTTACAAATATTTCTAAAACACTAATATAGAAAATCAGGGGAGGAATCAGTGTAGTTGAATGTTGATGATGTGGTTGTGATGCTGCTCTCTGACATGGTTTGGGTCAGTTCCTTTGTAATTTCAATATATGCTCTCCAATATCTGGCAGTTTGCTGTTCATCATAAGACTGAGGACTGCTTACATCAGCGCTACTGAGTGTGACCTCATGCCTGACCCATTTGTCCCTGTGGGGAAAGAGGAAGTCCAACAATACCACTATATCTAACTGTTATAGACCTCACAGGACGACTGCTCATCAAAGAGTAGTGTGCATGTGTGTGTGCGCGCATTTTACAGCTCTAAATCAAATCAAATCAAATGTTATTTGTCACATACACACGTTCAGCAGATGTTACTGCGGGTGTAGCGAAGCGCTTGTTTCTAGCTCCAACAGTGCTGTAATATCTAACAATACACCCAACACACACAACATTGAAATAATAGAATTAAGGAATATATAAATATTGGGATGAGCAATGTCGGAGTAGCATAGACTAAGTGGCACAGTAGAAGAGTATACAGTATATACAGTTGAAGTCGGAAGTTTACATACACCATAGCCACTTACATTTAAACTCAGTTTTTCACAATTCCTGACATTTAATCCTAATAAAAATTCCCTGGCTTAGGTCAGTTAGGATCACCACTTTATTTTAAGAATGTGAAATGTCAGAATAATAGTAGAGAGAAATATTTACTTCAACCTTTATTTCTTTCATCACATTCCCAGTAAGTAAGAAGTTTACATACACTCAATTAGTATTTGGTTGGATTGCCTTTAAATTGTTTAACTTGGGTCAAACGTTTCAGGTAGCCTTCCATAAGCTGCCCCACAATAAGTTGGGTGAATTTTGGCACATTCCGCCTGACAGAGCTGGTGTGACTGAGTCAGTTTTGTAGGCCTCCTTGCTCTCACACACTTTTTCAGTTCTGCCCACAAATGTTCTATAGGATTGAGGTCAGGGCTTTGTGATGGCCACTCCAATACCTTGACTTTGTTGTCCTTAAGCCATTTTGCCACAACTTTGAAAGTATGCTTGGAGTCATTGTCCATTTGGAAGTCCCATTTGCGACCAAGCTTTAACTTCCTGACTGATGTCTTGAGATGTTGCTTTAATACATCCACGTCATTTTCTGTCCTCATGATGCCATCTATTTTGTGAAGTGCACCAGTTCCTCATGCAGCAAAGCACCCCCACAACATGATGCTGCCACCCCCGTGCTTCATGGGTGGGATGGTGTTCTTCGGCTTGTAAGCCTCCCCCTTTTCCCTCCAAACATAACGATGGTTATTATGGACAAACAGTTCTATTTTTGTTTCATCAGATCAGAGGACATTTCTCCATGTACAGTTGCAAACTGTAGTCTGGCTTTTTTATTGCAGTTTTGGAGCAGTGGTTTCTTCCTTGCTGAGCGGGCTTTCAGGTTATGTCGATATAGGGACTCGTTTTACTGTGGATATAGACACTTGTGTACCTGTTTCCTCCAGCATCTTCACAAGGTTATTCGCTATTGTTCTGGGATTGATTTGCACTTTTCGCACCAAAGTACGTTCATCTGTAGGAGACTGAACGCGTCTCCTTCCTAAGCGGTATGACGGCTGCGTGGTCCCATGGTGTTTATACTTGCGTACTATTGTTTGTATAGATGAACGTGGTACCTTCAAGCATTTGGAAATTGCTGATTTATTTTGATTTACCCATGATGTCAAGCAAAGAGGCACTGTGTTTGAAGGTAGTCAAATGAGTCAAATTATTTAAATTAGCCTATCAGAAGCTTCTAAAGCCATGACATCATTTTCTGGAATTTTCCAAGCTGTTTAAAGGCACAGTCATCTTAGTGTATGTAAACTTCTGACCCACTGTAATTGTGATACAGTGAATTATAAGTGAATTAATCTGTCTGTAAACAATTGTTGGAAAAATTCTGTGTCATGCGCAAAGTAGATGTCCTAACCGACTTGCCAAAACTATAATTTGTTAACAAGATATTTGTGGAGTGGTTGAAAAACAAGTTTTAATGACTCCAACCTAAGTGTATGTAAACTTCTGACTTCAACTGTACATATGAGATGAATAAAGCAAAAATATGTAAACATTATTAAAGTGACTAGTGTTCCATTATTAAAGTGGCCAGTGATTTCAAGTCTATGCATATAGGGAAGCAGCCTCTAAGGTGTTATTCTTGTCCTAGATGGTTCATATAGAGAGTATTTGGCCTCGGGGCCTATATTGGGTTGCTGGTTGTGTTACATGTAGCAGGGTAAAACGTACACTGTGGAGGTATGTGGAGGGAAAGCATAACAGTACGAAGATAATTCATATTAATATCTGTCAAGTCACACAGTTAGTCCTTGCTCAAGAGCTTTGATTCCAATATGCAGTACACGTACACGTGTTAACTTGTGTCTGTGTGTGTATCCCAAACCCAGGGTCTGCACGTATTCTGTACATTTAGAAACCTTTTAAACAGTTACCTCTTTTTTTTATGTCTCAATATTTGCTTGGCGGCCGGTGGACCCCCAATGATGAGAGAGCTTGGCTGGGTGCCCGGACCTAGAACAATATCAGGGGGCTGGAAAGAGTGAGAGGCCTGGCCAGAGACACGCACGCGGCCATGCAGCTACCCACGCACATACAGAAATGTCTGGCCTCTAAGCCGTCAGCATCACGGCCGTACCTTACATAATGACAGCGAGTGGAGGCATTAAGACAATTTGTTTGATTTTAAGATGTCAAAAAGTCCTGGACCCTGCCCTTCACAGCTTTGTTTGATACCATGGCCTGTGTGTGTGTGTGTGTGTTCCTTCTGCATACCTCTTCTGCGAAATAAAAACAAGAGGAATGGACAGGCTCACACACACAGGGAGGTAAGTAAGGGAGGAAGCACATTAAGGTCTGTGAGAGGCAAGACAGGGGGAGGAGTGACAAAAGCTACACAGAAGAGGGAGGAGGAGGGGGTGTAACGTGTACACTCAATCGGGAAGCAAGTACGGGGAGGGAACTTAATGAATAAACTAGCAAAACAAGAAACACGACAAGCGTACAGATTTGAAACAGAAACAGAGTGAGTATTCTGTAACGTATATGCTGGGAGTCGGAGAGCAAGTGCAGGTGGTGAGTTTAATAATAAACGAAACATCGAACAATGAAGCAAACACGAGTAGCAGTACAGACATGAAACACATAAACAGAATCAATAACGCCTGGGGAAAGAACCAAAGGGAGTAAACGTGACAGGGCGAAGAGGAGGAGGCAGGAAGATGAAGGACAGGAGTGAGGGTAAAAAAGTGAGACGGGAGAGGAAGAGGACAAGAAAAAAAGAAGGGGAGAGAAAAAGGTGAGGGGTAGAATTGTCTATAAGAGCTGGCAATCGTTTTTTAAAGCAGTGGCCTCACATGAAAGAGGGCATTGTGGGTCTGTTAGGCCTATAGTTCCACTTGGAGCCAGAGAAACACAGCCAAGGACTGTGTTCCAAATGGCACCCTATTTCCTTATAGTGCACTACTTTTGACCAGGGCCCATAGGGCTTTCTAGGGCCCAGAGTGCACTATATAGGGAAAAGGATGCCATTTGGGATGCTGTCCAGGCCTCCCCCCTCTGCTCTGCTTGGTGTAGTAGCCTGGTAGTTTAGGGACTTGTTTCACTCAACAACTCCTGACAGCTCAGTGGGAGAAAGCACTTCTTGACTAGGCAGTGTGTGCAGATGTGTGTGTAGAAGAATACCACCCAATGCCAGTAGTACGTGTGTGTGAGTGTGAGTGTAGTGGGCACTGTTAATGAAAACTTCAACAAAAAGAGTGGAGTGTCAAGGTTGATTAGGCTGAGCTCGAACGGAGGAGTTTTATCGAAGGTGATCGAAACCAACCTATGTGTGTGTGTGTGTGAGTGAGCCGAAAAGAGCCCCTCTGTTCTCTATCATGTTAAATAGTGGGTCTTTATCCTAGAGCCCTGTAGCAATACGGGGGAAGCAGTAAACTGTTGACACGTTTCCGCTGTGCAGAGTGTGTGTGTATGTACAGTACATGGCTGTGTATGTGCGTGTGTGTGTGTGTGTTCACAGTCAACCACCAACACATTTCCGCTGTGCAGACAGCGCTCCTACTGCACAGTCCAGGAGTGTCGACCACGACCAGCTTGGCTTTACAAGGTTACATGTGGTCTTGTCCTCAAAGGGCCTGGTCACACACACACAGGGAAAGAGACACACACTCTCCAGACTACATACCGCCTAAAAGTTGAACTTCTTGGTCCTTTGAAGCGCATCAGAACAACACTTTAACACTAGTATGATTTCCATTTGTATTGATGTGAACGTTTTCTCTCATTCTTTCTGTCAGATCTCCACTAACACTCTAACGTGGATGGTGTTGGTGCTCGGCGTCTGCTGTAAGCTACAAAGATGTGTGGTCTGATCAAGAGTGTGAAGTTCTACCAGGCCTCTACTATTGAACTCTACGGGAAGGTCCACCCCTTTCTACCCACGCTCACCTTTTGGTCAGAGGACATTCAAGCTTAATTTCTTATGGATGCTTCTATTCCCTAGCACTGCTCTTCAAAACGGTGTGTGTGTATGTGCGTGTTTTCATGCATGTGTGAACAGAGAAGGCTTCAGTGTTGCCTACACACTCCCCCAGGCTAAACCTCTTACTGAAGACTGAAGTGGGTCATACTTTAACAAAGACACCTTTATGCCCAGCGCAAACACACACACAAACACACACACAAACACACACACGTCTCAAAGTGATATCAGGTTTCATGTTCTGTGTTGTCTAAATGTTCTCCTCCTGACACTTTCCCTGCCTGTCTGTCGACACCTGATCTGCTTGTATGGGAGGGAGGGGATGCAGCATACCATAATAACCAGCTCCACTATTAATTAGAGGTGGGGGGAGCATGGCGTAACTATGGTGACCTCCCTTCACCTCCTGTCCATGTCAGTGTGCCAACCCTGTGGTTTAATCAACGGTCAGGGCTCCTCCCCTCCCCTCTCCTACCCTCCATTCCCTCCCTAAGTCTGTGGCACCTCTCTCATCATTGGAGAGGGAGGGTGAGGAGAGAGAGGAGGGGTGAGGACTGGGTAGAGGGTGAAGAGAGGGGAAGGCAGAGAGGTGTAGGGAGAGGAGAGAAGAGAGTAGGAGATGGGAGAGAGTGAGAGGAGGGGGTGAGGAGAGGGGATAGGGTGAGGAAAGAAGGGGAGGAGAGAGCGGGAGGACAAGGATGGAGGGGTTGATAGGAAGACGATGAAAATGGTGTGGGAGATCAAAGAAAGAACGATGGAAACTATGAGAGAAAGGAGGAGGGGACGTTATCAGTCTTGTGATTGCTTCTAGTCACTCATCATTAGACTGAAGTCCTGTGAAACATGATCTGTAGTACCACTGGACTCAGGACTCAAATGTTATGACTTGACTGTGGCACATTCATATGTCTCTCTCTCTCTCTCTCTCTCTCTCTCTCTCTCTCTCTCTCTCTCTCTCTCTCTCTCTCTCTCTCTCTCTCTCTCTCGGGTGCTGCTAAACTGCATGCCTGGATCGTGGTGAACTTCAGGGAGGCCTATAACCTGTTTGCTGTCAACGGGATCCTCATCAACCACTGCCTATAATTATAGCTCACTTCCCGTACTGTAGCAAACTTCTTACAATGTTCCATGATGCGCTCATAAGTCATATATGCTAACTGCTGGAGCCATGCCTGCTATGGGTGATGCCCATTTTGACTATTTTCAGCCTTTTTTTCCAGATTTTTTTTGTGAATGACTGACATATTCACACACACACACACACACACACACACACACACACACACACACACACACACACACACACACACACACACGGATTTGTGGTAAATACCGTGGATTTTTTATATGCGTTGCGAGCCCAGAGGTTAGAGAGGTCGTGAGCACTGGTTTAACCTGATTTACACACCACTGTGACCTGAAATGAGTACCACATGACCGGACATACATACACATAGACACACCCTCCTCTGTGCCCGGGTCGCCTGTTCAGGTGTTTATGATTTATTCCTAATGAAAGCCCAGGCCACGACCGCAGTCAAAGGTCAGGGGTCGGCCAGTAAATCCTAATGGTTTACTAGAGAGACGGGTGAATTAGGGGCATTGTGTGGGAACGGTTATACGAGCTAAATTGGAGTTACTCCAAGCATATAGAGTCAGACATTGAGACTGACTGGTGAGAAGTGTAATTTGACTGACTGAGGGAGAATTGTCTGAGAGACAGATGAAGAGATGGAGGGATAGAGCATTAGAATGAAAGAGGCATGGGAGAGTTAGCAATGAAGAAAGTTTGAATAAGGGACTGAGTGTGGGCTGGCAGGGAGTGAGAAAGATGAGTGGAGAGACAGACAGACAGAGAGATATGCAAGGAGGGATGGATTCAGACAGACACTCAAACTGACAGACAGATTGAACCTCTGACCCTATGAAATCTAAGAAGCTGGTCTTCCCCCAGAACACTTATTTGGACAATACGCACACTGCCCCCCTCCTCTTCAGCCTTTCTTTTGACCTTCTCTCTTTCTTTCTCTTTACATTTAACATTATAGTCATTTAGCAGACGCTCTTATCCAGAGCGACTTACAGTAGAGAGTACATCCATTTTTCATACTGGTCCCCCGTGGGAAACAAACCCATAACCCTGGCGTTGTACGCTCTACAAACGGAGCTACCCCCCTCTCTCTCTCTACTTCTCCCCCCCCCTCTATCTCTCTATCTCTCTCCCCCCTCCCTAACTCTTTCTGCATCGTTCTAGCAGGATGTTGTATCTTGGCATCTCCTCCTCTCAGAGGTATGTCTGCTGTTGTTCATAAACCATGAAAGCTCTCATCAGATTCCTCTGTCTGATGTGGTGAAACGTCCCTCCCTCCCTCCCAACACACACACACTTTTACGTCTTGATGCTGTGTTTCTCAACCCAGGGTGGCGTTTTGGTTGGCCGGCCCATTCAGGACCCCGACCGTCGCACTAAGGGGGTTTTGGACTTCTCCTCTGTCACCCCTCAGGAGGGGTAGGTGTGTGTGTGTGTGCGTGCGTGCATCCATGGTGTGCTGGTGTGCATGTGGGTATGTGTGTGTGGCTATAATGGACTCTCCCATCCCTCACAGCACATTTCATGTCCTTTATAAACTCATAAAACCACAGGGAATTCAACTCTATTCAAAAAATATATATAATTGAGTGGTGCAAAGTACTGGAACTATATGTGTGTGTTTCTGTCAGTGTGTGTGTGTGTGTGTGTGTGTGTGTGTGTCGCATGCCGTGTGTGTGTCGCATGCCGTGGGTATGTCCATGCGTGTGCATGTATTTGTTTGATATTAAAGGGCCATTCATTACCTGCCTGCTGCCCCTCCCTGCTCCAGCACCACACGGTCATTAGTCACTAATGGAGCTGGGAGAAGATGATGTAAGAAGGTTCTGTAGCGATGACATCACCGCATCCTCCAACTCCACCCCAACATTCAGGAAACACTGTGATGCCATTGTCCCAGCGTGCCACCGTGACCTGGCGGAGTGAGTGCGTCATAACCGGAATACATTTTATTTCAAAAAACCTGAATAACCACAATGCAGCAGCAGCAGACATAGACATTTTATGAATAGTACAGCCTTGGAACATCTAAACGTCGGTTTATACTTAGACTGTGACAAGTGTAGCAGATCAAGACTACATTTAATTTGTACTCTGGTGGAATGCTGCACAGACATGAAAAAAAGTGAATGTGTCTGTGACTGTCGCAACATCCGTTGTCGTGGTTACTGGGCTGCTATAGCAACAAGTCCAAATCCATCTGTGACGAGAGCTGCAGGAGTTCTAAAATTCTCAGACAGAATTACCTACTTTTATTTCGGCGCACTCACAACCACAAGCTATTTTCTGTCAACTCGCCATCATTACCTTGTAAATAATGAAGTTGATGTGGGGTTCTTTTCCTGTAATAGTGAATAAAAAGTAACTCAATTGAAGACGTTGTCAGCTGTACTCTGGTCATTATTTGAACTGCCTAGCCTGCTAGCTAGTATTCGTTTTTTCTTAGTTTCTTCCTAAGATAAAAGAAATGGGATCCTTGAAAATAATGTTAGGGATTTCTTCTTGGAAATGTACTTAACTTTAGGAGAGCTAAACCCTTGTCTTGTGACAAATGGATACTTTTGTACCCATTAACGTTTTCTTGCGCCACGGCCAAAGACACATGTGGCTTCCGGACATTTAAATATAGCAAGAAAACGAATTAAACATGCATTATCCACTCTAGCTAGTAATTAACAATACATTGTGTTAAATAGCTTGCGTTAGCCAAGTTCTTCTTTGCAAATTGACGAGCTAACTTCGATAATGTTAACGTTGTTAGCTATGTTGGCTATAATGTTGCTACGCGTTAGCTAACGTTGCTACCTAACTTACCGGTCGCGCAGTCCCTCTACCAACATCTCTACTATCAGGGACAACACCTTCTCCTCCAGCTGGTCCACATGAATGGTCTCTCAGCTCCCTTCTTCTTAGCAGCCGACTTAATGTCAGACCACACATTTTTTACAGCAGCATCACTGTCTCTTGCCATACCTCAACGGCAGAGACAGACTCGGCCACTCTTGCCCATCCTCTCTTTTTGGTCACGGTCGACAGTGACCCCGCAATCTTTGAGTGTCCCCAACAGCAACCTTTTCCAGTCTGCTATTTCCTCCATCATCACTTCAAGCTCTTGTTTTCTGAAGTTGCGCTTTCCTTGGTTATCCATTTTTGTTTTTATATAGCAAGTCTGATGGCTATATTGTGTGAAAAAATATCTAGTTTATTTTTCTACATGAAGTGTTTGTGGGCCAAAAAAAAGATTAATCTTGAGACATAAAGGAGATAAATAAATGTAATTAAATGGAAATCTCAACATTTTATTATAGTGGGCCAAATCCTATCATCCCTGTCAAATAGGCTTATTTATTGGTTTCAAGCACGTCACTAATGTCAATGCCACATAATAAGATATTTACGAAGTTCTTAGGAAAGATATTTACGAAGTTCCTAAGAAAACAATGAATTCCCTAAGAACATTTTGAGGAATTACACTTAAAAACTTATTTTTTTCCCCCTTAAGAAACGTATGTTTTTTTGCAAGTAATGTTTTGTGAATCCAGCCCCAGGCTGCTAATGTCATGCAGAGTCTGTCGCTTTGTGTTTTTACTTTTTCATAATGACAACTACAAGTTTGATGTCGAATGACAATAGAATGTTCATGATGTCACCGCGACAACTGTCTACAGACATGTCAATAGACCAACTGTAAACCAGCCTTAACCCTGGCAATTTGTCTGGTAAACTCATGGGTACACGTGCAATGACTGCCTGGTATTGTGATGCAATCATTTCCATGGTAATGTAAAATGTTCAATTCAAATGATGTTTAACTGATGTGGCTCATGCAATGGAATGTTTTTTTGTAATATCAGTTGAGTTCAATCAAACAATCACAGCCCATATTTTAGCACATATTTTACTTCCTGCTTTGCTCCTACGGGTTACACTCGCAATGACCTCTGGTCCACCCGCTACGCCATCATTGACTTGAATGGGGATGCAAGTTCTATTCATACAATTTCTATGGCAGCTCATGCGGTCAGGACCGTCATCAAAAATTCCATGACCGTCACAGCCCTAGCATGCGTGTGTGTGTGTGTGACGACGGTTGGCCCTATCTATTTGAGGGAGTTTTTCCCAGAATGATCCAAAACATTGAGTCCCATTGCTATTGGCCTCTGTCTGTCTGACTGGGCACCAGTCACACCAGTAACTGTTCTGGTGTAGTGTGGTCTGATGTTGTGACTACCAGGAAATAAAAAACTTGGAAGGGTGACCTGACCACACACTCTCTCTCTCTAACTGCCGTCTCCAATGTTCACTTCTATCCTTCTTTCTTTATTGTATTTCTGATGAGGTTGCCACAGTGAACAAAGAGCATCTTTCTCTCTACCTCTCACCCTTCTCCGTTCCTTGCTGTCGTTCAGTGAACAAAGAGCTATGTTTCCAGGTCAGCTCAAAGCTAGGATGATGAGTTAATCCCAGGTGGCATTTATCTTCAGGATTCTCTTACCTCGTCTCCTAAACACCTGCCTGTTCCACCAATAAACAGGGGATTCCTATTGTTCTGTTGTAGAAAGGTTCTGCAATCAGAACTCAGGAAAGTTGAGAAGGAAAAATAACCTTTGAACTAATCCAGCATGAACCAAAGCAAACAATGAATCACTCCGTATCTCCCGGCCTGGGTGGTTTACACCGCGGCTAGGCTGCTAGCTCTAGAATGGTTAGCTTAGCCAGTTAGCCATAACAAACACAACTCGTTTACTGATACGGTGTGGGGATTAGCACGCCACACACACAGTTAATGGACTCCATATTGGCCCTGTAATAAGATACACAGCAGTCTTACTGAGTAGCTCACACAGAGTAGCTTAGGACCCTACAGGATCACTGACTAGCACTGAATCCTTTTAAAACTTCTGTCTGACTGACAATTCTCGGTCTGTCCGTCTTGTTTGATGTCTGTCTGATTGGCTTCATACTAGTATGTATCAGCTCTCAGGTATCAGTCTCTCAGCACACCTCAAATCAAATACAAGTTTATTGGTCAGGTACACAGATTTACAGGTGTTATAGTACGTGCAGTGAAATGCTCATGTTACAACAGTGCATTAGAAAGGGAAAGGGGGATACCTAGTCAAGTTGTACAACTGAATGCCTTCAACTGAAATGTGTCTTCCGCATTTAACCCAACCCCTCTGAATCAGAGGTGCGGGGGGGGGGGGGGGCTGCCTTTATCGACATCCACCTCTTCGGCGCCTGGGGAACAGTGGGTTAATTGCTTTGCTCAGGGGCAGAACGACAGATTTTCACCTTGTCGGCTCGGGGATTCGATCCAGCAACCTTTCGGTTATTCAATGTACAATACAAATACACAAACTAAATGCTAAATTTACATGAAGTACATTTGTGGTGCTTGCTTTAGCTCGTTAAAAGTATTTTTAGTGGTAGTGGAAGAAGCTCCAAACGTTTAACTTGGCTATTAAAAGCAAAGCAGTTACATATAGTCAAAAACAGTCAAAAAAAATATTGAGTCTGATTACTTTGATAGACTACTATATCATTGTTTGTCTACATGTAGTTATATTTTACCTTCTCTAATGGTCCGTAGGCTGCGTTGCACGGTAGTGAACCCCCATCTGGTTGGCGATCCTGTTGTGCTTTTCTGACTAGGAAACACCATCTTCAACCTAGCTAGGAACACGGAGGTAGGATTAGAGATGACTTTGTTTTGATTTCAAACATTATTTTTGTGGAGTAAAGAACGACATGCTGACTGAACTGAATAGGTTACACGACCCCTTGTTCGAATTATAATGTCTAAACTACAATTGGTGCGTTGTGAAAACTGAAAGAAGAAAGACATGACAAAGCGCTCTTCTGTCAGAAGATGGGAATAAAAGGTAGGATCCTGTGCAATAATTTACACGTAGAATGTTCATTCAAATTATGTTAACTGATGTGGTTCATGCAATGGAATATCTTTTTTGTAATATCAGTTGAGTTGAATCAACAAATCTCAGCACATATTTTAGCACAAATTTGACTTCCTGCTTTGCAATGTGTCACGGTCGTCTTCATCTGAAGAGGAGAGGCGAGATGGATCGGAAGACCAAAATGCGGCGTGGTAGGTTTCCATGGTAAATCTTTAATCAAGAAAGTACTGAACACTGAAAACTATACAAAACCAGTAAACAAAATAACAACCGTGCCGCTAATGCGAGCTGCGCTGAAACCAGCCATCAACATAGACAATCACCCACAAACAAACAGTGCAACCCAGGCTACCTAAGTATGATTCTCAATCAGAGACAACTAATGACACCTGCCTCTGATTGAGAACCATACTAGGCCGAAACATAGAAATACCCCAAAACATAGAAAAACAAACATAGACTGCCCACCCAACTCACGCCCTGACCATACTAAATAAATACAAAACAAAGGAAATAAAGGTCAGAACGTGACACAATGACAGCCAGTCCACCTATTATGCCATCATGACTTGAATGGGGACACCAGCTATATTTATACTATTTCCATGGCAGGAGGCAAAGCTCACTCTACATTCAAGATTTTATTTGAATGATGATGTAATGATCAAACAATAGAATAATGTAAGAAACTCACAGGTATGCTGTTCAAGGTCAGATAGAAACTCAAATGTTATTATATTGGGCTCACCTTGACTTGACAGCCATATGCAGTGTAACTTTAGTCAGATGCTCTGTCCTTCTCTCTGCTGTAAATCCATTCATCCATTCAATCTTTCTTAACATCCTGTTTCTGGTTGTTGTGGTCCATCATAAAAAGCAGTCAATGTTGAAAGGAGAGAAAATATATCATAGTTTTGGAACTTTTTTGGGGGGCTTTCTGAATTTGAAGACTTGCTATTGTGGTGGAAGGGAGGAACTCGTGAGGAATTAAAACGTTTTAGGCGATTATTAGGGTAGATAAATATGACGGTGCATCTAGTGATGACAGTTCTTTAAAATTATTGTTGTGGTAAATTAAGTAGTTGAACTTCAATAACTTTTTGTCTAACTGGTTGGGAAAATGGTCAAAGTAGCTGATTTGTGTCAACAGTTCAATTGTTCATAGGGAATGGAAAGCTTCAAGTTTTATTAGTCGTATGTACGAGATACACATGGAATGCTTACTTGCAGGTTCCTTCTCGACAATGCAACAACAATAAGAAACAATAAAAGATAAGATAAGAACATACAGTAAATGACTCAGTTGTCACGCCCTGACCTTAGAGCTTTTTAGGTCTCTATTTTGGTTTGGTCAGGGTGTGATTTGGGTGGGCATTCAATGTTCCGTTTTCTATGTTTTTGTATTTCTTTGTTTTGGCCGGGTATGGTTCTCAATCAGGGACAGCTGTCTATTGTTGTCTCTGATTGGGAACCATACTTAGGTAGCTTTTTCCCACAGGGTTTTTGTGGGTAGTTGTTTTCTGTATAGTTTAGTTTCCTTACAGAACTGTTCGTTTTCCTCTTTGTTATTTTTTGTTCAAGTGTTCTGATTTAATAAAACATCATGAACACGTACCACGCTGCGCTTTGGTCCAGTCATTTACAGCAGGAGGAGAGTGACATCCGTAGGATGAAAATCAAATCAAACTTTATTTGTCACATGCGTCGAATACAACAAGTGTAGACCTTACTGTGAAATGCTTACTGACAAGCCCTTAACCAACAATGCAGTTCAAGAAGAGTTAAGAAAATATTTACCAAATAAGCTAAAGTAAAACATTTAAAATAATAAAAAGTAACACAATAATATAACCATAATGAGGCTACATACAGAGGATACCGGTACCGAGTCAGTGTGTGGGATACAGGTTAGTTGAGGTAATTTGTACATGTAGGTAGGGGTAAAGTGACTATGCATAGATAATAAACAGCGAGTAGCAGCAGTGTACAAAACAATTAGAGGGGGGTCCATGTAATTGTCCAGTGGCCATTTGATTAATTGTTCAGCAGTCTTATGGCTTGGAGGTAGAAGCTGTTAAGGAGCCTTTTGGTCCAAGACTTGGCGCTCCGATACCGCATGCCGCGTGGTAGCAAAGAAAACAGTCTATGACTTGGGTGAATGAAGTCTCTGACAATTTAATGGGCTTTCCTCTGGCACCGCCTATTATGTAGGTACTGAACTGCAAGAAGCTTGGCCCCAATGATGTACTGGGCCATACGCACTACACTCTGTAGCGCCTCATGGTCATATGCCGAGCAGTTGCCATACCAGGCGGTGATGCAACCAATCAGGATGCTCTCGATGGTGCAGCTGTAGAACTTTTTGAGGATCTGGGGACCCATGCCAAATATTTTCAGTCTCCTGAGGGGAAAAAGGTTTTGTCGTGCCCTCTTCAAGACTGTGTTGGTGTGTTTGGGCCATGATAGTTTGTTGGTGATGTCGACACCAAGGAACTTGAAACTCTCGACCCGCTCCACTGCCCCGTTAATGTTAATGGGGGCCTCTTCTGCCTTTTGCTGTTGTCCACGATCAGCTCCTTTGTAAAATACACACATTAGAATTTGTATAATACCGGACTGCACAATTTATAGTCCAATATGTAACTGTGTATTAGGGATTGGGGGCAGTGTATAAAGTGAGCAGTATAATACGAGTCTGGTAGCAGAAGTTGTGGTGTGTGTGTGTGTGTGTGTGTGTGTGTGTGTGTGTGTGTGTGTGTGTGTGTGTGTGTGTGTGTGTGTGTGTGTGTGTGTAGCATGAATGTGCATTCAGAAAGTATTCAGACCCCTTCACTTTTTCCACATTTTGTTACGTTACAGCCTTATTCTGAAATTGATTAAATGATATACTTTTTTCTTATCAATCTACACATAATACCCTATAATCACAAAGCAAAACAGGTTTTTAAATATTTTTGCAAATGTTTACAAATAATTTATGTAAGTATTCAGACCCTTTGCTCTGAAACTCAAAATAGAGCTCAGATTCATCCTGTTTCCATTGATAATACTTGAGATGTTTCTACAACTTGATTGGAATTAATTCAATTGATTGGACATTATGTGGAAAGGCATATAAGGTCCCTCAGTGGACAGTGCATGTCAGAGCAAAAGCCATGAGGTTGAAGGAATTGTCCATTGAGCTCAGAGACTGGATTGTGTCGAGGCACAGATCTGGGGAAGGGTACCAAAAAATGTCTGCAGCATTGAAGGGGAATACAGTGGCCTCCAACATTCTTAAATGCGAGAAGTTTGGAACCACCAAGACTCTTTCTAGAGCTGTCCACCCGGCTAAACTGAGCAATTGGGGGAGAAGGGCCTTGGTCAGGGAGGTGACCAAGAACCCAATGGCCAATCTGATAGAGCTCCAGAGTTTCTCAGTGGAGATGGAAGAACCTTCCAGAAGGAAAACCATGCCTGCAGCACTCCACCAATCAGGCCTTTATGGTAGAGTGGCCAGACGGAAGCCACTCCTCAGTAAAAGGTACATTACTGCCTGCTTGAAGTTTGCCAAAAGGTACCTACAGGACTCTCAGACCGAGAGAAACAAGATTCTCTGGTCTGATGAAACCAAGATTGAACTCTTTGGCCTGAATGCAGGCACCGCTCATATCTGGCCAATACCATCAGTATAGTGAAGCAAGGTAGGGAATTGATTGGGAGTCCCATAGGGCGGGGCACAATTGTCCCAGCTTCGTCCGGGTTTGGCCGTGGTAGGCCATCTTTGTAAATAAGAATATGTTCTTAACTGACTTGCCTAGTTAAATAAATAATAAAATAAAAAAAATGGTGGTGGCGGCATCATGCTGTGGGGATGTTTTCAGCAGCCTCCTCCAGAGCTCTCAGGACCTCAGACTGGGGAAAGGGTTCAATTTCCAACAGGACAATGACCCCGAGAACACAGGCAAGACAATGCAGGAGTGGCTTCAGGAAAAGTATCTGCATGTCCTTGAGTGAACCAGCCAGAGCCCAGACTTGAACCCGATCGAACACCTCTGGAGAGACATGAAAATAGCTGTGCAGCGACGCTCCCCATCCAACTGGACGACAGAGCTTGAGAGGATCTTCAGAGAAGAATGGGAGAAACTCCCAAAATATAGGTGTGCCAAGCTTGTAGCGTCACACCCAAGACCTGCAATGCATTTAAATTAACAGGTGTGCCTTGTTAAAAGTTATTTTGTGGAATTTCTTTCCTTCTTAATGCGTTTGAGACAATCAGTTGTGTTGTGACTAGGTAGAGGTGGTATACAGAAGATAGCCCTATTTGGTAAAAGACCAAGTCCATATTTTGTCAAGAACAGCTCAAATAAGCAAAGAGAAACGACAGTCCATAATTTCATTTAAGACATGAAGGTCAGTCAATGCGGAAAATTTCAAGAAGTTTGAAAGTTACTTCAAGTGCAGTCGCAAAAACCATCAAACGCTGTGATGAAACTGGCTCTCTTGAGGACCGCCACAGTAAAGGAAGACCGAGAGTTACCTCTGCTTCAGAGGAGTTGACTGCACCTCAGAATGCAGCCCAAGTAAATGCTTCACAGAGTTCAAGTAACAGGCACATCTCAACATCAACTGTTCAGAGGAGACAGCGTGAATTGCACCTTCATGGTCGAATTTCTGCAAAGAAACCACTACTAAAGGACACCAATAAGAACAAGAAACTTGCTTGGGCTTAGAAACACGAGCAATGGACATTAGACTGGTGGGAATCTGTCCTTTGGTCTGATCAGTCCAAATTTGAGATTTCTGATTCCGACCACCACGGCTTTGTGAGACGTAGAGTAGGTGAACACTTAACCAGTATGACTACCATAGCATTCTGCAGCGATACGCCTTGCCATCTGGTTTGAGCTTAGTGGGACTATCATTTGTGACCGACCGGCTCAAATTGGTGTTATGTAGCAATATTTTAAATTGTGTTTTTTTTTGGATAAAGACACATCTTCCAAATGGAATATCATACACTACAGTTGAGGATCAATGGGAAAGTAAATTTGCTTTGAAAGTTGATAAACTCATAAACTCACTTTTGATAAAATGGCCTTTGAATGTTTTGGTACTACTATTGGAGAGCCCTTCTTTGTTGACACCCATTCGGCATCGTTCACACTCTCTTAAGCTTTAGCCCCACCAATCTCTTTAAAGTCACCCGCGACAGCAAAGACTGCTACCAGGTGAGAGGATTCTTGCTGGCTAATAGTCTTGTACAGTTTTCTGAGTGCCGCCCTGGTGTTTGCTTGTGCACAGCTGTGATAATACCACAAGTGAATTCCTTTTGCGTACAGTGGGGTTGGCATTTTAGCATCAGAAACTCAAGGTCGAATGAACAAGGGCTCGCAATGTTGGAAGTCTGGGAGTTGATGATGTGGAAATGTTGGAGGTGTGGGAGTTGATGATGTCACAATGGGACGTTTAGAATGTTGAAGAAATCCCATGAAAGCTTAGTAGTTTAAAAAGTCTAAAATATATCAAAAGTTGTATACAAGTGCACTGGTCCTGTCAATGGCGGGTGTAAGAGGAGTAGGATTCCAAATAATAAGAATAAGAAGTATTACAAATATTTCAGAGGGGACTCTTGCTTTGCAAGCCCCACTAATAATCCCAGAGACCACCCTTACCCTTTCTCAGACCACCCTTACCCCTCTTACTCCCCTCTGAGAGCTCTAATTCCCTTGTTTGTTTGGGGATAATTTAAGGAAGCCTAAACATGAGGTGAACTGTGGCCAGGTGAAGACGAGAGACTGTCAGACAGACACCTCAGAGGACAGGTGTTGACAGAACTCTCGTCAGCCTCACCCTCTCTCTCCCCCTCTCTTCCCCCTCTTTTCCCCCTCTCGCCCACCTCCTCCAGCCACCCTACTCTCACCTTCCCACCTGCCTTTCCTCCTCTCGCCTCTCACCAGCCTCCCCCACCCACCCTCTATCCCCTCTTACCCACCTGTCCCTCCCTACCTCCTCTCAACCGCCTCACTCGCTCTCCTCCTCTAATGAACTTGGAGGTAAGCCTCCTCGCTCTCCTCCCTCTCACCCCCCCCACCCCCCCAGGGGCATCTTCACTCAGCACCACACCTGTGTTTGTGTTGCCGAGCAGGTTGCCACGGTAACTACAAATCTGGATGACTGAGGTGATGCTTTTAGCGGTGCTAATGAACTCGGAGGTAAGGAAATCTCCCCTCGATCCCCTCTGAGCCTTGGCGTGGCGTAGGCAGATTTTGTATTATTGGCCAGACAGAATTAGACGTTTTGTCTATGTTTTGTCTCTGGGTCAAACACACTGTCTGTCTCATTCTCTCTCTTTGTTCTGTTCTGTCATGTGTTCAGTCACGCGAGAAACATGCCACATCTCTTTCTTCTTTTCTCTCTCTCCCTTTCTCTGTCTCAATCTCAGTCTCTGTCTCTCTCTCTCTCCCCCCTGTTCTCTCCCTCCTTACCCTCCCAATCTCATTGGATCACACCTGAGAAGATTTAGAGAGCAGCTAACTCCCTCTCTTTCTCTCTCTGTCTCCAGTATCCCCCTTTCTTTCTTTCTCTCTTTCTTTCTCTTCACATCCTCGCTGTCCCTCTCCCTCTCCTCCCTCCACTCCCTCCCACCCTTCCTTCCCTCCAGTTGAGTCAGCCCGGAGTGAGAGGTTGATTCTCTCAGGTGTGAACAGACATTCTCTTGGCGGAGAGAGAGAAAGAGAGGATAAATTACCTTGGATGAAATACAATTCTTTTCTCAATTTGAAACTCTGGATCTGTCAGGATCTAAGTTGTACAATGATGGCTGACAGTTCCTTGGCCCGGCCGCGTGAGTGTGTGCATGTACGTGTGTGCGTGTGTCCAAGTACCCAATGTTCAGATATATCAGCCACACCGCACTCCAAGTTCCGATTAGTCAGCTACTCCAGTCATAAGTCACTATTGATAACAAGAGTGATAGAGGCCACTGAAAGGTTTATGAAGAAATCTTTACATAGAAATCCAGCTAATTTATTCCCTGTATTAGCTGTGTATGTACTCATACTGAGGTTAGTTAGGGGTAAATAAGGGTCGGTTCAAATCCCTACCTGTGCGGGGGTGGGGGGAATAGTAAGACTGGGGGAGGGATTTCACATGGAATCTTCCACTAAGCCACTCACCTCCTGGGCCCTTGCTCCCTGACATCAATGTTTAATGGGATTTGTGCTCTGGAACCCCTCTGTTGTTGAAACGTCAATGTTTCCATGACAACTCAGCAGCATTCAATTCAAACTCCAAAGCAGCAGTTACTTTTTAAAAATATTTTTTTCCCTCGTCCGGAATCAATGTAATTTTTTCACAACATACATGGCTAGTTCAAACAGGTTCAAGGAAAGGTAGCAGTCATGTCACATAGCTGGAATAGTTGTGATTTTGTGCTATTTGCTATTGTAAGTGAAAGCATTGTTCAGTGTGTAAAAAATATTAATGAAACATGTAAAGTGTTGGTCCCATGTTTCATAAACTGGAAAAGAAACCCCAGAAATATTCAATACGCTCAAAAAACGTATTTGTCTCCAACTTTTGTGAGCGGTTTTCCTTTGCCAAGATAATCCATCCACCTGACAGGTGTGGTATATCAAGAAGCTGATTAAACCTCATGATGATTACACAGGTGCACCTTGTGCTGGGGACAATAAAAGGCCACTTTAAAATGTGCAGTTTTGTCACACAACAGAATGTCACAAGTTTTGCGATAGCGCGCAATTGGCATGCTGACAGCTCGAAGCTGTTGCCTGAGAATTTAATCTTCATTTCCCTACCATAAGCTGCCTCTGTTGTCGTTTTAGAGAATTTGGCAGTACGTCCAACCGGCCACACTACCGCATACCACGTATATCCACGACCGCCCAGGACCACTTTCTTCACCTGCGGGACCGTCTGAGACCAGCCACACGGACAGCTGGTGGGGTGGTGTGCTGAGGAGTATTTATGCCCAGTCATGTGAAATGAATGAATTTATTTCAGTTTAAATTGTTGCATGTTGCATTTATATTTTTGTTCAGCATAACTGAAGTAGAGACAATGATGTGGGTAAATGTAGTTAATTTGACTATATTATACAACGGGTGGGTCTAATACTGAATGCTGATTGGTTAAACCACATTCCAGCCAGTGTCTATTCCACAAGTTCCACCGGCTAAATCTATCTTGTTAAAATGCCTATTTATTCAGTTCCATCTGGCTGCGCAATCCATCTCATCAGCCCAGCCAGTCAGTTTATAAACTTGACCTCCACTATGAAAAAACATCTTGACATTATCTCACGTTTCTTTTAGACTAACATTTAGTTTTCAACAGCGGAGATTCGTATAAATCTTGCTCTCTGTCTCTCCAACATTTGCAAAATTGTTTCAATATTCAAATTCGATCTCCAGATGTCCCATAGTAAATTGGGAGTTAGGATGAGAGGCAGGCAGCTTTTCTCAGCCAGTCGAAATCATGAATCAGCATCATTTTTATGGCTATATCATAAATGTCAATTGAAAAGAGGTAAAACGAAAGATGTGCTGCTAGAGTGCAGTCTTTCCAGCTTCAGTTTGAAGTGATTGTTGTGTTGTTGCCTAGCTCCTCTAAACAACCGTGTCCTGACGAGTGAGCAAATGTCCTATGCCAGGTAATAGCATGCCTTTATTAGCTCATTGTTACGGATGTATCCAAATAAATGTCAGTAGAAAACAGCTTAAACACTTACTTCGCTGTTATTCTGATTGCATTGTTTGTTGTGGCTGTATATCACCCGTAGTTGGCTAGCTAGTAAGCAAGGGATAAGAACGTTGCCAGCTAGTATGGCAATGGAACGTTTCAAATGAACAACTGGATCCATAGATGCAGAACAAAACGACTGAATGACTGGGTTGCGTCTCTGGCAACCGAACCAATAGAACGAACGACCAGCCGGCTTGGGTAGTAATATTAGATTTGTATCGGGACTAAATCATGTGGAAGGATGAAATATTATGAATACATTCACCAAAATAACGTTTTTAATGTGTTTTTTTTTATTTTTACATTGGATAAAAGTTGAAATCAGAGCTAGAGAATGGTATATCATACACTACATTTGAGGAACAATGGAAAAGTAATTGTGCTTTGAAAGTTGATAAACTTGTAATCTCACTTTTGAGAAAATGGCCTTTGAATGTTTTGGTACACCTACTGGAGACCTCTTCTTTGTCTACAGCCATTCAGAATTGTTCACACCCTATTAAGCTTTAGCCCCACCCATCTCTTTAAGGGTTGATCCGAGCGTTCTGTCCTAACAACAGCAGTCAAGTACCCAAGCTAACTGGCTAACATTGGCTAGCTTGATAGTTACTTCCAGACACAAATGAGAGAACAGCTCACTCTGACCATTTTACTTGCCCTAATAGAGCTGGTTATGCTGTTTTTATGTTATCTAGAGCATTGGTTACTGCAAGTGTTCTGCTGGCAATAATTGACACTTTTTTGCCAACATTTATCAACACTGGCCATATTCAACGGGTGTTGAGCGTTCGTAAATTCGTCAGATATTCTGCTCTCTGGCACATACAGATTAGAGTGTTCTGAAATCTGAGTAGACAGCCACAGCGAATTTACCAGCTACGTCTATCAACAGTTGTCACAGTGACAACATTAACATTCTATTGAAATGGTTACTTGCATAGTGGAGTCTTTTCTTAAGACATCTAGCTAGCTAAACACTAAACCATAATTTCAACTCATGATGTTACTACACTGCATGAATCTTTAGATAGCTAACCAACCAGGTTCAATGTTAGCTAGCTAACATTAGGCTATAACAACAAAGAAAATGGCTCTGCGATACGAATAATATTACTACACAGATCATACACATAACGTTAGCTGGCTGACCTAACAACAGCAGTCAAGTACCCAAGCTAACTGGCTAACGGGCTAGTTTGCTAGCTACTTTCAGACACAAATAAGAGAACAGCTCACTCACCATTTTAGTCGCCCTATTGAAATGGATACTTGCGTAGTGGAATCTTTTGTTAAGACATATAACTAGCTAGCTAAACATTGAACCATAATCCCAACTCATGACGTTACTACCCTGCATGAATCTGCTAAACAATCAGGCTGAATGTTAGGTAGCTAAGATTAGGGTATAACTAGCAAAGCAAACTAGCAAAGCTCTAAGATACAAATAATATTACTACACAGATCATAAATATAATGTTAGCTAGCAATCCAGCCAGCTAACGTTAGCTAGCTAGCTAACAGTTCACTTTAACTTGAAATGAAAACGACTTTCTGACAAAATTAGAAACGTGTAATATCTGAATACCCGTATACATGGATGGACACTTCTCACTCTCTCACAGATGCCATGGCTGCTCTTAGTTTGAATATGTAATCCGGAGCCATCTGTTTTCTCCATCTCCATAGCTACCATACTCTAATTCCCTTGATTTCAAAACAGAAAATGGATAGCAACACTTCAGCAGTTCTATCACGCAATATATTAAAAAAATAGCACTGTTAGACAGAAGTGTGCTACATGGCAGACCAATCCGAACTCATCTCTCGGCATGTCCAGCCCACTCATTATCTAGGCCTATCACGGTTAGGGGGAAGGCTGCTGACTTTTTCTGTGGCTAAACCAACTAGGCTCGTAAATTAACCATTTTATTTGTATTTAAAGATGTCATACACGTTTGTTAAGAAGGCACATGAAAGTTCACATGTTCAGAAGGTATTTCTGCCAAAAAAACGCATTTTGATTTTAAAAAATGGTTTACATTCAAATGGCTCTCCTGAGTAGTAGTAACACGCGACATACGCCTAGTTTCCTGAAACGAGTCACATATGTCAATCATTCTTTGAATACGTTGGTAACCCATTGTACAAAAGTGATAATTTGTGGGCTATACTCAGCCTTGTCTCAGGATGGTAAGTTGGTGGTTGAAGATATCCCTCTAGTGGTGTGAGAGCTGTGCTTTGGCAAAGTGGGTGGGGTTATATCCTTCCTGTTTGGCCCTGTCTGGGGGTGTCCTCGGATGGGGCCACAGTGTCTCCTGACCCCTCCTGTCTCAGCCTCCAGTATTTATGCTGCAGTAGTTTATGTGTCGGGGGGCTAGGGTCTGTTTGTTATATCTGGAGTACTTCTCCTGTCCTATTTGGTCCTGTGTGAATTTAAGTGTGCTTTCTCTAATTCTCTCTTTCTTTCTCTCTCTCGGAGGACCTGAGCCCTAGGACCATGCCCCAGGACTACCTGACATGATGACTCCTTGCTGTCCCCAGTCCACCTGGCCGTGCTGCTGCTCCAGTTTCAACTGTTCTGCCTTATTATTATTCGACCATGCTGGTCATTTATGAACATTTGAACATCTTGGCCATGTTCTGTTATAATCTCCACCCGGCACAGCCAGAAGAGGACTGGCCACCCCACATAGCCTGGTTCCTCTCTAGGTTTCTTCCTAGGTTTTGGCCTTTCTAGGGAGTTTTTCCTAGCCACCGTGCTTCTACACCTGCATTATTTGCTGTTTGGGGTTTTAGGCTGGGTTTCTGTACAGCACTTTGAGATATCAGCTGATGTACGAAGGGCTATATAAATACATTTGATTTGATTTGATTTTGATTTGATAATGTCCTCGGAGCCGGTGTATGGAAGATATATTGGCACAGTTAGGGCCTAACAACACCCGAGCCAATATATGAGATGGGAGGGGTGTCTCGTTTCCCACTGTCGGCAAACATCCTCCCCAAGACTCCCCTCTTCCTCCACCTCTCCATTCCCCCATCCATCCCCAGTCGCAGATGTGCCAATGTAGCCCGTGTCTTACGTATTTCCATTCCCTTCTCTCATCAAAGAAACCAAATGGAATCAGGAAAAAAAGGACAGAAGTGGAGAGAGAGAGTGGCATGATTTTTTTTTTGCCTGCTCGCTTTTCACGGCCTGTGGTTTTATTGGACTTTCCGCAGGGCGAGGTTAAACGGCCACCGCTGCCCCATTCACACGCACACAGAAGCACACACCTCAACGCGGCTGTGCTGTTGCCAGTAAAGGAACACGCATTGACAGCAGGGAAAGTAACAGAGCAGGCTTTGTGTTACTCAGCAGTCCATTAGGGTAAGAGTGGTGTGTGTTTGTGTTTGTTTGGAGCAGTACAGCGCTACAACTAGGGAGGGAGGAGACCCACAGCCCACTCCAAACAGAGATATGAGCTTTACTGGCCAGGGGAGTACAGGTGTGCATGTTTTCCTGTATGTGTGTGTGTGCAAATAAGTTTATTAGTGGATTGGGCTGGGGGTTTGGGTATCCCTCCCTGTGTTTCCATAAGGCTTACACCTCCAGGCTGGAGAGTTCTGATAACCTGAGTTTAACCTGGTCAACAAGAGTTTGGATTGGATGGTGTTACAGTTCAGGCCCTCGCCATCCCATAGTATGCATACATACCACAATAGTTAACAGTCTAAGTTCTAGTTATACTGCCCAGGCCCCGTCTGTGGGAATGTCACAGTTTAAGTATGTGATAAGGATAGTAAAGTGTGTGTTTGTGTGTATTGACAGCAGTGGTGGTTAGTGCCGTTTAAGATGTGGGAGGACAATATTTTTCATGAGCATTATTTCTATTACAGCATATTGGATTACTGTCATTCATATTCCATTCACCCAGTTCAATGTAACACCGATAGGTTTAGGTACTACAAGATACTCAACTTTTCCCTATACCCATTGTGAGGTTGCTACAACCTAGCCCATGAATGAAAGTTTACAAAGTGGGTGCACACAAGTTGAGAGAAACATTTGAGGTGACAGACGTTTAAGAAACATTTTTCAATAGTATCATCGGAATGAATGCACCCCTGATCACGCATTAACACAGTTCACTTTCATTGCAGCCATGTTATATCCCTTCTCGCATCTATGTGCTCTCCTCCTTTCACCGTGTCCCTTCGCTTGTGGACATCAATGCACAACACATCAGCTGTATGTGACCAGGCAAAAAAAACTTTCCAAGCCAAACCATATCATAACTGCTACATATAGCCTACATATTTGTCACAATATTAGCTAAAGTAATGCCATTTTCAACATAATAGAACTAACGCTTTAGTAAATCTGCTACAATCATGCAGTAATGTTACAGTGTACAGTCAGTAAATCAAATCAAATGTTATTTGTCACGTACACACGGTTAGCAGATGTTACTGCGAGTGTAGCAAAATGCTTGCCGTACCAGGCTGTGATACAACCTGACATGATGCTCTTCGATTGTGCATCTGAAAAAATGTATAAGGGTTTAGGTGACAAGCCAAATTTCTTCAGCTGTCTGTGTGGGTGGACCATTTCAGTTGGTCCATGATGTGTACGCCGAGGAACTTAAAACTTTCCACCTTCTCCACTACTGTCTGGTCGATGTGGATAGGGGGGTTGTTTAGGGGGGTTGTTGAACGAGAGGTTGTTTTCCTGACACCACACTCTGAGTGTCTGGTGTACTTTTTGTAGTCCGTAATTGCCTGTAGACCCTGCCACATACACTACCGTTCAAAAGTTTGAGGTCACTTAAAAATGTCTTTGTATAAGAAAGAAAAGCAAATTTTTTGTCCATTAAAATAACATAAAATTGATCAGAAATACGATGTAGACAATGTTAATGTTGTAAATGACTATTGTAGCTGGAAACGGCAGATTTTTTTAATGGAATATCTACATAGGCTTACAGAGGCCCATTATCAGCAACTATCACTCCTGTGTTCCAATGGCATGTTGTGTTAGCTAATCCAAGTGTATCACTTTAAAAGGCTAATTGATCGTGAAGAAACTCTTTTGCAATTATGTTAGCACAGCTGAAAACTCTTGTCCTGATTAAAGAAGCAACGCAACTCGCCTTCTTTCGACTAGTTGAGTATATGGAGCATCAGCATTTGTGGGTTCGATTACAGAAACAAAGAAACCCGTCAGTCTATTCTTGTTCTGAGAAATGAAGGCAATTCCATGCGAGAAATTGCCATCTCATACAACGCTGTGTACTACTCCCTTCAAAGAACAGTGCAAACTGGCTCTAACCAGAATAGAAAGAGGAGTGGGAGGCCCCGGTGCACAACTGAGCAAGAGGAGAAGTACATTAGAGTGTCTAGTTTGAGAAACAGACACCTCACAAGTTCTCAACTGGCAGTGTCATTAAATAGTACTCGCAAAACACCAGTCTCACAGCCAACAGTGAAGATGCGACTCCGGGATGCTGGCCTTCTCGGCAGAGTTGCAAAGAAAAAGCCATATCTCAGACTGGCCAATTTAAAGAAAATTGTAATATCTGATAATGTAGCTAGTCAGACTATCTTACCCATATACATCATTAATGGTTGGACACTTCTCCTGTCGGGTGCCATGGTTGCCCTTAGTTTCCGGACTATATCTTCAAACTATCATAGTTCAATTCCGCTGATTTCAAAACTCTGTCCTCCAGAAAGTGGAGAGCAACACTTAAGAAGTTTTAATACACAAAACATATAGTTTTGTTTAAAGCCGCGTTAGATAGGATTACCTAGATATACCGACTAGCTCAAATAGACAGATGTGTGCTATATGGCAGACCAATCCAAACTCATCTCTCGGCATGTCCAGCCCACTCATTATCTCAACCAATCATGGCTAGCGGGAAGGTTGCTGACTTTTTCTTTGGCTAAACCAGCTAGGCTTGTCATTTAACAATTATATTTGTATTTACAGATGGAGTACAAGTTCATTATTAAGGCACATGAAAGTTACATTTTTTAAATGTTTTCATTGAACCTTTATTTAACTAGGCAAGTCAGTTAAGAACAAATTCTTATTTACAATGACGGCCTAACCCTGCCAAACCCGGACGACGCTGGGCCAATTGTGAGACAACCTATGGGACTCCCAATCACTGCCGGAGGTGATACAGCCTGGATTCACACCAGGGACTGTAGTAATGCCTCTTGCAGTAAGATGCAGTGCCTTAGACCGCTGCGCCACTCAGGAGCCCTAGTTCACATTGTCGAGAATGCATTTCTGCCAAAAAAAAACGCATGTTGATAAAATATATATATATGTTCAAAAGGCTCTCCTGTGAAGTAGTGACCTGTGACATACGTCTAGTTTTCTGAAACGGGTCACATATTTAGTTTAATCTAAAAAGGATAACTGTATTTTTTTACAAATTTTATTTAACCTTTATTTATACAGGTTTTTCTCATTGAGATAACATCTCTTTTTTCCAAGAGAGACCTGGTCCAATAGCAGCCGGGAGCACAATGTTTTAGACAAAACAACTTACATACACTAACACAACATTAAACAAAACTATAAATACACATACAGTACAACAATGACATATTACGTTAAAACACCCAAATGTCTTGACTAAAAAACAGCTGTCCTAAAGACAATTACACTCGTCTATGATATATCGATCAAGTGCTTAAAATTCACTAGATCATCAAGTTTTAAAATGTTCAGGAGAGAATTCCAGGACCACGGAGCTGAGTAAGTAAAACTATTTCTACCATGTTCTAATTTTTGGTACTGTTAGAAGCAAATGAGAATGGTACCGTAATTGATATTTATGTACTGACCTGATTAAAAAGAACAGAGATAAAATTGCATTTTACCCAATATGGCCTTATAAATCAGTGTATACCAGTGTTTAAGCCTACGCAAGGTCAATGACGACTAGCCAACAGCGCTGTAGAGATCACAATGATGTGTTAGACGTTTTTGATTTGTAATGAACCTGAGGGCTGTATGATACACTTAATCAAGCGCTCTCAGGGTCGTGGTTGAGGCCTGCATATATTTAACATTACTTAAATCTAAAACCGCCAGTAATGTACATCGTACCAGCTCCTTCCTGGCCTCCAAAGAAAAACAAGCCTCATGCCAGTAATAAAAACCTATTCTCAGCTTGAGCTTCCTTATCAAGTTCTCTACATGCACAGTGAAGCTCAGCTTATCATCAACCAACACACCCAAATATTTGTACAGCTTGACTTGCTCTATAGTATGTCCAGCCAACGTAGCAATGACATGATTAGTAACATGCCTGGCATTTGAAAATACCATGCATTTTGTTTTCTCCGAATTTAGAACAGGTTTTAAATCATACAAATTCGGTTGTATGATGTTAAATGTTCTTTGGGCATTTTCAAAAGCTAAAGATAAACTACTACTACTTGAATAAAGAACAGTATCATCTGCATAAAATTGAACATCCGCTGTTTCAATAAGATCCCAAATGTTGTTGATATACAAAATGAACAACAGTTGGCCCAAAATAGAACCTTGCGGAACAACTGAGCACACCTCTATGGATTTACAACCATCCACCATTGCACATCATGTACGATTTGATAGGTAATATATAAACCAATCTAGAGCATGACTAGTAATTCCAAACATTTTAACCTTTGCACCAGCAAGGTCCACAGTGTCAAATGCCTTCGACAAAACAATAAAGACACACACAGTACAGTAACTTCTTGTCAAGAGCACAGTGGATGTCATTTAAAACCTTCAATGTTGCTGGAACAATGCTGTGGCCAGACCTAAAACCTGATTCCATTCCATTTAATATGTTGTTTTCTTGGAAGTAGGCCTTTAGCCGCCTACTAACTAAGGACTCCGGCACCTTTGACAGTACAGACAATTTTGATATGGGTCGATAGTTGTCAAGTAGCGAAGGATCTCCACCTTTCAGGAGAGGCATTACAAGAGCAGGTTTCCATAACTTGGGGATTTCCTTAACATCAAGCGTGAGGTTAAAAATACATGATAAGGGGGAGCAATGATGTCTGCAGCTAGGTATAGGAAACGGGGGTCTAGTTCATCAGGGCCAAGGGATTTTTTCCCATCAATTTCTTTCAGGGCTTTACGCACTTCTGAAACAGAAGGATGAAAATGAGAACCTGGTGAAGGAGTGCACAGGGGTGTCAGGTAAATTCATAGGGGGCTCAATTATACCTTTGACCTTTTCAAATAAAGGTTCTCTCAGTTACAATCTGGGTGTCTACCAACAATTGTTTGTTTGGGAAGCTGTGTATCTTTTTTTCACTCCGAACCTTTCACTACTTGCCAAAATTTGGATGGATTATTTACATTATCTGAAGTAGATTTCAGGTAGTGGTCTGCTTCCAGTTTTGAAATGTTTACCATTTTTATTTTTATGAAATTCACTGAGGATGATGGTCCTCCCCTTCCTCGTCGGAGGAGCCTCCACTGATTGACAGTGAACTGATAATGATGCCAATGCCATCCGTGTGAAGACAACAGCTTTATTAGCTTCCTGAGCTGATGACTTGGTTAGTAACACACACACACTTTTCCCATTATAATGCTAATAAAGCAGATATAATATACTTGCCAGTGGAAATGACCTGGCAGCAGAGAAAGCATAGAAATCACCCGGGGCAGAGGAGAAGCTACTGCGTCGGTTGAGACAGGGTCGATCTGACACAAGGGGGTTTCCAACATTTATCTTCACTTTACAGGCATGCGCTATTTTCAAATGAATATGTCAATTATATTCATTCAGGAATGTTCCAACTTCTAGTGAATAATGGACAGCTTTGGTGACCGACTTTGATAGCTTGTTTATTCGCCTTAAAACATGATCAAACTTGAAAAGTCAGTTTTGACATTGTGATTCAGCATCGGTGTAGTTGTATAACATACAGCAAATATTTTCAATGTAATAACCGTGAAACAAGAAAGTGGTGACATGGGGCCGTACAGTATGCACACAACCCCCGGGCCCCCAAGCATCATAGAAAATGACATATTCCTCAAAATAAGTACGTCTAGTCAAACTTTCTAGTCTGGGGTCTGTTTTCGCTCAACGTCTATGAAATAATTACTACCAATGTGGTGTGTGCGCATGACTGGGTTCATGGGATTGTGCTGTAGCTAACGTTTCACGCCTGCTCCGCGTCATGGCAACAGGGACACAGTGAAGAGACAAGCCACTAGGTAATTATGGTCGGGAGGCCTAATAAGTAGCAACATGCCACTTAACTTTATGAGTTTATGTGGCCTAGAACTCCATATCTGGAAGTCTAATAATGGGGGGACATAGGTCGTGGAGTACTGTGTTGTGTTAAACCTGAACTGTTGTAACCCAACCAGTTTTTTTTTTATCCCTTGTAATGGCTTTGTAACTAATTGAATAATAGCGAACTGTTAGACTGACACTGAACAACAATGTTCCAGTGTAAATGTAGTATGAAACAAGTCATATTTTTCTGTCACTCAAATCCCACCTGAGGTAATTGAAGTATTCATTTTACCCTTTTATTTCGCCATCATGGAATATTTGATTTCATCACGTTTTGATGTCCATCTGTCTTTCCAAGCATTTTCTGTGCCCTTTAAATTGCATCTGTATATTCAACTATTAAACTAAGAAACTATTTTGTCTCTATCTAGGTTTCCGTCCAATTGGCGACAGATATTCATGCAAATATTCTACAATTCGCATTAAAGAAAATATGCGGATTTTCCAAGCAGTGGTGTTTTCACCAAACAGACCTGTTGCAGATAAAAATCAGTGCAAGATGACATAGTGCACAAAACATGTACTTTTCCTTCTTAAGTTTTCATGTACCGAATAAAAATGAAGAGTTCAATCTGTTTCCATCGTATTTTCAACACTTTTTTGTAAAAAAAAAAAACAGTTGAGTTAAGTAACAAATGTTCCTACCCTGGTCTTGGCACAATAACTTTTGCCAACAGCTCACAGATACAGGAAGTCTAGGGCTACATTATGAGATTATTATGGGTAACAGTGAGAATATTTGCATTTGTCAAACTGCAGTCAAGCATCGATCATCATGTCACCAAAATCAGACCCTTGATATTTATTGGAAAGGAGCATTATTTTATCTGTAGCCTAATCAACTACATGGTTTCCTTAGTCGTAGTGGGAGGAATGTTTCTGAAAACATTATTTTGAAGTTTCCATAGTAGTTTCCATTCAATTTTCAGAGTTGCTTACATATTATTTCCCTGTTTTCATAGTAGGCCTGTTAAGCTTGTGTGCAGAGTAAGAAAATAAAAATACTTGTGGTCCTCCTCATTATTACCAAACTAAATTTAACAACACAGCTAATTTGAAGGTTACTATCTAAACTGCCATAACCCTCAAGCTTTAATTACATGTCTATTTCCAGACAGACCCATTTTCAGACATTACTTTATAATATTCAGTGTTGATATCAGTCTATATAATTCAGTGTTTAACTTGGATAAAGGTCTCCAGATAGTTCCACCATATAGTTATAGGCTATCATCTGTGTGTGTGTTGTTCTGTGCTCCATGCTACGAGGGATAGAACATGACACCGGGCCACAATGTTCAGCCAAACACCCAAAACCCTCTCTTCATAGCTCCAGGGTGCATGCATGCACGCACAGAGCAAACGCACGCAAGCATACACACACACACACACACACACACACACACACACACACACACACACACACACACACACACACACACACACACACACACACACACACACACACAGACACACACACGCACGCACAACACTGCACAGCACATAGAAAACCATTAGAAGATCATTTGTTTTACCACAGATAAAATCTCCTTGTGTGTCTGGTCCAAGAGAGCAGCAGCACCAGGCAGAGAGGTCGGCGGTCTGGCACACTTACCCGCCCTGTGGTGCTGTTGGACAGAACACTCTCCACTAGCAGAGTCGGGGTGGTCCTCTCCATCTCTCTCTCTCTCTCTGTGTGTGCGTGATAGTGCTCCGCTCCAACTGACTGTTTTATTCAGTTTATACCCTTTTTTAATGAAACTTTTATGGTGATTTTTGGGTTAATAGACCGACGTTGCGATACAGGCTAGATTTGGTTTGGCCTTGAGCCTGGAGTTAATTTTGAAATGGTGAATTAAGGGTAAAATGAGAGGAGAGATGATAGAGAGAAGTCCCTAAATGTACAGTATGTTGTAGTTGTAATGTGGGATGGTAACTGATCTATGTGACTCGCCGGTGGCTTCTTGGCTTTCTGTGGTGACTGGCCAGGGAGAACCCAGACCTGGGTTCAAATACTATTTGAAATCATTTGAAATAGTTGATGTGCTTGATTTAGCTCGCCCGACACCAGAGTTGGGTAGGTTACTTTCTTAAAATGTAATCCGTTAGTTATTGGTTACCTGACCAAAAGTGTAATCAGTAACTTAGCTTTTGGATTACCCAAACTCAGTAACGTAAGCAGATTAATTTGAGTTACTTTTACTTTTAGATTACTTTCCCCTTAAGAGGCATTAGAAGACCATAAACATTAGTATTACCAATTAAACAACACCCATTGCAAGATAAATCAATGTTAGAGTTTACACAGCTGGCCATAAATAGATGTTGCATTTTACTTTATGGTTTGGTTATGTAGTGTTCTTCTATCTCATTGCTTTCTACTACAGATAATAATACAATCAGACGATATCTTTACATTAAAAACAAAAGTCTGTAAGATTTCCAGTCATTACAATACATTGAATACCCCCTTTATCTTCAAGAATATGACTTGGAAATATAGATGAACCAATTGTTTTACCTGAGCATGACCCAACATCTAAGGATTCATTAGCCTACTCTGTTGTTTATGATTTTGTTGTCATGGAGGATGGATTTGGCAGGTTGATGTTTATTGGGATGAGTCTTGTCCTTGAGGCAGAACTGAGTGATTTCCCCTAGATGCAAAGTCAAAATTTGATATATTGTAAAGTTAGGGTTAGGCATTAGGGTTAGTAGTATGGTTAATGTTACAGGTAGGTTTGAAATGAGATTGAATGACTTTGTGGCTGTGCTGCAGTGGTCATTAGATTTGTGACTTAAAACGCTAACGTGCACTGATTGGGCTCATTGCATTTGAGTTGAAAAATAAATGCTGCTCTCATTTTACATTTTTTATTTATATTTCACCTTTATTTAACCAGGTATGCCAGTTGAGAACAAGTTCTCATTTACAACTGCGAACTGACCAAGATAAAGCAAAGCAGTGCGACAAAAACAACAACAAAGAGTTCTACTAACATACAGTCAATAACACAAAATAACATTTAAAAAAAATCTATGTACACTGTGTGCAAATGTAGAAGAGTAGGGAGGTAAGGCAATAAATAGGCTCTAGAGGCGAAATAATTACAATTTAGCATTAACACTGGAGTGATAGATGTGCAGATGATGATGTGCAAGTAGAGATACTGGGGTGCAAAAGAGCAAGAGGGTAAGTAATAATATGTGGCTGACGTAGTTGGGTGTGCCATTTACAGATTGACTGTGTACAGGTACAGTGATCAGGTAGCTGCTCTGACAGCTGATACTTAAAGTTAGTGAGGGGGATATAAGACTCCAGCTTCAGTGATTTCTGCAATTCGTTCCAGTCATTGGCAGCAGAGAACTGCAAGGAAAGGCGGCCAAAGGAAGTGTTGGCTTTGGGGATGACCAGTGAAATATACCTGCTGGAGCGCATGCTACCTGTGGGTGTTGCTATGGTGACTAGTGAGCTGAGTTAAGGCGGGGCTTTACCTAGCAAAGACCTACATATGACTTGGAGCAAGTGGGTTTGGCAACGATTATGTAGTGAGGGCCACTCATGGAATGGCGTGCTTTGAAGATTACCGAAAAGTGCTATTTGCATGGTTGAAAATGTTTGCCATATGCTGAATTTGCTGAAGGCCTATTGTTTATGTTTTTGTGGGTGACACTTTGATATCTCGATAATTTGCAGCGGTGTAAGTCTAAAGTGCACGAATTTGAGCCTGTGTCCGTTAGGCCTATGGGCTTTTTCTTTTTCAACAGCACTAATGAGATTGAGCAATAAAAGCCCCCACTCTTGGTCTTCTTAAATTAACCAAATGTTTGACTGTCTGGAGCACAATACCTAGAAGGAGTTTAGAAGGGAGGAACTCACTCAAACTTTTATTCCGTAGCCTGGGATCTGGACTATGCAGCTGTTGCAAGCGCGCATTGTCACGGACTGTCCACTGGTCGCAAAAGCAATCCAATTGTAGAACACATATAGAACAGCCATCCACAACAATCACAATCCGTGAGGCGCAAATAGCTACAGTAAATGAGAGCAGCAGTGTGATTCATGTCAATGCACTATGTAGATACAGTGCCTTGCGAAAGTATTCGGCCCCCTTGAACTTTGCGACCTTTTGCCACATTTCAGGCTTCAAACATAAAGATATAAAACTGTGTTTTTTTTGTGAAGAATCAACAACAAGTGGGACACAATCATGAAGTGGAATGACATTTATTGGATATTTCAAACTTTTTTAACAAATCATAAACTGAAAAATTGGGCGTGCAAAATTATTCAGCCCCCTTAAGTTAATACTTTGTAGCGCCACCTTTTGCTGCGATTACAGCTGTAAGTCGCTTGGGGTATGTCTCTATCAGTTTTGCACATCGAGAGACTGACATTTTTTCCCATTCCTCCTACAAAACCTCCTGCAAAACAGCTCGAGCTCAGTGAGGTTGGATGGAGAGCATTTGTGAACAGCAGTTTTCAGTTCTTTCCACAGATTCTCGATTGGATTCAGGTCTGGACTTTGACTTGGCCATTCTAACACCTGGATATGTTTATTTTTGAACCATTCCATTGTAGATTTTGCTTTATGTTTTGGATCATTGTCTTGTTGGAAGACAAATCTCCGTCCCAGTCTCAGGTCTTTTGCAGACTCCATCAGGTTTTCTTCCAGAATGGTCCTGTATTTGGCTCCATCCATCTTCCCATCAATTTTAACCATCTTCCCTGTCCCTGCTGAAGAAAAGCAGGCCCAAACCATGATGCTGCCACCACCATGTTTGACAGTGGGGATGGTGTGTTCAGCTGTGTTGCTTTTACGCCAAACATAACGTTTTGCATTGTTGCCAAAAAGTTACATTTTGGTTTCATCTGACCAGAGCACCTTCTTCCACATGTTTGGTGTGTCTCCCAGGTGGCTTGTCGCAAACTTTAAACAACACTTTTTATGGATATCTTTAAGAAATGGCTTTCTTCTTGCCACTCTTCCATAAAGGCCAGATTTGTGCAATATACGACTGATTGTTGTCCTATGGACAGAGTCTCCCACCTCAGCTGTAGATATCTGCAGTTCATCCAGAGTGATCATGGGCCTCTTGGCTGCATCTCTGATCAGTCTTCTCCTTGTATGAGCTGAAAGTTTAGAGGGACGGCCAGATCTTGGTAGATTTGCAGTGGTCTGATACTCCTTCCATTTCAATATTATCGCTTGCACAGTGCTCCTTGGGATGTTTAAAGCTTGGGAAATCTTTTAGTATTCAAATCCGACTTTAAACTTCTTCACAACAGTATCTCGGACCTGCCTGGTGTGTTCCTTGTTCTTCATGATGCTCTCTGCACTTTTAACGGACCTCTGAGACTATCACAGTGCAGGTGCATTTATACGGAGACTTGATTACACACAGGTGGATTGTATTTATCATCATTATTCATTTAGGTCAACATTGGATCATTCAGAGATCCTCACTGAACTTCTGGAGAGAGTTTGCTGCACTGAAAGTAAAGGGGCTGAATAATTTTGCACGCCCAAATTTTCAGTTTTTGATTTGTTAAAAAAGTTTGAAATATCCAATAAATGTCATTCCACTTCATGATTGTGTCCCACTTGTTGTTGATTCTTCACAAAAAATACAGTTTTATATCTTTATGTTTGAAGCCTGAAATGTGGCAAAAGGTCGCAAAGTTCAAGGGGGCCGAATACTTTCGCAAGGCACTGTATCAATAATAAGTGTTATCTGTATCGCCCGTTGGCTACACCACTGCTGTCATCCTTAAATCTGAGCTTTTATTCAAGTTGGATAATCTTTGGTCGCCAACAGCAGTCACACTACTGGAAGACAAAGCTTGGACTGTAGCCAACAAAAGCTTATTCCTGCTCTTTCACGCAATCCATCAAACGCAATTGTACCGTCATCATAGTGGTCTCTGACTTGTGGTCAGACTTTCTCAGGTGAAACAAACTTCATCTTGCAAATTTCTTCAATGCTGATTTTGAATGTCATTGAGAAAAAAGAAAGGAGTCAAATAACTTTTTGGGCAAACATCCTTTCTGAGTTAAAAATAATGCTACAAGCAATCATCTATTTTTTTCTAAAGTACACTACATGACCAAAAGTATGTGGACACCTGCACGTCAAGCATCTCATTCCAAAATCATGGGCATTAATATGGAGTTGGTCGCCCCTTTGCTGACATAACAGCCTCCACTCTTTTGGGAAGGCTTTCCGCTAGATGTTGGACATTGCTGTGGGGACTTGCTTCCATTCACCCACAAGAGCATTAGTGAGGTCGGGAACTGATGTTGGCCGATTAGGCCTGGCTCGGAGTCTGCGTTCCAATTCATCCCAAAGGTTCGATGGGGTTGAGGTCGTGGCTCTATGCAGGTCAGTCAAGTTCTTCCACACCGATATCGACAAACCATTTCTGTATGGATCTCGGTTTGTGCACGGGGGGGGGGGGGGGGGCATTGTCATGCTGAAACCGGAAAGGGCCTTTCCCAAACTGTTGCCACGAAGTTGGAAGCACAGAATCGTCTAGAATGTCATTGTATGCTGTAGCGTTAAGATTTCCATTCACTGGATCTAAGGGGCCTAGCCCGAACCATGAAAAACAGCCCCAGACCATTATTCCTCCTCCACAAACTTTCCAGTTGGCACGATGAACTTGGGCAGGTAGCGTTCTCCTGGCATCCACCGAACCCAGATTCGTCCGTCGGACTGCCAGATGGTGAAGCGTGATTTATCACTCCAGAGAAAGCATTTCCACTTCTCCAGAGTCCATTGGCGGTGAGCTTTACACCACTCCAGCCGACACTTGAAATTGCACATGGTGATCATAGGCTTGTGTGGACATTTCATGAAGCTCCTGACGAACAGTTCTTGTGCTGACGTTGCTTCCAGAGGCAGTTTGGATCTCGGTAGTGAGTGTTGCAACCGAGGACAGACAATTTTATGCGCTACGCCCCTCAGCACTCGGCGGTCACATTCTTTGAGATGGTATGGCCTACGACTTCGTGGCTGAGCCATTGTTGCTCATAGACGTTTTCACTTCACAATAACAGCACTTACAGTTGACCGGGAGAGGTCTTGCAGGGCAGTTATGTAAAAAACTGACTTTTTGCAAAGGTGGTATCCTATGACAGTGCAACATTGAAAGTCACTGAGCTCTCCAGTAAGGGCATTCTACTGCCAATGTGTGTCTATGGAGATTGCATGGCTGTGTGCTCGATTTTATACACTTGTCAGCAACGGGTGTGTCTGAAATAGCCAAGTCCACTCATTAGAAGGGGTGTCCACAGACTTTTGTATATACAGTGTATCTGTAATCTGATTACAATATTTTTGCTCATAACCTAACCGATGACAGTTACTGTTTTTGTTGTAATCCGTTACTCCCCAACCCTGCCTGGCGCAATGGGTCAATAGAATAGTCTCAAACCCAGCCGACTTGGCACTGCAGGCAGTCCAAGAAAGTAGAAAATGAAAGATTTCAAATAATATTTGGGCCTAGTGGACCCTGGGCCAATGCATCGACGGGGAGGCGTAAGGTCGCTGGGTGGTGGAGGGTTTTTGAAACGTTCATGTTTCCATGGTCAGGCCATTACCTCACTAATATCCACTATCATCTTTCTGTTTGTCTCTGTCTTTCTCTCCTCTCTCTCTTTTTCCCAGGGGTGAACTACGTGACTCGTAAGATCAGCCGTTCTGTGGCAAAGGTTCACCTGGGCCAGCTGGAGAGCATCAGTCTGGGTAACCTGCACTCCAAGAGAGACTGGGACCATGCCAAGGACTACGCAGAGGTAAGACTGGACATATACACACACTGCACTCTGACACACACCCTCACAATCATAAGCACACAGCATTGTGGGGTTAATGTTTTCCCAGATCATTTGAGGCTGAAATATGTGATCTGCATGAAGCCCCTTAATAGCCTGCCAAAGAGAAAACAGAGAGAGAGAGAGAAAAAACGAGGTTATGAGAGGAGGGAGAGGGCCGCTTGCTGTGAGGCCACAGACGGCACTCCAATTTCCCACCGCTCACCCACGTCCCAAAATTCCCTGAAACAGAGCAGCACTGCCTCCCAAACGGCAACCGATTCCCTATTATGGTGCACTACTTTTGACCAGGGACCGTAGGGCTGTGGTCAAATGTAGTGCCCAATGTAGTGAATAGTCTGCCATTTGGGAGGAAGTCCAGAAGAAAGAGAGATATTAAGGGAATGCCTTGTGGTGCTGTGCAATGCTGTGGATGATGACAGAAATACAGTGTTTGTGTTAATGTAATGGTGCCAGCAGCAAGCTGAGAGATGAAACGAACAGTAAGGGGTCGCCATGTCCAGGAGCAGAACTCGCTGTGTGTGTGTGTGTGTGTGATTTTGTGTGTGTGTGTGTTGTGAGTGTTAGTGATATGTTAGTGTAGCACTTGTGTGTGTGATGGGTGAGTGTTTGTGTCTCTCTCACTCTCGCTCTCTTTCTCTATAAAGATGAAAGTCTCCGTGTGTTGCCATGTCTGACAGCAAAACTCCTCATGGTGGACCCTGTTATTAATAGGGGGGTGGTGTTGGGAGGGTTGACACTTCGACGGGGGCTAGAAGGGGTAGTTTAACTAGAACTTCAGTGTGGATCACTGCGTCAGAGCAGGATGTTGATGTGGTTGATCATACTGTTAAGGTGGGGCTGAACCTGTTACGCATACCCGGGTGCTATGCTGTTGATGCATTCATAGATCAGTCATATCCAATTCAAACCGCAGAGCAGATAATAGAGAACACTGTTTTTTGGTTCCTATCTGACTTCTTTGTTCACGTATGTGATTTTGTTTCTGTGGTAGTGAAATGGCGACGTGGGCTTTAAAGGTAGTGCTTATTCTCTGCTACTTCAGGGGTTTTTCTGTATTTAGCCTTGATTTTGCACTTTAGCGTAGTAGTGTCATAGAAATAAGAATGAATAGAACAGGCGTCCCCATTGAAGTCGATGACGGCATAATGGGTGGACTGGCGGCCATTGCGAGTGTACCCATTAGAGCAAAGCAGGAAGTACAATTGGGAAGTAAAAGCAGGAAGTGTACCCATCAATCTGTGCTATGATTTGTTGAATCAACTCAAATTACATTACAAAAATATATTTTGTTGAATGAGCCACATCAGTTGGCATCATTTGAATAAACATTCTTCAGTACCATGGAAATTATTACATCACAAAACATGTACCAGGCAGACATTGCGAAGGTAAGAGGTTCCAAGCCTGTGCTATTTAAGTGATAATGCCAGAGAAGCTGATGTTTGGAGGATATGTTGGCATGGGTGTTGTTGGCTTCGAGGGCATTATCACTTTTATACAACGGGTTACCAAGATATTCAAATAATGATTGAGATATTTTATAAAACACATTTTGATGAATTTATTAAAACTATTTCATCCTCCCTCAAGATATAATCCCGACACAAATCTAGGTTTGCTATCCAAGCCGGCTGGTCATTCGTTCTATCGGTTCGGTTGCCAGAGATGCGACCCAGTTGTTCAGTCTTTTTGTTCTGTATCTATGGACGTGACCCGGTCGTTCGTTCTGAATGTTCCACTGCCGTACTTGCTGGCAGCGTTCTTATCCCTTGCTTGCTAACTAGCCAACTACAGCTAACTTACAGTCATGTCAAACAGTGCAGCCAGAATAACAGCAAAGTAGCTGCATTAGCATTTGTTTAAGCTGTTTTCTAGTGACATTTATTTGGACACATCCATAACAATGAGCTAATGAGGTGCGATTTCGCCTGGCATAGAAAATGTGCTCCCTCGTCAGGACACTGTTGTTCAGAGGAGCCAGCCAACAACACAGCTAACACAATCACCTCAAACTGAAGCTGGAAAGACTGCAAACTAGCTGCACTTCATTTAGTTTGACCTTATATATCCATAAAAATAATGCCAGCTGATTCATGCTTCGACTGGGTGAGAAACTCTGCTTGCCTGTCTATCTCGTTCAGATTCCCTACACGTTCCTTACTATGGGACAGCTGGCGATCAAATTTGAATATTGAAACAATGTTGAGATCGGGGTGCCTTGTGAAGATCTGCCGACGAGTAGCAAATCTCCCCTTGCCATCCATACTACTGGCCAACGTACAATCAATGATAGGTACACTACAGTTCAAAAGTTTGGGGTCACATAGAAATGTCCTTGTTTTTGAATGAAAAGCCATATTTTTTGTCCATCAAAATAACATCAAATTGATCAGAAATACAGTGTAGACATTGTTAATGTTGTAAATGACTATTGTAGCTGGTAACAGCTGATTTTTTTTAAATGGAATATCTACATAGGCGTACAGAGGCCTATTATAATCAACCATCACTCCTGTGTTCCAATGGCACGTTGTGTTAGCTAATCCAAGTTTATAATTTTAAAAGGCTAATTGATCATTAGAAAACCCTTTTGCAATTATGTTAGCACAGCTGAAAACTGTTGTCCTGATTAAAGAAGCAATAAAAATTGCCTTCTTTAGACTAGTTGAGTATCTGGAGCATCAGCATTTGTGGGTTCGATTACAGGCTCAAAATGGCCAGAAACAAAGACGCTTTCTTTTGAAACTTGTTAGCCTATTCTTGTTCTGAGAAATGAAGGCTATTCCATGCGAGAAATTGCCAAGAAACGAAAGATCTCGTACAACGCTGTGTACTACTCCCTTCACAGAACAGAGCAAACTGGCCCTAACCAGAATAGAAAGAGGAGTGGGAGGCCCCGGTGCACAACTGAGCAAGAGAACAAGTACATTAGAGTGAAACAGACGCCTCACAAGTCCTCACCTGGCAGCTTCATTAAACAGTACTCGCAAAACACCAGTCTCAATGTCAACAGTGAAGAGGCGAATCTGGGATGCTGGCCTTCTAGTTAGAGTTCCTCTGTCCAGTGTCTGTGTTCTTTTTCCCATCTTAATCTTTTCTTTATATTGGCCAATCTGAGATATGACTTATCTTTGCAACTCTGCCTTGAATGCCTGGTATTTTGCAGGTACTATTTAAGGACGCTGCCAGTTGAGGACTTGTGAGGCAAATAGGCAAACAAGAAAAAGCTCATCCAGAGGCTGCACTCCTAGTGGCCGGGGACTTTAATGCAGGGAAACTTAAATCCGTTCTACCTCATTTCTATCAGCATCTTAAATGTGCAACCAGATGGAAAAATACTCTAGACCACCTTTACTCCACACACTGAGACTTGTACAAGCTCTCCCCTGCCCTCCATTTGGCAAATCTGATCATAATTCTATCCTTCTGATTCCTGCTTACAAGCAGAAAATAAAGCAGGAAGCACCAGTGACTCGGTCAATAAAAAAGTGGTCAGATGAAGCAGATGCTAAGCTACAGGACTGTTTTGCTATCATAGACTGGAATATGTTCCGGGATTCCTCCAATGGCATTGAGTACACCACATCTGTCGTTGGCTTCATCATTAAGTGCATCATTGACATCGTCCCCACAGTGACTGTACGTACATACCCCAACCAGAAGCCATTGATTACAGGCATCATCTGCACTGAGCTAAAGAGTAGAGATTCAAGGAGCGGGACTCTAACCCGGAAGCTTATTAGAAATCCCTCTATGCCCTCTGACGAACCATCAAACAAGAAAAGTGTCAATACAGGACTAAGATCGAAACATACTATATCGGCTCCGATGCTCGTCGGATGTGGCAGGGCTTGCAAACTATTACAAACTACAAAGGGAGGCACAGCCGAGAGTCGCCAAGTGACACAAGCCTACCAGATGAGCTATATTACCTCTATGCTCGCTTCGAGGCAAGTAACACTGAAACATGCATGAGCGCACCAGCTGTGATCACACTCTCCACCGCTGATGTAAGTAAGACCTTTAAACAGGTCAACATTCACAAGGCTGCAGTGTCAGACGGATTACCAGGACTGTACTCCGAATGTGTGCTGACCAACTGGCAAGTGTCTTCACTGACATTTTCAATCTCTCCCTGTCTGAGTCTGTGGTACCAACATGTTTCAAGCAGACCACCATAGTCCCTGTGCCCAAGAACACTAAGGTAACCTGCCTAAATGACTACCGACCCATAGCTCTCACGTCTGTAGCCATGAAGTACTTTGAAAGGCTGGTCATGGCTCACATCAAAACCATTATCCCAGAAACCCTAGACTCACTCCAATTTGCATACTGCCCCAAAAAGATCCACAGATGATGCAATCTATATTGCACCCCACACTGCCCTTTTACACCAGGACAAAAGGTACACCTACGTGAGAATGCTAATCATTGACTACAGCTCAATGTTCACCACCATAGTGCCCTCAAAGCTCATCACTCTGCGACTTTATCCTGGACTTCCTGATGGGCCGCCCCCAGGTGGTAAGGGTAGGTAACGACACATCCGCCACGCTGATCCTTAACACTTGGACCCCTCAGGGGTGCGTGCTCAGTCCCCTATTGTACTCCCTGTTCACTCATGACTGTTCTGCCAGGCACGACTCCAACACTGTCATTAAGTTTGCCAATGACAGTGGTAGGCCTGATCACTAACAATGACGAGACAGCATATAGGGAGGAAGACAGAGACCTGGCCGTGTTGTGCCCGGACAAAAACCTCTCCCTCAACATGATCAAGACTAAGGATATGATTGTGGACTCCATGAAAAGGAGGAGTGAACACGCCCCCATTCTCATCGACTGGGCTGTAGTGGAGCAGGTTGACAGCTTCAAGTTCCTTGGTGTCCTCATCACAAACAAACTAACATGGTCCAAACATATCAAGACAGTCGTGAAGAGGGCATTCCCCCTCAGGAGACTGAAAAGATGTGTCATGGGTCCTCTTATCCTCAAAAGGTTCAACAGCTGCATCGAGAGCATCCTGACTGGTTGCATCACTGCCTGGTATGGCAACTGCTCGGCCTCCGACCGCAAGGCACTACAGAGGGTAGTGCATACGGCCCAGCTGGGGCCAAGCTTCCTGTCATCCAGGACCTCCATACCAGGCGGTGTCAGAGGAAGGCCCTAAAGGCTACCCAGACTACTTGCACTGCCTCCCCCACTCTTTTACGCTTCTGCTGCTCTCTGTTATTATCTATGCATAAGTCACTTTAATAACTCTACCCACATGTACAGTATATATTATCTCAATTACCTCGACTAACCGGTGCCCCCGCACATTGATTCTGTACCGGTACCCCCCTGTATATAGCCTATTGCTATTTTACTGCTGTGTTTGTTTCATGTTAATTAATTCTGTGTTCCGGTCCAAAATGATCGCCCCCATTATAGCTGATTATAAATCCATAATAATGCATATATTATCACCTAATGTTGTGTTAGATCTTAAGTTCTTGTGAACATTACAAGTTTTGAACTTCTGGTTGCTATTTATAGACTGTAGGCCTCATTGACATGAGCTCATACAACACATTTTTTAGTAAAAAAAAGCACAATGTATGGATTATTTTGACTATAACAAATACTCAGATGAAACATACTACTTTCTCCTCTAATGCATCTTCACTGTCAGTTTCCTGACCTCTCTCATCCTCACCAGTGTCATGATCAAAGATATGATCAAGAGCCTCACATGCCGCACAGTATATCGCTTGGTCATTGTGCTGCCACAGAATGGATTGTGAGCAAGGCCTCAAAAAAGCTTTATATACCAGAGATGCGAGAAAAGTTCCATATATTATTGAAACACTGTTGTGATTGTTTGTGAGAATGCCAACGGTGGGGGAAAGATTATATTGGGGAAAGGTTCCCGTGGGGGTTGCCATGGAAGCCAAGAAGGGAAGTGAGGTGTATGTGTCTGTGTGTGTGTGTGCTCAAACACACATGCATGTGCGGGTCTGGGAGAGGAAGTGTGTCCATCTGATGAATGGGAATGTGCCTGAACTCAATGTTATACTCACCCAGACATTTCTAATGACCGGTAATTTTTGACGGGGAACACCACAGGTGTACAAAAGTTAAATAAAACACCCAAAATGTAATGAAAATCATCAAAATGTATTTGGTGTGTTCAGATGCCCTGTGTGGACAAAGCCATGGAACCTTATGACGATCAGATTAAGTGAACTACATTTTTCAGAGAGAGAACTTGTAAATCGGTCCGATTTAACCGGAACACAGCAGGAGGGTTAATTATTTGTTACTTTATTTCTTTTTTTTTTCTTCTTTTTTTTTCTTAACTGCATTGTTGGTTAAGGGGTTGTAAGTAAGCATTTCACTGTAAGGTATTTGTATTTGCACATGTGACAAATACAATTTGATTTGACTTGATCCCAGCCCCCTAGCAGTATGGCGGCCACCCGGGAGGATTCAAGGGGTTCCTCACTCAGTGCTCTCTGGTGTTAGAGCTACTGTCCTGCTCGTTCCACACTGATCGGGCCATGATCGCCTACATCATCTCTCTACTTTAGGGCAAGACCCTGGCTTGGGCAACGGCGGTGTGGGAACAGCATCCACCACCCTGCAGCTCCATATTAGCCTTCACTGTAAGAACTGCCAGACTAAATGCCAAAGACCCCCACCAAGAACCTTGTCGTGTTCCCAGGCATCCATTGAAGACCAAGACTTTTCCGCTCTCCCTCCAGAGTACTTCTACCTCCGGGAGGAATTCTGTAAGAGGCAATCTGCCACCCTCTCTCCTCATCGTCCATATGACTGAGCCATTGAACTCCTACCCGTCTCCACCCCTCCCTGGGGCTGTCTGTACTCCCTCTTGAACCCTGAAGCAGCAGTCATGGACAATTACATCCGAGAGTCACTGGAGGCAGGTTTCATTCGCTCCTCTACATCCCCAGCTGGTGAAGACTTCTTCTTCATGGGAAAGAAGGATGGAGGTCTGCGTCCCTGCATTGATTACAGAGGGCTGTACAGGATTATGATTAAAAATTGTTACCCTCTATCCCTGATTTCCGCCTTGGAGTTGGCCCATGGGGTCCAATTCTTCACCAAACTGGATCTCCGCAACACTTACAATCTGGTGAGAATCAGTCAGGGAGATGAATGGAAGACTGCCTTTAACATCCCGAGTGGCCACTTTGAGTATTTAGTCATGCACAGTCTTCCAAGCATTGGTCAATGACACGCTTAGGGATATGCTGAATTGGTTCGTCTTTGTTTACCTCGACAACACCCTGATCTTCTCCAAGACCCTTCCGGAACACATTCTGCATGTCCGCTAAGTCCTGAGACGCCCCCTTTTAGAGTCAACTATACATCAAGTTAGAGAAGTTTCTTCCTGGTCCACATTATCTCTACCGCCAGCATCCAAATGGAACCCGATGCAGTCATGACCACAGGTCTCACAAAACTCAGATTTGGACTAGACTGACTTTATGACCAAAATGATCCTATTTAAACTTCGTGGTACATTTTGAGAATAGAATAAATGTTTCTGGCTCTTATAGATGCCGCATAGGCTGTTTTCTAAATGAGAAGTCCTTTTTTGGGGGCAGTTGCTCTTTCATTGTTGAATTTGCGACTTGTTGTGAAATGTTTATGGGCAACGGCCGATGAGCACCGATATGTTTTATCTATCATTTCTGTTCGGAATTATTCTTCATTTGACAAGGATTGAAAAGGATTTGTCAGTAAATTGTCGACTTGATTCATAATGATGACATGATCAGTCCAATCAAAATTACTGTAGATATAACGTGATTTGACGTCATTTTATCTTGAGCCTTCTTGGATGGCACTTCTAATGTAACTCTATGGCAGCACCCAAGGGGCTTGAATTTTTGAGCTCTAATTGTAGATTTTGCTGTTATGCATTGTCCCTATGAGTGACAGAACTATGAGCCAATCACAGCGCAACTAGAGAACATTACCAACCCATACGCTCTGAATTTTCCGCTGGCTGCCCCACCACTGTGCTAGGCTGAAACACCTGCATTTTGGACCTGACTTACTCAAGAAAGCAAAAAACAGACCATGTTTGTATTCAGCGTTATAAACTCAATGATTATTATTTATTTTTTTGCAAACTGATATGTGACACATATTAATGCCAAAATAACATGCAAAATCGGCAACCATTTTTTATAATTTACCTCTACAGGATCGGTGGGTCCCCTGCCTGACGGTTGAGTTAACATAGGCTAATGTGATTAGCATGAGGTTGTAAGTAACAAGAACATTTCCCAGGACATAGACATATCTGACATTGGCAGAAAGCTTAAATTCTTGTTAATCTAAATGCACTGTACAATTTACAGTAGCTTTTACAGTAAAATAATACCATGCTATTGTTTGAGGAGAGTCCACAGTTATGAACTTGAACATGTAAACCAATTAGGCACATTTGGGCAGTCTTGATACAACAACACGTGTATAGGTATGAGTGTAAAGGGTTAATTGAACAGTATAACACAATAAGAATGGAGAAAGACCCATTAAAATCACTTAGAATTGATGAGTTGCCACCCATGCATCACTCATAAAGTATATTTAGAACTTATATTATTCAAAAACATGAAATACCGTCAAATATGAGCTATCCTGGAAACTCATTGACTGGTCCCGATTGAATTGGTGTAATCAGTCTAGCATTTGCATGTCTAGGGTGAAACTACTCTTTGTATGTCTGTGTGTGCAGGTGTTTGTGAGTGTGTGTGTGTACACCCTCCCGCCTGTCAGGGACACCCTGGGTTGAGACACTCCAGGTTTCCTGTGGGAACGACGGCATTCCGGGTCTGGTGAATCACGCACCTCCACACTATGCAGCTCCGGTTTCGGCAAGGCAGATTTCGGTAAGTCAAACAGAACAGAAGCTTCTTTTTCCTCCCTCTCTCACTGTTTCTCAGAGTCACTAAGAAGACACATAAAAAATGACCTAGTAATGCAATATGTCCCTTTTTAGTTGTTTTTCATTCAGCTGGCGTCACCAGTGCGTTACCATGGAAAAGTCCAACAACAGGCAATGTGTAAACAGGACCATGTGTTTCCACCGTGGGCAACTCTCTCTCTCTCTTTCTCTCTCTCTCTCTCTCTCTCCCTCCTCTCTCTATTCTCTCTCTCTCTCTCTCTCCCTCCTCTATCTATTCTCTCTATTCTCTCTACTCTCTCCTCTCTCTCCTCTCTCTATTCTCTCTCTCTCTCCCTCCTCTCTATTCTCTCTCTCTATCTCTCTCTCCCCCTCTCTCTATTCTCTCTCTCTCTGTCCCTTGCTCTCTCTCTCTTTCTCTCTCTCTCCTCTCTCTCTCTCCATTCTCTCTCTCGCTCTCTCTCGCTCTCTCTCGCTCTCTCTCGCTCTCTCTCGCTCTCTCCCCCTCCCTCTCCCATCTCTCTCTCTCTCTCTCTCGCGCTCTCTCTCTCCCTCCTCTCTCTATCTCTCTCCCTCCTCTCTCTCCTCTCTCTATTCTCTCTCTCGCTCTCTCTCGCTCTCTCTCGCTCTCTCCCCCTCCCTCTCCCATCTCTCTCCATCCAGGAGGAACAGGGAAATTGCCTCTAATAGTGTGTGGATGTATTTGGGGTGGCATAAGGGGCGTGCAGTGTGTCTGCACTAACAACGTCTGAAGCCCTGTGGTCGGGCGTCGGCTCACCAGCCGTATCCAGTGTCTTACACACACACAGACACACACAGCCCTGAATGGAGTGTTTATGTGATTATGGGATGGATCTATGACTGGCCTCTTTTGTGTGGCTGGCTTTTTTGCTAAAACGGTGAATAAAATCATTCAGAGCCTATCAAACCTAATCTGCCTTCAGTTTTAATCTGATTTTGAATAAAAATACGGAGAACAGGTCTGAGAAATGAAACATAAGTAAGTTTGAAGATGTATTTATATTGGTTCTTGTAAATGTACAGGAACACACAAAGGGGTCACAGGAAAAGGAAAATACTCGCTAGCATGGACACACATACACATACACACACATACCAAATCACACCCCCACACACAGGAACACACATATTGATCTGTTCTGAGAGCAGCAGAGGAGGATGGTGGTGTTTGCTATTTTTTACCCTACCCTGGCCTATATATTTACCCCTCACTCTGTCATGGGCAGTGTCTCTCTCTCTTAGTTGGCCTGGGGGTGTAGGGTTTACAGGGTACAGCACACATTGTCCTCCAGCTGTTTGGATGTCTATGCCCGTTTCTCCTCTCTGCCACTCCTCTTCCCACCACCCCCCATCCTCTGGCTGTAGGGAGAGCCACATCCTGTGCGTAGAACATTCTGGCCCGACCTGAGTGGTTTGGCCCTCTCTCTACCACGGGCTTCAGGCTCAGCCCTGCTTCGCTGCCTCCACAGAATGTCCCTCTCTTCTGGATCTGTCTCTCTGCATCTGCTTCACTTCACGTCTCACTCTCCTGTCTGACTCACTCGGTTTCTGTTTGTCTCTCTGCATCTCTCCTCTTGTCTCACTCTCCTGTCTCGCTCTGTTTCTTTGTGTGTCTCTATAATTCTCACTCTGTTTCTCGCCTTGTCTCACTACGTCTCTGTCAGACTGTGACAAGCTCCAGGACCACAGTACCATTTGCAATTTGTTCTCCTGGCTCATGCTCACTTCCCTATCATAGTGCCGTTATTTGGCTAGCACCCAGTCACCCAGTCACCCAGTCACCCGTGGGTTCTCTCTAAGATCTGCTTGCTGGTGCGCTCTTCTCACTGACTCTAGCAGGCGATCTGCTGCTAATGCTGCCGCTGTTGTTGTGGGCTAGAGGGGTGAAACTAGCCTGGTCCCAGATATGTTTGTGCTGTCTTGCCAACACCTATGGTCAGTGTAATGCCAAATGACCAAAGGAGTTGGCTACACAACACAAACAGATTTGGGACCAGGCTAATACGGAACTCTAGCTAGATGAGTGTATCCTAGCCTCCCTCTTGCCCCCACCCCTCCCTCAAACTCCCTCCCACCACCAGTAAAGAGAAAAAAAGTGTTGTTTCCAGAATAGTTACAACACCTCACTCTTTTTTGTCGTTTGTTTTATGTTTGTTTTCAACACATAATGGCCTGTTAAATTGGGCCTTTTGATGTTTACTCACGTGTTGGAGTGGGTCTGGCAGAACCTGGCTGTGTGTGTCTGTGTGGCAGTAATGTGTGTGTAGCATTGAGTTCAGGCGTCGTGGAGGTGACAGCCCAGCCCTCTCTGTCTGTGTCATTTTTCACATGTATTTTTCTTGTCTTTTTTTCCTGAGCAGCTGCCTCTCTGTGCAGTAATGGTTACAGATGAGGCTAATTAGCCAATCACAGCGCACATCAGACACAATCACAGATGATTGATGAGGGCAGCTGGCCATTCATCACATGTTTTTGGCTGGGGGGTGACAGTGGGGGCAGGGCCAGCAGAGTAGACAGGGTAAGGTACAGCAACCCCTGTTCCGTTCCAGCGGGAGTCATGCCAACCCCAGACAATACTAGACCCTCAGTGGAGACCCATGGTGGGGGAGAGGAGAACTGCAGCTCAGGGTTATTTCCACACCGATCTCAACAAATCATTTCTGTATGGACCTCGCTTTGTTCACGGGGGCATTGTAATGCTGAAACAAACTGTTGCAACAAAGTTGGCATGCTGTAGCGTTAAGATTTAAGATTTCCCTTCACTGGAACTAAAGGGCCTAGCCTTAACAATGGAAAAACAGCCCCAGACCATTATTCCTCCCCCACCAAACTTTACAGTTGGCATTATGAATTGGGGCAGGTAGCGTTCTCCTGGCATCCGTCAAACCCAGATTCGTCCATCGGAATGCCAGATAATGAATTGTGATTCATCCCTCCAGAAAATGTGTTTCCACTGCTCCCGTGTCCAATGGCAGTGAGCTTTACAGCATTGCGCAAGGTGATCTTAGGCTTTTGTGCTGCTGCTCGGCCATGGAAACCCATTACATGCAGTTCTCAACGAGCAGTTCTTGTGCTGATGTTGCTTCCAGAGGCAATTTGGAACTCGGTAGTGGGTGTTGCAATCGAGCACAGCTGTTGTTTCTCCTAGACGTTTCCACTTCAAAATGATGCGATTTACAGTTGACCGGGGCGGCTCTAGCAGGGCAGAAATTTGACGAACTGACCTGTTGGAAAGGTGGCATCCTATGACGTTGCCACGTTGAAAGTCACTGCACTCTTCAGTCAGGTTTGTCTATGGAGATTGCATGGCGGTGTGCTCGATTTCAAACACGTGTCAGCAACGGGTGTGACTGAAATAGCCGAATCCTCGAATTTTGAAGGGGTGTCCACATACTTTTGTATATATAGTGTAGCATGTGTTTAGTCAGGGGGTACATGACTGCCTGTGTTTAAAGCAGTCGTTGACTTTACTGCAGTGATTCGGGGTGCTCAATAAATACCTTCACTTTGACTGTAACACTTTTATAAACACAGCTGCACTGGTAAAGAGGAGATAGGGGCATATAGGGCAAAGGCTAATCATGCCAGTGTTCATGACATAATTTCATCTCTAAGGAGAGTGCGTGTGTGTGATTACCTAAGATTACCTACAGATGGGGTCAGTTTGAGGAGGAGGGTGTTTCAGGAGCTTTGCTTACTGCTCATGCTCTCTTGACATCCCACGCAAGCAGGGTAAATAAATGCCAGCAGCTGTGTGTGAGCGTGTGTCTGTGCGTATGTGCATGAGGTGTGTGTGTGTTAGGGGTGTTAATTGCAGGTGAAACTTAACCCGTGCACTGAGCAGCAGCTTATTGAAGCAGCTTCTGCCCCCCCTGAGGGTAATACAAATACACGCTGTACCCCCCAACCCAACGCCCTACCATCAACCAGCCCCTAACTGACCAGAAGCAGGAGGTACTATGGACTTACCCACAGAGCCAACCAATATCATCCATCACACACACGCAGACGCGCACATGCACATGCACATGTACACACACACACACACACACACACGGATGAGTTAACACAATGAATCTCCTTTGTTTTGTTCTTTGATTTATCTGTTATTTTTCCTTCGGAATTTGATTAGTTTGGAGAAGTTTAATTATTCTACAGTTCCAGAGCCAAGAGCTGGGGTTCTAGTGTTTCAGAGCCAAGAGCTGGGGTTCTAGTGTTCCAGAGCCAAGAGCTGGGGTTCTAGTGTTCCAGAGCCAAGAGCTGGGGTTCTAGTGTTTCAGAGCCTGAAGTGGGGTTCTAGTGTCTCAGAGCCTGAAGTGGGGTTCTAGTGTTTCAGAGCCTGAAGTGGGGTTCTAGTGTTTCAGAGCCTGAAGTGGGGTTCGAGTGTTTCAGAGCCTGAGGTGGCTCAGAGCTGGAGGGACTGAGACATCAAGATAAACAAACAATGTGTTTTCAGTATTCTGTTTTTTATCAACTTTATCATGTACTGTATTACTGTGTTTGTGTTTCTGGAATTCTCTTTACATCAAATCAAATCAGGGTGAAGAGGCGTTGTTGTGTCCTGTTTGGTGTGTTTGGACCATGATAGGTCCAGCGAGGAACTTTGAGCTCCTGACGAACTACACTACAGCCCTACTACAGTCGATTTGAATGGGGGCGTGGTCAGCCCTCCATTTCCTGTAGTCCACGATCAGCTTCTTTGTCTTGCTGACGTTGAGGAAGTGGTTGTTGTGCTGGTACCACAATGCCAGGTCGCTGACCTCTTCCCTAGAGGCTGTCTCATCATCGTAGGTGATCAGGCCTACCACTGTCGTGTCGTCTGCAAACTTAATGATGGTGTTGAAGTCATGCGTGGCCACGCAGTCGTGAGTGAACTGGGAGTACAAGAGGGGACTAAGCACACACCCCTGAGTAGGCCCCCATGTTGAGGGTCATTGGGGCGGATGTGTTGTTGCCTACCCTCACCACCTATGGGGCAGCCCATCAGAAAATACAGTATCCAGTTGCAGGGGGAGTTGTACAGTTCTTCAGGTCCAATTGATAGGATAGACTCGGACAGAGCTCGTCCAGTTTGTTCTCCAGTGATTGTACTCACTCCAGTGATTGTGTTCGCCAATAGAATGGAAGATAGAGGCGGTTTATCAACTCGCTGACGCAGTCGCGTCACGTATCCTGCACGCTGACCTCTATAACGTCGCCTCTATCTTTTTTGAGTGTCGGGGATTTGGGCCTGGTCTGGGATGAGCAGTATCTTTCCCCACCAAATCATTGAAGCTGTTCTGAGGTTCGTGTATGTCAGCTTTGCATGAGCAACCCATTGGGGTGTTGTGTTGGAGGGATGACCCGTCACAGGACCACACATGTGGGACACGGAAACTTCACATTCAGACTAGAACCCCCAGCTCCCACTCTTTAACCCCATACCCTTACCACAACACTATCAGAGAGTGTTGGGTCTGAGTTGGCATCTGAACGCATTATATTATTCAATAGTATAACATGTTTATTACATATATCAAATCAAACTTTATTTGTCACATGCGCCGAATACAACAAGTGTAGACCTTACCGTGAAATGCTGACTTACAAGCCTTTATCCAACAGTGCAGTTCAAGAAGAGATAAGAAAATATTTACCAAATCATCTAAAGTATAAGATAAATAAAAAGTAACACAATAGCATAACAATAACGAGGCTATATACAGAGGGTACCGTTACCGATTCAGTGTACGGGGGTACAGGTTAGAGGTCATTTGTACATGTAGATAAGGGTGAAGTGACAATGCATAGATAATAAACAGCGAGTAGCGGCAGTGTACAAAACAAATGGAGAGGGAGGGGGTGGGGGTCAATGTAATAGTCCGGGTGGCCATTTGATTAAATGGCTTGGGGGTCGAAGATTATGGCTTGGGGGTCGAAGCTTTTAAGGAGCCTTTTGGTCCTAGACTTTGCGCTCCGGTCCTGCTTGATGCCGAGCAGTTGCCATACAAGGCGGTGATGCACCCAATCAGGATGCTCTCGATGGTGTAGCTGTATAACTTTTTGAAGATCTGGGGACCCATGCCAAGTCTTTTCAGTCTCCTGAGGGGGAAAAGGTTTTGTTGTGCCTCTTCACCACTGTCTTGGTGTGTTTGGACCATAATAGATCATTGGTGATGTGGACACCAAGGAACTTGAAACTCTCGACCGCTCCACTACAGCCCCGTTTATGTTAATGAGGGCCTATTTGGGTGAACAGGGAGTACAGGAGGGGACTAAGTTCACACCCCTGAGGGGCCCCAGTGTTGAGGATCATTGTGGCGGTAGTGTTGTCTCTTACCCTTACCACCTGTCAGGAAGTCCAGGATGCAGTAGCGGAGGGTGATGTTTAGT